>NC_054057.1:111467700-111783168 GCF_017639655.2 Falco naumanni | reverse complement strand
AACAGCAATTTGCATATGGAGGAGGGGTACACTCCTAACAACAACAAAAAATTAAAATCAGAGGTGCAGATAATTTCATTTGCTTAGTGGCTTTTCTAAAGTATGTTGCTAGCACCTTTGGGAGATTTACATGGGTTTCCTCTTTAAATTAGACTGAACCAGTGCAAATCAACTAAATTGACTAAAAGACATCTTTATCTCAACAGTGACACACACCTCAGCTGAACTGTTGCTTTCAGGATAAAAACCAATTGTGCAGAAAACACTAAGGTAATGAGACTTGATAACCTCAAAACATCATTTCAGGTATTGCCAAGCTAGAAGAAAGTCTACACCAAGAGGAAACGAAGATGTGATTACCCACAGCGTGATGGATAAACACAGCGTTGTAAGAAAATAAGCTGAAATGGTCTGCCCACGGGAATGTTTTGAAGGCAGGATTATCTGCTTTAAAACTAAGAGTGTTTTTAAGCTGTAGCACTCCCTTTCATCTAACCTTCAGTCCTTCAGCTCAGAATAAACTAGTGACTAATTCCCCTGAGGATGGAGCAGCCTTTCCTGTGCTCTGACACCCCAGCGCAGAGCAGGACTTCACCTCCAGACAGAACCAGTTTCTTTCTCTCCATCAGCATCAGCAGTGCCTGCAACACTCACACAGATGTGTCCCCTCCAGTGCACGCAAGTCCCAGCGATGGAGGAACCCGCTGGGTGGATGGCTCCATTGGGAAACAGCAGGGACCTGTGATGGCTGTCAGATGGAGCCCTGAAGGTACAGGCAGTAAGTACAGACAAGCTCCTAAATGTAGCCACGTTCTGCTCAGAGCAAGCTTGCTCAGTTCTTGGGGTGCATCTCACAGCCTGAGCCAGTTAGTGAACTGTTCTCCCTTCGGGCCATGCAGGTGAGGACAGGAGCACAAGCAGGGAAGGCTGTAACCTTCACTCCCAGGTGCTGCTGGTTCATCCAGAAAGGTGACCCCACACTCCTGATGGGAGGCAGGCACCTGTGTTTTATATGACAATAGATCATCTAGAGACACATTTAGTGTTTCCACTAGGGCCATTGCAGCGATACCTGCAATGGACATAGGTAATGCCCTTCAGCCTTCCAAGAGCAGTCTGGGAATAAAGGTCTATTTTCTGGCAAGCATCTGCATTAGCATAGCCCATGGAGAGCTCCTGCAGCACAGCACTGCGCCTTGCAGTCCTGCTCTGGGAGTGAAGGAAGGGACGAGCAAAGAGCTCATGAGTCAGGATCAGCCACTGCAGCTCTGCCAGACATGCTCACAGAATACCACTCTACTCCTCCCTGTTTACATCCTGGGATACATGCAGAGACCCTGCTGCCACCGCATGTTCAGGGAAACATCTTCCCCAGCACAGAAAAGCTACAAACAGAGATGGGGCAAGGCAACGGGTAAGGGAAGACAGGAGATCATTGGAGCGTAACAGCAAAACTGCTCATGAGAAAAGAGACCAGAGACTTTGTCCTGGAAAACGGTGCATGCAGGGGGAAAGGGACAACCTGTGCAAACAGTCACTGCATTATTACTAAATGCAGAATGCAGTCTATGTGGGAACCAAGTAACAAAGGGGAGAACACCTCAACAAAACCCACTAGGCTTGGATCCTGCAGATTTCAGGAAGCGCAGCACAACTGAGCCCCCCCTGTGAAACGCAGGACAGCTCAGGGAAATGGTTCACAGTAGCTTCTACCCTCTAGACACATCCTGAAAACAGAACCTCCCTCTGACCTGCACCCTTCTGTCTGTGCTGCGGAGGCCTGATGCCCCAAGGGAAAGCCTACGGCACCACACACAGCTCAGAACAGGCTGGGCTGTGTCCTAACAAACCTTACAGGACCAAGCCTGGGTCAGGAGGGGGTCCAGGCCTAGGAAGGCATCTCTGATGCACAAGAAGGGAAAAAACAAGCTTCAGAGATCATTGGCATTGATCCAGCATCAGGGAAAATGACACTTGTGACATGTGAGCCAAGCAGCACCAATACAGAGGTACACTTCTCGATCTCCTCTGAGCTGCTCACATTATGCTCCTGCCCACCTTTGAATAAATGGTGACATTTATCCAAGCAAGGCGTCGGCTTAGGTGATTGAGTTTCTCAGAGAAGACCTTTTGGCTCTTCAGCAGCTCCTCATGGATGTCTCTCCTCTGAAAAGAGTGCAGAGATGTGAGAGCAGACGTCATGCCATTTATAGCATCTTCTTTCAGAACTGGACAAACAATTCAAAAGCAGATACCACCTCGGGGCTAGCTAGGGAGTATTGGCAGGAAGGAAAGGGGTCAGCAGCCTTTCTGAGGAGGGAGTGGTCATCAGTGCTATGAAGAGCACTTATCAGTCTCAGCTGCAGCCCACAGGGCCTGATGTGGATGCTGGTCCAGTGTGGGCAGCAGCTTTAGAGTCAACTACTGTCAGATACTTTTTTAATGCATCATCAGATCCAGCTGCTGGAGACTAAGTCTAATAGGACAAATGTGTCCCCAGTCCAGCACTGGAAAGTCCCCACCCCAGGAGACCGGCTCCAAGGTATCTGCAGCACATGGAGGTTTGGAAGCTGCCGCGACTTGTCTGGGAGAAGCTGAAGCAGTTGCTTCAGTCCCTCTGTTCCTTGAGGCAGTGGTACAATGGGTTGGCATGGTATGAAATGCAGCTGACAGCTCCAGGCATGGGTTACTACCCCATCCAAAACACTGGCTGCTCCAAGGCTAGAAATCACCCACTCGCTGTGCTTCATCCTTTTTGTCAGAACCTGAAGCTGTACAAGAGAAGGAAGCTGGAGTCCAGAGACACTTACCCTCTTCGGGCAGCGGCTGATTTTTTCCTCTGTGTCTTTCAGTGCCATGGCATATTCATTCACATCATCTGACACACCAACCATCTGAAAAATAGTAGATTCCAACAATAAATGAGGGTATTTTTTTCCCTAGTCGTACAAGCTTGCAACAAGATCCCTCACAGGGGTGGGGAGAAGGAAAGGGCACACAGTCACTAAATAAGCAGAAAACAGAGGGTCGGTGTAGAAGCATGGACATTGCGGGAACAGACTCCTGCACAGCATGTGCCACTTACCTTCCCAAGCTGCTGGTGGACGCTGAGGTTGTACATCATCACTATCCCATCTAGGACTTCCAGGAGGGAGTTCTCTGTGATGGGCTGGTCTGGCTCCTCTGGGGGTCTGCCCAGTAAGAGACCCTCATTTCCATGGCTGCCTTCAACTGCAATGCATCCCCAAGACAGGAGAGAAGTTCTCAGCAAGGCATTTTGGCACCTCAGCTTCTGCCTGCACCTCTCTGAAGCCAAAGCCCTGCTGTGCCTCTGTTACACAGTGCTCCTTCCCAGTGATTCACTAAATACACTCACACACCATTCCCATCTCACTGCCTGCATCAGGCTGACCTGCCAGAACTGTTCAGAGCCGGACCATGCAAGTCCTGCTTCTTCAAGCCTTGTACATGCTTCAGAAGCCTGCCTGGCCCAACCCAACAGCAACGGTGCTGCTACTGCACACATCATCCTCTGGCTGGTCTGCGTTCAGAGGAAGTGGGGCCGCAGCTGCCTCTGAACTACCTCCCTGCAAAGTCTCACTGCACTTGCAGGAACCAAGGCAGCATCTCCTTAGACAGAGAGAGTGACAGCATCACCAGTGTCATGTTCAGGATAGAAAAGTGGTTAACTGTGGACTTGTGGGTGTCAGCATGCCCTGGGAATGGGAAAGAGCAATACTGGCAGTAAATAGATTGGATTCCTCTTGAAAGTACTGGGAGATGGAAGATGCCATTCTCTCAGGAACCACCTTGGCCATGCCAGCATGCAGCGGAAGTACTCACTGTCCTCCTCTGTCCGCTGCTCCACACTTAGTGTGCGCACTTTGATCTTCTCCAGGGTGCCAAGAGGCCGCCGCGGGTTCATCAGACTGACAGCTGCTGTGCTGAGGAAGCGGTTGGCACGGCCCAGGGTTGGGGAGCTGAGCCAGCCAGGTCTGGCAAGAGCTCCACCAATGGCCAGGGCAGCAGAGGGACGCTGAGACTGAAAAGAAATTAAGAGAGAAACAGTTCTAGCTGTTTAGCTGCCCACTCTTCCACCCTTGTCCCTGCAAGGATGTTGGTATAGATGCACAGTGGCCACTGGAAGGTGAGCTGGGCCAGCAGTGCCAGGTTAGCAAATGGATATTCCTTCCTCTAAGGGCACATGCCAGGTACAAGCAGCAGATCTGCACAGCAAGAAGCTGCTCTGTCTGCAATTGCCTTGCACTCTTTCAAATGCAAGCACAAGAGCTGCCATGGAGGGGAGGGGGCATAATCAGATCAGTGGGTAGTGAGAGAGCAGAGTAAAGGAAATTTTGCTGCTCAAACTTGGTGCATCTAGGATCTTGCTGATCTCTAGCGACACTCATGCAAGCGCAGCTGTTTTATCTGGTTGTCCACGGAATGGTTACAATCCTGGCCCAGACACTGCCTTCCTCTAAAGCAAAGTTTTTCTAGCCAGAGGCTGAGCTTGCTGCCCTGGCATCAGGGCCCCCGCAGGAAAATAACAGTACATGGCTCACCTGTGCTGCTGATGTTGCTGATTCCTCATCTTCATCAAGATCGTCCATAGTCACTGCTTGCAGCTCCGCAGGGTCGATCAGGACATTGGCTTTTGCAGCCAGGTCATCTGCACAGAGAACACCAAAGCAGCTGTGAATACAGGAGTCACCCTTTGCATCTCATAAGGCAGCCCTAGACTCATCCTCTCTCCTGCTTCTTGGCAGTAAAGAAGCAGCCAGCAAAGTTGGCTGGTGCATCAGAACAAGCTCATCTTCCCTCCAGCTTCCTTACATAGAATAGGCCTGCCCTTGCTAAAGCAGCAGAGACCCGATGGGTGCTGCCCACCCAGGATCCGTTTCTGTTCCTGGTCCTACCAGCAATAAATAGAATAACTGAGGAACCAGGAGACAACCACCAAGGCCAAACCAGTGCAGGGAAGGAAAATCAGGGCCTGAGACCATTTGTTAAGCATCCAGTTCTTCAATTCCGTCCTATGATATGTCCCCAAGGCACTAGGACTGAGACTCAGACCAGAAACCATTTTCAGCCCAGAAGAAGGCTGCACTGACAGCTATGCTGTACAATGCCTGAACATGTCCTCTAGTCCATAGCCCTGTCTTTAAAGCTGGCCAGGAAGACCTTGGTAAGAGACCAGAAGAAATTACATCATTCTTAAGTAATCTAATTTCGAACAGCCAGGGATTAATCTGAGACAGGGAAAATGGTCCTAATCTTGCAGACACACTTGGGAAGAGAAGAAAGATCTGAGCCATAGGCAAGTGTCAGATTAGCCAGAAACCAGAGACAAATGAAGCCCAACAGGAAGGCAAGGGGTTTCTAACTCCTCCAAAAGGGAGGTTTTGAAAGTCTATTGCCAGAGTAGCATGGTGCATACAAACACACAGCTGCAGTACATACACAGGGTGGCTACCGCTTGCCTGAAGTGGTACAGCAAGTAAATCCTGGACATCCTTCACACCCAGCAGATGCAGGCTGACAGCCAGTGCTTTAACAGCTCCCAGCTCTTGGCTGTGGTATTCCCACACTACCTCCTTCCCTCCACCAGCCACACACCGAATTCAAGGATATAAACAGTAAACTGTTAACTTAAAGGATGCTCCACCCAAGAGGGATGGTGTCTTCTTCAGCATAACTTGCATTTCATTAAAATTCAAGTCTCTTCTCCTCGAATTTAATCACAATTCATTACCCCATGGCTCTCTCCCTGGGATGTCTCTTGGCTGAACTCCAGCCAGGACCTGGATGCAGGTATTGGAAATAAGAGCACTTACCTTTCAGAGTTTTCTTAAGATGAGACAGGAGACCTCCAAGTCGCTGAAGGTCAAAATAATCCACCTTCCCATTATAGAAGAGTTGAGGAGGGACATAGGCCTCTGAAGCAGAGAAGGAGGTTTGTTTTTTCTACGAGTCCCATGCACAGGATCCAAGCAGACATGTAAGCCCTCCTAAGACAGACTCCAGGGCTCAGCCTAGACTAACATTTAGTTACAACTTTTGTTGTCATAAAAGCACAAACCGTTAGGGCAGAGTTGATTGCCACAAGGAAGCGTTAGATCCATGGAGAAACAGGAGCAACCAATGGCCATGGACAAGCCTCCAAGTACTTCCTCCCTTCCAGCCACAGTCACTGGGGGAAACTGGACCATGGGAAACCTTGGTAGCTCTCCACCTGGCTACTCCAGCTCTTTCACTTAGTCCCATAGGGATGGTAAGGCACTTACTGAGTCTGGAGAAAGGGTCAGCCTAAAGTAAGGGAATGCCAAGCAGATCATGGCAGGACAGGCAAGATGGGATTTGACAGTGGGAAAGCAACTGGCACTGACTTGGTTTCCCCTTAATCCCACAGTCTGGGAACCACAGAAGCAAGTATTTCCCCCTAAACTTTGACTATGGGACCACTGAGCTGCCCTTCGACAGACCCATAATCAATACTCTGCTCTCTGCTCCAGAGCGGACAGGGGGAACTAGCAGACAGTACAGCTGCCCCTCTGCGGGTCTCCGGTCTGGATGTTAACTGGAATAGGTCTGCACACAGGAATTTCCCAGGGTGACTGGGAACTACAGACACAGGATGGCAGAAGGCTCAAGCATCCACAAGAAACACAAAATTTCCAGCATCCTGGAGAGCACTGCCAAGAGGCAGACCCATGTCCTCATCACAGAAATGCCTTCAAAGCTTTTCCTCCAGGCCTTACCTTCACTGCTCAGCGTGGCAGGGCTTTTCGCCTTGTGGCCATCCCAGAAGAAACGCAAGGCAGCGATAAGCCGGTGCAGGAAGCACACCATGTACTCCGGTGGGCACAACACAGTCAAGTTCTAGGGCAAGAATGAGAGTTCAGCCATCAGGGCAGGTGTGAAAGTGCACTTAGCCCCAGCAGCCACATTGGGCAGGTAGAAACTTCAGCCTTGTGAGCAACTCTAGCTTCCAGCACTGGTAGAGAGCCCAGCCCTGGCAGCAGGCAGCAGCTTCCACCTCTAGAAAGTCCTGAGCACTGAAACAAGCTGATCTGACAGAGGAGGAAGGATACACACGCTCCACCATGATAGATGGGACTGATCACAAACACAGAGATGCAGGTGAAGAAAGGGCCTCCTGCAGCAGTGGATGCCTACCTCCCCAAGCTGCAGGCCAACAGCCTGATCCAGGGCCAGAACAGTCCTCACCCAGGCAGTGAAAAGGATGCCAAAGCCAGCAAACCAGCTGTGGCAGAGCTCCCCACAGCCATGCTCCCCGAGGTTTTAGGAGGACATTCAGTTCCCACCTAAGGCTGTTCCCAAGGAGCACTTTCCTACAGATCACTGCATAGGACTTGGATAAGCTGCCTGGTTTCTAGCCTCAGGTCTTCTTCCTCCTTCCCACTCCCTGCCGTATCTAGACCTCAGCTGATCAACTGCTGGAAGCAGCGCAGCCAGAAGGGGAGAGTTCCCAGCCTGAAGATGCCAGAGGGCTCTCAGGGTGAGGCTTGCAGGAAGGCTGGCCTTCTGACTTACCCCTCTGTTGCTAGCGTTTTCCTGAAGAAACTTGCGGAATTTGTTTAGGAAGATGTATCTGGAGGCTTCCCCCTGGCAGGAGGAAAAGCAGGTAGATGGTAAATCTATGCCTTAAAACTCCCATGATGTGGAGATACTTTATCAAAAGATCCACAGAGCACTTACTCCTCCTCTGTCCTTGTTATTCAGCAGCAGCTTCAGAATCTGAACCTGGAGACCTTCCACCACTAAAATGGGGACACACGTCTGCCATCAGAAAACAAGCACTGGAGAGCAAATACCCATATTAACCCCAATTGTAGTACCCTGTCCCCAGGAGAAAGGCTACCTCCTCAGCAGAGGGGGCCCAGGAAGAACCAGCGTCAGCAGAAAGCCATTCCCATCACTGAGAATTTTCTCCTCCGCCACCTAGCAATAAATTAATCCACAGCTGATAAACAATGCCTCTAAAGGGGAATTTTGATTTGCTCATGCCCCATGATGGGATGCTGCGGGTCTGTGCAGTGGGGTCCCAGCACTTGTAACCCCCGCAACAGGTAAGAGCATGGCTGGTCCCCACCTCTGCAGCACAGCCTGTCCTGGAAGGAAGACAGCTGGACTTCGGGCTGTGAAGGGGATTTGGAAACAGCTCAAGAGTTGGTCTCCCTGGCTGCACAAGGTACGGGGGATCTTGGCAATTTCCCTCCTTCCTCACAGACCTTCAATGCGTTTCTTGAGCCGCTGGCAGCCTCTTTCATATGCCCGCCGCCTCAGTCTCTCCTCAGCACTCTCTTCCTTCACCTCCTTACTCTCCTTGCCCTGGTTGGGGGACAGACACAGATTAGTAGATCACTGCATGGGAAAAATGTCTTGCTAAATGGAGAGCAGAAACTCCCTGAAACAATGTGCCAGTGTGTGACTGCAGCTGGCAGCACACATAAACAGGCCTTCCCTGGCCTGGCAACAGGTAAGGGCAGGAGATCTTTTGAGAACACCCAAGTCAACCTGTAATTCCTTAGACTCTGGGAGAGTCCCTTCCAAATCTGTTGCCAAAGAAAACTGTCCCCCTTCCCTGTCTGGAGCAACACACCCCAAGCGTCCCCTCTAAGAGGACAATAAAGGTGACAGGAAAATGGAGGCTACAGCTCACACAACTCTGCAGGATCCATCAGTGCTAACGCAGCTGGAAAACGAGCCATCCAATTTCCTCAGCCAGAAAATGATGGAAACAGCCAGCCACAAAATTTATTCCGTCTCCTCAGTGAATGTGCCCTTACTCACCTCTTTGGTGAAGCGGTTTGGCCACCACGTGGTGGGAATGAGCTCCTGCAAACCAGCCTCCTCCACACGCAGTGGGCTCTTAATGTAGAAGAACACAACAGAACGGAGCACATCGAAGCTGCAGCCAAGTTAAAGCAAGCACAGAAGCTATGGGAGAAGGTACAGGGCACGCTTCCAGAGCCATAGTGAGAGACCCCTTTCCAAATAGCCACTCAAAGGTCTGCAAGATGCCCCTTCTCCTAGGAGAAGCCCCACACAGTTACCAGATCAGCTGCCCAAATGCTAGCATAGCAGCTGGACTGCTCTGAAAGTGGTTTTGCTCTAAGGATGTTAGGGAGGTCAGCCAGGTAGAAATGAAGTCCTCTGTGTTACCAGGATGAGAACTATATGACACTGCTCCCCCTCCTTAAAGTAGGACTTTGTAGAGAGTGGCGTCAGGCAGACAAAGGAGACCTGAGAAATGAGAAAGGACTTCTCAAAGATAGGATGGCTTCTGCTTCCCAGGATCTGCAGACCCTTGAAGTCTCCTTGGCTGCATTATTGAGGGCAGGGAGAACTGAGACTAGAGGAGGCACAAAGGATACAGAACATTGCTGAGTAGGTATTTCCTAGATTTCTCATGCTTCAAGACTGCAATGGTGAGCCGGAGGTAGTGAATCTAGGGAAACAGGAGAAGCAAAAGTGACTCCATCTACAGAAGGGGATACAAGTCCCCGAGAGGTACAGTGGCACAGAACTGCCACCTCTGGATCAAACAATTGCAAAAATCAAAACATTATGTGCCATTGGACAAGGGGTCATAACAGAAAATGGCTAGTCACCGATTCCTGGGGATTCAGAATTGCAACTCACTTGTAATCCCAAGTCTGGGATGATGGGGGAGAACCTATAAGCCCGCAGCAGGGACATCAGTAGCTGCTTGAGACACTCGTGCACTTCATACTCCTAAGAAAATAAGAAACACATGAAGAGCATGGAGCTGGGAACAGCTGTAGTTCCCAAGGTGTGACCTTGGAAGGAAGCATTCACTTCTGAACTGAACAAGCAGGTGCTCTGAACCCTGTGTTTGTCCATCTAACTCCACAGGAGAGAGTCCAAGCAGAAGTTGGTGTCATCACTTTGTTACAAGGAAACAACTTTTTGCACTAGTAAAACCAACCCAGAAGTCATCTACAAAAAGCCGAAGTCCCAGGTCCTATTTAGTCGGGCTGAGTCACTCTTCCTCCCATCCCCTGAACCCACCTAATTTAGTGTTGGCAGAATCAACCCCGAAAAAGAAAGTTACTCTTGCATAAATGTGACAACGGAAGAGCTCTCTCTGAGTTGGACTCATAGCCAGCTGGCAGGATGAGAGCCATCTCTTCCACAAACACAGCAGCCCTACCAGGGTCCTCAGCTTCACTTCGAAGATGATGGACCCGAGTGGGTCATGACATTTTTCAATTAAACTTTTCATGACAGCAGACTGGGCCAGGGACTGTATCTGCTGTCTCCAAGCAGATCCCTGGCAATGACTGGCTCTATGTAACTACTCCAGCAGCAGCAGCTTCCCAGAGGCTAGCAATGGCTGCCTCAAACAAGTGTCCCAGGAAGGAGTGACCTCATTCACCTTGGACAGGAAGGGGCATGGGAAGCTGGAGGAGGTTTTTCCCTGTGGTTCTGGAAGTGGTGACAGTGCAGTGCCCATTTCCACCCCAGTCCTCCACACTCTGATTGATCTCTTGGGGCACATGGTGGCGTTTAAGATCTCCACAGTCACATCAGCATTAACAACATCCAAGAGAGCAAGTCGCTTCTTATTGATAAGTCTGATGTTCCCAAAGCAGGCAGATATTCAACATCAGCAGTTCCTTTAGCAGTAGAAGCTTAGAAATGCCTTGTTAGCTCATTGTCAGTGTCACCATTATCAATTACGCTGCATTCAACCCTCATTCCCTGGGTGCGAAACAGCAGACAGATAACTAGGTGAGATGGTGGTCTATCACAAAAAAAAGATCTTGTCACCAGGAAGGGGAAGAAGCTGAACACTATCAGCATTTTCCAGGGAAGGCTCCTGTCCTCAGCACTCCCGGGATCTCCCTGTGACCCCTGGCGAGGAACTAGCACCTTAGCAACTCACCTCCATAAGAAGCCACATGAGATCCAGCAGCTGCTGAATAAGGGGATGGGCCTCCACTGCCCCTCCTCGCTCAAGGATGCTCAACAGGAAGGTCATGAGCACATCTTCCACCAGGTACACCTTGCACTGCAGACAGAGAGCCAGGTCAACAGTCCTCTAAGGCACAGTCACTTCCCTGTGAAAGCTGAGGTTTACCTCCCTTGCAAGCACAATAACAACCTACAGAAGCCTGCAACAGGAAGTCAAAACTCACCATAAGAGGGGAGAAATAATTGAAAATGTGGGCTAATGTAATCAACACTGTGGGTTCTCCCTGCAGCTGCCACATGGATGTGTCCTTCTCCACCAGCTTCCCCTCCTGCAATGATAAACCCAGAAAAACATACAGCTTGGATGCCATCCAATCCACCCACGCACCAACAACTGAGCGAACTGGCGGCCCGGAGCAGTCACTGTTTGCTGTCCCATGCCTGCTTGCAGTAAAAACCTTGAACATGGGAATTCAGGATGAAGAGCAGCCAGGCCCATGCCTGTGGAGAGCTGTAGTGAGTCCAGATGTCAGTTACTATCAGCCAGATGCATGCACCCTGACCACGTTTTTCCAAAAGGGTTCAGGTGTATGTGGTAATTTGTAAATGGGAATCCCTACGGAGGAGGTCAACTAGTAAAGCAGGCCTCCATCCAAAGCAAGACCATAGCAGATGGCATTCCCTATGCTTTTGGCACAAACAGGTCATCTCTTGCTCTAGCAGAAAAAAATGTTTTCTAGCATACAGTGCCACAGCCAAAACAGTTCTCAAGGCAGACCCACCAGAATTTCACCACATCACTGCACCAGGACATCAGTTAAAAGTTTAGGATATGAACAAGCTTCTTTCAAGGCTGCAAAATCAAATCCATCAGTTCTGACCCTTACAAACATAATCTCTTGCATACTGGGTATGAAACTTCATAGGACTGAGAACAACAAAGCCCAGTATGATTTAAATTAAATTCTGGAACTATCAGGAATCCCATTTTGCAAGCCGAAGAGCTCCAGGGACATGCATGCCCCGTGCAAAGCATGCAGGCATTTAGACTCTCAGGCATACGGAAACATCTGAGTTGCCAGCATGTGCTGAGAAGTGCAGAACCACATTTCCCAGCATGGTGCCCCACTGATCCACCCGGTGACATTAGCCTACCGTCACATCTATGCCAATATGGATCACATTCTTCAAGTAGCCTAACAGCTTGTGAGCCTTCACTAGGTCTGCAACAGGAGGATCTTGCAAGGGGCGGTAACCTTCCACTGGATATGTAGGCAAGTGTTAAGGTAAAATGTAATATGATTCTCTCAGGACTTTTGTTTGTGCAAGGAAAAGACCGAGTCTCTTATTTTACTTTACACCCACGCATGCCTCAGTCACAGTTCAAACCACAGAGCCTTCTAAATGGATGATAAGCCACAAGCTCTTATTCCCACTTTCTCAATACTGCAAGCAGCAAGTATTTCACACCACGCTTCTGCTCTCATCAGAAAGACTGACAGGAGCCTCCACTACAGCTATCAAAAGGCATACCTGGGACTGCTCTGACTGGAGCTGCAGGTTTCAGCATTTGCACAGGAAGGCAGCAGGCTACGCTAATGCCATGTCAGAGGTCCCACATGGCTGGGAGAGACCAGTGGCCTAGAGGCTCAGCAGCACAGCAGCATTAAGGTTTCCAAAACTGGAGAGTGAGATCTTTGCAGGATTTGAGTGCCTGAGAACAGACAGCCCCCAGCTGCAGCAGTAGCTGCTGATTCAAAGCTGAAAGCAAATCTCATTTCAGGGACCAGCACTGATGTTTGTGTGCCCTGCAGTTCTGCTCCAGCTGAGGGGCAATCTGGTTCTTCTCGCCTTGACCTTGCTCTATGCACAAGTGCCAACAGAAGAAGGTGAACCGCAGTCAGGTATGTATATTCCACAGCCTCCAAAGATGGTCTCAGGACAGGCTCTTCTCCCTTCAGACCTCCTCTCCCAACATCTAAAGGATATCGGAGCGGACGGCTTCCGAAGTTAAAAGCGACAGACTCTTTGAATGAGAGGCTGATGGCAGGGAAGTAAGCCATTCCAGCACCTCTTGTGATGTTATCAAAAGCGGTTCCCAGAGATATGCCGTTCCTGAAAGAAGAAAAACCCACAAGAGTTTAGTCACAGGAGGAGGGTTTTGAGGTCAACTGGGCAATCCAGGTAGCTGCATTCCCCTCCCAGTAACTTGCCAACACATCAGTCAGTTATGCCTCCTATCATTCTTAACCTGGCACACATGCAAACATCGCAGCTTTGCTGAATGGGGAAGCACAGCAGCATTCCTGTTATCATACGACAACACACGAAGGCACTGGAGTCTGCACAACATGCAGAGTCCACTCAGCTTCAAGAGCAACCCAAATGCTTATGAGATAACTAGCCAGCAGGACATTTTAAAGGCAGGTGACATTTTTGGCCTCATCCATTTGATGCTGGTGGAAGGATAATGCTCTCAGTCTACTCTTCTCTAAAAGATGACATGGAGCATCTAACAGTTTTTAATTCCAGATGACTTGCTGCAGGCTGTAGTTTAGGGCCAGGGAACAATTCTTATTCAGGCTGGCCTCTGCTCATTGTGCACAGGAGTTGGAGGCTGGAGATATATCAGCCTTTCCACAGCTCCTTCTGAATCTAGGACAGGCAAGGTCTACAGTGACCACAAAAGCTATCAGCCAGCGCTCACCTGAACTTAGGAGACTCAACAGCCCATTTAGATGGTTTCTGAACACAAAGCAGAAAAGCAAAGGCTAGAACTACCAAGGAACTTAAAGGAGAGAGGGCAGAAATACAACTCGGCAACTGGCTCAGCAGTGAGGAAACCTTTATGTTACACACAGACATCAACAAAGCAGGGAACTGGACAAAGATGCTTACAGGCAGAAAGCAATGGTGCCCTCATCAAGGTCTATCAGACAGCTGACGATGTCTCCTGCTGCCCAAGACTGCAATAAAGGGAGAAAAAAGGTTAAACACATATCCAGGGTGTTCTCACATCAGAAGAAAAATTGTAACCCAACCAATCCCTTGTGATTCAGGTTTGAAGAAGAGAGTTCCTTCTCACAGCAGCTCACATAGCATTTTAAGACACTTCTGGAAGCTGCACATAAGCCACTGATTGGGATCTTTTTTCCTCCAGCACTAGGAACATGCACAGGATCAAACATATATTTATTTATCCCAACACTGCATTACCCTCAGATGTGCTACAGAAAATCAGGGCCTTCCAGAGACCAACAGCAGCACTGTGCTGGGAATCAGTCTGCTGGGGCTGCCAAACAAAGCACCCTGATAGCATGTCCAGCACCCCTAAAGTACAAACAATTGCTGGCACACTGCCTCCCTGACAGCATACTGAAGCAGTGAGGACAGCCTGAGGGCACTTCACAAGGCCCAACAGAATCCAGTAGGCAAAAGGAGCCACCTGCTTTCTTCTCCTTACTCTACATTCTGTTCCTGGGAGGACAGCTACTCACTTTGCCATAGTTGGTAGTAGTCACATTCCACTTGCGCACCCTGTTTCCATCATAAGCATATGAATCTGGTGTATCTCCAACTCCTTCCTGCACCAAGGAAGAAAGACGAGACTCAGACCAGACCAAGCATAGAGGATCCCTCTCACTGCAAGAGCGGCTCTAAGGGGGAGACAGGGGGAGACCAGCAGACAGAGAGAGCAGCTAACAGCACACATGCTCTGCCTGGGAAAAGCCCTCACTCTAGGAGTGAATCCAGTGGCCTGTGATCTTTGGTTCAGAGAAATACAACCCTCCCTACTAATTTTCAGGTCAGAAGAATACTGGCATCCTACACTTCCAACTTCTGGCAAAGCAGCCCCCCCAGATGGCCATCACCTCCTCTCTCACATGTTGCAGAGTGGCAAGTTAGTGAAACTGCAGCTGACATCCCTTCCCAGTACCAAACATCCCACCCAGTACCTGAGAAAAGCTGGCCTGGCCCTGCCTCTCCTGGGCCAAAAATCCCCATAGCACTAGCTGCTGAGGGGTATCCTGAGAGACAGGCTGCCAGTACTGCAGACCTACACACCCTCCACAGACGATGCCAGCTGAAAGTCAACACTTAGCAGTGGCTATGCACTGCAAAAGCACAGCGACACACACAGTGCGCAAGGCTTTCACAGCGTGCACCATCCTGTGAACACAGACCAGAAAGTCTATGAAGATTTTTAAAACAGCAGACCTGGTATCTCCAGTGTGTGCTGGGCACAAAATGCCAGCAGGGCATGAGCACAGCGCCGATGTGATACTCCACACTGACCTAAAAAGCACTGGAGGAACAAAGAGCAGCCCTGTGCCACGTGCAGCAGTTACACTACCTCCTGATTAAATCTGCAGTTGAGAGTACACCAGCCGATCTGCATGAGTCCCTGGGAGGAGATGAGCACCTCGTAAATCCATTTCCCTGAAAGCAAAAGAAATGCCACATGGGAAATCCCTGCCACCTGGCTCATTGTTAGAGAAGCCAAAGCTGACACTGCTCCCACAGAAATAAATGGGACACACAAAGGAACTTCGGGATATCCCCAGCATTCCCCTCCCACCTCTTCAGCATCACACAATCCTCCATCCTTCTGACTTCCTGGAGAAGCCAGTGGATGAACTGAGGAAGAGGGTGCTCAAGATCTGGAACATATTCAAAATTTATTGAGCTCTCTAGTTGTGTAACTCTCCGTACACTCTTCCCGGGGTCTTTTCTCAAAGCGTTGCTGGTTTAACTCCTTACCTTTATACACGCATGTTGTGGCCCTGATGGACCCAAAGTTACTGTGGCCAATCACCTGGACCAACAAACAGAAGACATTTTAAAGTCAGGCAAGAAGGTAGGTTTGCTCAGCCCTACCCATTCTCTCCATCCTAGCCCTCAAAACCAAAGCCAGATGGAGAGCTATTCACAAGTACAGTGTAGGGAAGAGACAGGACATCTTCCCCATCCCAGAAGCTCTACTTGATGCCAACAGGCCCTGAGGAACCATCCAGGTCCTTCCCACAGCTCATCTGTACTTGATAAACCCCAGTGAAGCATGCAGCTCAGCAGCAGTACGAGGACAACATGGTGACAGACAGGTTCCCAGTGAATTGTGACAAGTATACAAAAGTGACTATTATATAGGAAAGAATCTGAATCCTGGACAAGTCACAACAAAACTAGAGATTCAGGGTGTCCAGACTAAAGCCCAGGACTGGCAGGTAACATGCTGCCCAGGAACTGAACCCTATTAACTCCTGACTCTCTCAGTCTCAGGACAGACCATGAAGATACAAAGGTAGCAACAAGGAATTCACAGGCAAGACAGTCTGATCCTATAGGAAGGTAAATTCTAGGTACAGCCAAGGTAAGTTACGGCAGGTAGTTAATGGGAAAAGGGAGACCAGGGCAGCCTCTTCTGCTACAGGTAAAAAAGGGTACACAGATTACAGAGGGAATGAGCACAGGAGCATGGGATGTGTGTGCTCAGGAAGGGGTGAAAGCAGTGCAGAAATTACTGAAGTAGGAAAGGATCAGTGGATTCTTTCAGCTGATTTTCTGCATGAGGAACATCAGCTAAGGAACAAGCGGGGAGCTAGTGTAAGCAAAGGAGAAAGGAAAGCCTCAGCTTTAGCCTCTTGCCATCATTAGAGAAGACCGGCAGGAAGGAAGAGGCAGTCTGCTGGAGGGAGGGACAGGAAAGCTGGCTGCTGGCCTTTCCTCTGCTTAGCCAAGCTCTTCAGCGAGCCCCTGGGCCAGGGTAATCCTTTCACTTCCTCACAGCTCCACTCAGAGCTTGCTGAGATTTAGGGGTACTGTTAGACCTTTTCCCAGGAGAGCTCATTTCCTCCAGGATCCTGCAGCTTTCTGGGTAGACTCCATTTACAATACTCTACAAAGCCAGTGACAGGGATCTGTTATGAAGAACAAACCAAGAAGCCCCAAGTGCTATTAGTCCCACAAGACCATTTTCTGCTGCACCCAGCATCACACTCACCCCAAGTAAGTCATCATCAACGAGCAGGAGTCCCTCAAAACCACTCGTGTGGTCCAACACCACAGTAAAGGGACCAAGCCGACCCTCTGCTACCTGATCTGAAAGAAGAGTTGCAGAAAACCCGTTAGGGGATGTTGTGCAGGATTTAACTGTACACTTGATAAATGCCTCCAGCTAGATGACAACAGCACCAGGATTCTGCTACAGTGGAGGAAGACCAAAATAGTGTTACCCAGGTTAGACCAGGTCTCCTCACTGGCAGACACCAGTGAGATTTAAAATGAAGTTTTCACAGTAACACACAAGATCTTAGCTCTGCAGCATTCCAGTCATATGTTAAGTTTTCCACATCGCCTGAGAATTTTACTTTGGCAAAACTCAAAGACCAAACTAAAGTCTGAGCCAAATGTTTGGCCAACATACCATGCTTTGATTGCAGACAGCAAGAAAAATTCTTCTTTTTAGGAGAGGAGCCAGGTTGTATCTTGCCACATCCTGACTCATTTGGTGAAATGGATGCTAGCAAGAATACAGGCAACAGCCCAAGGCCCAAAGTGAATACCTACAGTGGAGGCCAGTATGCAAAAATTGTCAAGAAGCCTCTGCATTTCCCACTGAGGATAGCACTGCACACTGCTGGTCACAGCAATGGCTCTGAATATCATTATCAGTGAAACACCTCCAACATAAGCCCCAAAACTGCTTTTCCAGGCATTTTTGCCTAGAAATATGCCTCCTCAATCTGCAAGCAGGCCTGCTCTGGGGCTGGCTGACAAGCCACTCGCAAGCAGGATTTAAAGGCACAATAAATTAGAGCACAGGAGGGCGGAACAATGCTCACTCAGGGAACTGCCTTTCGTGATACAACTTGTCCTTTCAATTAAGCAGCACAAGCAGAAGCACAAATTGGACAAACAGTGTTCTCTTACCTCGACTGTCTTCAGAGCTATTCTCCTCTGCTAGCAACCGGTCAAGGTGCTCCTGCAGGTTCTGGAAAGTCAGGTGCTTTCTAGGGAATAAACATGCACAGGAGCTCTTCAGAAAACTCTGTCTCCCAGGTTTTAAAGAGTGGCAGCCCAGACACGTGTCTGCACAATCCTGCACTGTGAAATGTGAACTGGGAAATTCTGTCAGTGTTTCTTGCCACGAATCTGAGGAATTTGCTGCCCAGCATGTCGGGGCAATGAATGAACCGAGGACTAAATACAGTGTGAACAAGAAAAATAGTTAACAAAGGATCCTAAAGTCTGCGGTCTGCTCAGGAGTATGTTGTGGCAGTAAGAAAACTGTACTATGGTACAGTGGCAGTAAGAAACCAGCTGTACTGCCAACAGCTGTGGACCATGACTTTGCTGCAGTCAGCATCATACAAACATGGCGTAAGTCAGGATTTGGCTTTTCCCCCCCAAGTATTTCATAATACAAAAGAAGAGAGAAGATCACACCAGCAGCTGTAGCAGTTCAGAAAAAGGTCAGGCTAGCCCAGCATCCTCTCTCTGACAACAGCCAAACCCATTCTGTTTTCATACTAAGGAGAAATCTCTCATTGCACCCGCTCTGGGCCACTATTTTAGAGAACTTTCTCATACTGCCCTCCCCTAGTTCTCCTTTTTCAAGGCTAGTTTACTTAGCTGTTCCTTGTACAAGAGCCATTCCAGACATCTGACTTGCTCTTACCCTTCCTCAAAACCTCTGCAGCTCTAAAACACCCTTTTAGAGTTGGCGAGACCAGAACCACATGATACTCAAGATGGGGTTAAACCACAAATTTATTCAGTGGCATAATGATTGTACTTACCCTACATCCCTTTCCTAACAATTCCTAACTTCCTACTTTCTTTTTCTGACTTAATATTCCCACCCCAACCTCATTCCTACACAGTAAAAATCAACTCAGGGTCTATCATTTTATGCACAATGTTGAGGCTGATCCCCTTTCAATCCATCGCTTTGCATTTCCCTACACCGAGTTTCATAGACTGTTTCACTATCCAGTCAATATCACAGCCACCTTACCTTTACATTGCTCTAAATAGCTTTGTAACCGCAGCAAACTTTCCCACCTCATGCTCTCTCCCTTTCCAAGTCTCCCAAGGATACACAGAACAACACAGGTCGTGTTGCAGGTCTTTGAGGGACCCCAGCAGGACCTCCTTTCACTGTGAGAGTCGCTAGTTGTTCCTATCCCTGCTTCCCATTTCCAAAGCCATCTGGGGAACAACTTCCCACTTCTCCAGGACTAGGGTTTCCTAAGACTGGTGACAGACCTTTTGAAAGCCTGATGGATGTGAAAATGCACAGAAATGGAATCAAAGCATCAGTTTTTGTTGGCATGAGAGAGGGCGGCTTCAGCAAAGCAGCTTAATCAGCAGCTAGCATGGA
This sequence comes from Falco naumanni, assembly GCF_017639655.2. Lineage (NCBI taxonomy): Eukaryota > Metazoa > Chordata > Aves > Falconiformes > Falconidae > Falco > Falco naumanni. The sequence continues at coordinate 111,763,823 of NC_054057.1, read as the reverse complement.
GAAGTTCTGGAAGAAGAAGAACATGAGACAGCCAGAGAGATGTCTGCAGTGAGCTCCTCTATGGGGAATTTAGGCCTCTAAAGACAAAATGTCATACCATAAAAGTTGCTCTCAACTGGCAAATGTTATTTTCAAGACCTATTTGACTGCTAGTGGGCTTTCTACCAAATAGCCAAGTCCAGAAAAGGGGTGGAAAGCAGGAAAAAAAGAAAGGGAGACCAGTCCAACAAACTATCAGTTCTGTGCTTTCAAGTCATTAATCACGAGGCAAACAAATTAGAGATACTGAAAACCAAAATGCTCAGGCAGATGGAATATTCCAAGGCATGCTGGCAGGAAAGCTCATGGCAAAGTAATATGACCCACTTTGCCTTCCCCCTGCCATAACCCTAGCTCACCAAGAGTGGAGAGGGCCAAGAGCTATTTTTAGCAGCTCTGAGCTCACATTTGAGCTGGCAGTACTAAGTATAGCCAGTGGAATGTGACCCAAGACACGCTGCAGCACCGCCAACCAGCAGGAGCTACATGCCTGCCTTGCTATACCACACTCATACCTGCCCTGAACCTGCCTGACTTGCCTCTGGCAAAAGAGCTAAATGCAAGGGAAATTTTTCTCATCCAAAGCTACAAGTTTCTGGGCTACAAGGTAAAGGAGAACTGAAAACAAATAGAAGAAAACAGACACTAAACAGGAATTTTGTATTTCTTTTCCTTTGGTGACTTGTAATAATAAAAGTACCAACAGTTCCACAGCCTGAGAAATGTGTGGTATTCTGTAGGTCAGTAATAGCCTTGCCTTTAGTTTACAGGGCACTGACGACCTCTCTTTCATTCCTGTACCTAAAACCTGTGCATTTTGCACTTCCTCACAAGTAAAGAGGGAACAGGAACAAGGTGAATGCCTGCTTGCCTATTTATTTTAGAAATACTGCCTAATGATTTTGTATATGGGGTTTTTCATGCAAAAAACCTGAAGAATACTTCCTAGCAAGCCCTGCAATTTGAAAAAGCCACTAAAGGACAAGACCTAAGAGTAATTTCTATAACATGGTGCTGCTGTGCTTTTAACAAAGATCTCTGTGCGGCACTAAAAGATCTCTCCTTTCACCGCAGTGCTGTATATCTGGGGACTGATACAGCATCATTTGCCATCTAATGAATGAGAAGAAGTCTGATACCTGTAAGCAGCTGCAGGCTGGTTCCCATCAGCATTGGTAAAGACACGATGTAGATAATCATTCAGCAGCCTGCTGTTCACAATCCCTTGTTTAAAACAGAAAGGAAATAAGCTTAGGGAGTCAGGAGGTAAACTCAAACGTTACTTTCACGTACAAGCAAGAAACTGGTAACTATGGGAAAATTATGTTCAAATTTGGAGATCAACACAGTGGAAAATGCAAATTCAAGAAGTCATTCACTGTCTTACTGTCTTCATTAGCAGCCCTAGAGTCCAGCATTATGGGTTGCATCTCCACAAGGGCTCTTTCCAATTCGCGCTGATCTATGAAAGCAAATGGGAGTCTATAAATTGGTCCCCACAGGTGGAACTACATCCTTAGGAATCCTGCTGTACTACTTCCAGATAAAGTAACTTCAACAGCTGGAGGTGGGAATCCAATTTAATTTCCAAAAAATGAAAGTCTTATCACTATTGCAATTCCCGATGTACTATTTGTACCTGGGACACTTTAAGTACCTACATCTCTTAACTGTGCTACAAGATGCTGATGAGATAGAAAGACTTGCAGATGCAGTCCATCTCATCTAACCCACAGTCCTCTTCAATGATGTATGCCTCACTTTAGCTTTCATTGTACAAAACAATCCCTAGTGTCACGCTGATGCAGCATGCTTTATTTCTGGGTGCAACAGTGCCCTCAAATGCCAGATTTGTGGTCTCGTAAGCACACTTCGGCTGGACTGGTGAATATAAAAGAAAACAGGCTGCCTAAAAGTTACCCAAATTTCCCAGAAAAGGATTAATCTGAGAACTTGACAGACAAGCTGTTCATCCTGGAAGGCGAACTCCCTAAGTCAGATGGGACAAAGGCAGGCAACTTGACATTCTCCAGCCTCACCAGGCACGGCTGTGTGTTGAACAAAGGGCACCGTGACATGAGGTTCTGGAGTCCTTAGTACTACAGGAACAACCCTTCCAACATCTCATCTCAGTTCAGGGATTTACTCAGTTTCAGCCCCCCCCCACCTCACACCCCACACCTCAGCAAGATAACTGCAACTGGAAGGCAGCTGATCTCAAGTGAGGCAAATGGTGCTCACTCAGTTCACAGCAGTCCTGCTTTTACACAGCACATATAGGCCCATACCTGTGACTCTGGCCTTCTCTGGCTCAGTGCTCAGCCTGTAGTTCTTCCTTGAGAAAGCAGTCCCAGCACCCCTCGACGTCATTCTTCACAGGCACCACTTCCAGAGCCGACATAAGACAGACAGATGCCTAGAACAAAACTCACTGGGGAGGATGCTGCCTTTAGACTTCTCCCTTTCTTGGAGGTTGATGTACCTGGATTGAACAACAGGGATAAGTAAAAAAATAGCCAGAGTCCTCGCATTAACAACATCTTACAAGAGCCCAAAGCCAACTAACTGCCAACCCTGCTCTCAGTCCCACCTGTCCAACAGCTCAAAATCTTCCCAAAGCAGACAAGGCATTATGCCACACTGCAGACAACCACACAGACCCCACTCCAACCAAAGGCACAGGCATAACCAAGCCAGAAACACAGGCAACCTTTGCACCAAGTTTAAGCCAGAAGCACTGAGCCAGCACAGGGCCATATCTACCACCACTGCCAAACACTGCTGAAACTGGCAACTGCATCACACTTCTACTTATGTCCTGATGAGACACTTCTGCCTTTCTCTCCCACATTATATTCTTCAGACATGAACACACACCTGGTTAATATGAATACACACCTGGTTAATCTGTTTAACAGGTTATTAGATTATTCCGCTATCCAAAACAGAAGGAGAAGGAATGAGACAAATGCAAGTGAACTGGACTACGAAAGAATATAACTGACTACAAAGCAAAAGACCCAGGTGCCAATTTTATAAGGACAAAAGCAGATGCAGGTAGAAGTAGGCAGAAGTGTTCCCAGGTGAAAACCCACCACATGACTAAACATTCATGACCCTTCCTGGTATCACTAGAATGCAGAGTGCTATCAGAACTGATCTGACACATGCCAGGACAAAATGAATAAATTCAGGGTGCTAGCTCCATCTAGTTTCAAAAAGTTCCTGTTTCCAATTGCCCCAATAGCTGACCATCACTGGAAGTCCCTCTCGTTCACTAGACAGCCATCTGACAAATCGCTTTATGACACACAGAGCAACAGGAAGATGCAACAGGAGCAAAGGCTGTGGGAATTAAATGCTTGTTGGCAATCTCATACAGAGCAGAACCTAAGGTGAACCCAAGAAAAGTTAGTGACCTTGCCAAGTGATGCAAATACCACCATAAGTCCACTGGCAGACAATCACTTGGGTTTCTGCTTCAGGAAAGAATTTCCTGAAGTCCCTTTCCTCAGGGCCACCCCAGCATCCAGCAGTGGAGCAGTGCTGCCTGGTGTCCCTCCTGCAGCACTGCCAAGCAAAACTGCACGAATAAAGCAAAAACCAGCCCGGATCAATGGCCTTGAACAACCTGCATCAGAGACTCTAAACAAGGAATAAACCAATTAAACTATAAATAGAAACACATCATTTACTATCAAAGCAGAGCAGACAGCAAATGTGTGCTATCCTAAATGCACTCTGAACGTGAAAGACATAATTTCACCTCAGTCAGGACAAGTTCAAAACACCTGAGAGTGGTGTGGAGTACGCCTAGCTCCTCCCAAGGGTAGCCAGCCCAGTAGCCATGCTGCTGAAACAGCCTGAATGCCCAGGCAGCACGCACAGCATGGTCGCACTGGCACCCTATGAGATGCACTGCTGGCACTGCTGCAGTGCCAGGGTTGGTTTTGTTTTTCAGTTGCAGCAGATGCTGCTTTCAACAGGTCAGAGTAAGGGCAGAGAAGGGAGGTGGGGCACATCTGCCCCTTTGCTGCTCCCATGTACAATTCACGACACTGGCCCCAGCAAAGGCACCCAGCCCTGACTCCACGGGTTGAACTCCTGTCTCTGAGTAATGGCAAGTGGCTTCCAGCAGAAGGGCAGAATAAACAACACGGGTGCAGCCAGAGCTTAAATGGAGCCAACTGGAGGCAGGCGTGGAGGCTGGGAAGCCGGGCCAGCAAGCCCAGCGTTGTCCGGCAGCTGCTGACCGAGCCCCTCCTGCTCTCGGCAGGGCGGCGGGGCCGAGGCTGGGGGGACAGCCGGGGACAGAGGCCTCTGCGCTGCTCGCGAACCTGCTCCGCGTTAATCTGGAGCACGGGTCTGTTGCACCCCTAACCTGGCAGCACCCCCAAACCAGAAATACCGGGCAGCATTGCCCCAATTCAGGAACTGACGGCAAAGCCAGGCCCACCCCGAAGCTGGCAGCGAACACCCAAACTCAGAGACCCCCGCTCCACTGGGCAGCACGGCCCGCAGCCACAGGCACCCCACAAGCCGGGAAACACCCGCCATGCCCACAAACACCCCCAAACCCAGGGGCGCCACTACACCTGCCCGCCAGCCCCAAAGCCCACAGAGCCCTGCCAGGCGCGGGAGCACCCCGCGATGGGGCGCCTGTGCCACAAAACCGGCCGACACCCCCCGCGACCGGCCGCACACCCGAGACCACCCCCGCCCGGCCCCAGAACCGCGACGGCAGCGGCAGCAACGGGCCGGGCCCAGAGAGGGCCCCGCAAATGTCAGAGCCGAGGACCCCGGGGCGGCCCAGGCCCGACGGCCGCGCACTCACCGCCGGCCCAGCCGCGCCGCCGCCGCCGCCGCGCTACGGAGCGCCGCGAGGGCCATGCGAGCGCGCGGCGCAGCCCGCGTTGCCGGGAGACGCGCTGGGGGCCGGGCGGGCCGCGCCGAGGGGCCCGTGCGCTCGGGCAGAGCCGGGCCGGGACCGCCTCCCGCGGCCAAGGGCAGGGACCCCGGCTCCGCGGCTGCGGGTGACCTTCCCCCGGGGAAACTGAGCCCGGAAGCACGCGGCCGTGGCGCTGGGCAGTCAGTGCTGCGGGGGAGCCGTGGGAAGGCCCCGATCCTGCCTGACTGGCGGTGCTGGGGCTGCTGGTCCCGAGTGCTGGGCAGTCATGGGACGGATCCAGCACTGCCTGGCTGGGGGTGCTGCTCTCAGCACATGGTGCTGTTACGTGGCTACTCTCTTGGTGTTTTCTGGGCCTGCTATAGGGTTTTGGGGCCCGATGTTGCAAGCGGGAGCGGTGTTGCATCCGCACGGGCCCAGCATGGCCGGAGCGGCTGTCGCTCTTGAGCTGTGCAGAGCTGCTGGAGGGTCCTGATGGCAGCTGGCTGGCACTGCTGGAACTGCTGGTCTCGGGTGCGGAGGAGCCGTGGGAAGGCCCCAGTTCTGCCTGGCTGGCAGTGCTGGGGCCTGCGAGGTCGGAGCTGGCACTGCAGGCTGTAATGGGAAGCAGGAAGGTCAAAGGCAGAGCCCCCCAGTGCCAGGCAGGACAGGCCAGAGCAATGCCCCCAGGCCTCCTGGAGAAGAGAGACTCTGCCAAGCCCACCCTGGGCACCCAGGCTACTGCTGCCAGGCCTTGGCTGGCTGCTGGCCCCAGCCCGGGGCTGCCTGGTTGGTTTGTCTCTTGGCAGCGCCCAGGCCAGCACAGCTCTTGCACTCCCGGCTGGTAGTGGTGTGCTTCACAAAGGAGCAGCATCTGTGGGTGCCCTCCGCAGCGCAGGAGCAGCACAGGAGCAGTTGCCAGGGCCTGGGGAACAAACGGGTTCATGGCTCTCAGGACAAAGTGACCGCAGCACTGGACTGTCCAGCAGAGCTCTTGTTCTCCGTGCTCTTCTGCTTCGAGCCCTTGTCGAGTCAGAGATCCCGTGCAGAGCCCCGGGGTGCAGCTTTGGCAACTCACCCCTCTTCCTCTGCCAGCTCCCTGCCTCCTGGACAAAGGCACTCACTGGCATCGCAGCGCCTGTGCCTCTCATTGAATGCTGCGTTGGCACCGCTGTTCTCACACGATAACAGCCTGATGGAGAAAGGAAAATTGATGACCCCCTGCTGCCCTGGCATAAGGCAGATGCAGGGTGTCCCTGCCTGGTTTGCAACTGCTCTGTGAAGCTGAATCCTGGACTCATGGGACAGCGGAGGGCCAGGACTCTTGGGGCAGGCCGTGGCAGGGCAGAGCTCACACCCTCCTGCCTTGTGAGCTGGATGGATAAAAACCAACCTCCTAGGGATCCGGATCCCCATGCTGAGCATTTCCATCAGAAATTGGTTTGTATTCTGACAATGTGGGCAGCAGAAGCAGGAGTAGCCAACGTGGATAGCTTGATTGTGGATGCAGTGCCTGTGGAACCAGGCGTGTTTGCACACTGGGCGCACCATGACACTGTAGGACGTGCTGTCCCCCACAGGCTCCAGGCAGATGAGACAGGTGGTGCTCTCCCCTGGAGCCGCCTCCACTGCCTGCTCTGGGCGGTTCTCCCAGCAGAAGGACCTGGGGGCAAGAGGAGAGGGTTGAGCGAGGTGAGAAGTGCTGGGTCCTTCCCCGGTGTCAGCGAGGATGGAAGTGGAGGTACCTGTAGTGAAGAAGGAACTGGGTGACACATCCACCCTCCGAGGCACAGGGGAGATGGAAGCTGCAGTCACAGCCCGTTGCCCAGGAGGTGATGGCGCCCCGCTCTCACCACAGACGAAGAAGTGGCTACCACCATCGCCAATTAGCTCGGCCTTGGCCAGTGGCAGCTCTGTCTCAGAGCCGGCTGGCATCTGCTCTGTTGGATGTGGGAGAAGCTTCTGGCATTTTCTCTCAGAAGCTACCCCTGTAGACCCCTGCCCCCACACACCCCCTAACAAAACCTTGCCATGCACACTCACTACAATGCCACATTAACTCCTATATCAGGAAGGCGCTTCATGCACACACCATCAGACAACCTGTAGTTTGCCTGAAGCACAGAGGGTTGTTCAAATCTGGACAGCCACCCCACGGGATTTCCTTCGTGCTTTGGTCACCATCATTCTTTGACTCAGCCTTCCAGCTCTCCGCCAGCTTCCCCAGAGCCCTTCAGCAGTCGCCCTGCAACCAGATCTTTTCTCCTTCTTGCACTAGAAAGGTGCTTGGTGGTCTCCAACAGGAGGGAAATTGTGCAGTGGCTGGAAGACAACAGACGTATTATGAGCAATCCAGACCATGTAACTTTGTTGTAATAGCAGGCCGAGCAGGCTGAAGCTGTAACAAGCTGCAGGTGTTGTGAAGGACATATGCAAGGCCAAGAGAAACAAAGAAACTGTGTACTGGCAGAGAGATAAGAAAGTTGGACTATTAAGGAACTGTATGTGGGAAAGAAATAAAGGAGTTGGACTGAAAAATAAGAAAATAGAATGTAGGTGAGGAGCGTGTATACCACGCCGTGACCAATCACAGAGTGCAGGAGAGCAAATAGACAAGCAGCTTTAGCCTATTAGCAATCTAGAAGCAATGTGTGTGCTTTTAGCTAGTGTGTAAATTGCTGTGTATCCCTTAATAAAGTGGCACTAACTTGATCACATTGGTCGTATAAGTTGTGTCTGAGCCTTCTGCGTCAACAGAAAATCCTTTCGGATGGCTGACATTTCGAAGGCCCCTTGTTACCCTCCCGCAGAGCAACACGTCATCTGTGTGCTCCAAAGGGCATCTGGCAGGACTCAAGCCCTCAGTAACAGGTACTGCTCTGACTCTCCTGAACTCTGTGGAGTAAATTCCTTGGCAAGTGTTTGCAATCTCTGTTGAAACATAAAAATCCCTATTACTGACACATCTGGTCCATGAGCCAGCCAGGGGAGATGCCCCGCTGGACCTGCTGTTTACAAACAGGGAAGGACTGGTGGGTGATGTGCTGGTCGGAGGATGTCTCGGGCGTAGCAATCAAGAGATGACGACAGTTTTCGATTCTTTGCAGAAGTAAGGAGGGGGGTCAGCAGAACCGGTGCCTCGGACTTCCGGAGGGCCGACTTTGGCCTGTTTAAGAGCCTGGTTGACAGAGTCCCGTGGGAGGCAGTCCCGCAGGGCCAAGGGGTTCCAGGGAGGCTGGACATTACTCGGGAAGGAAGTCTTAAGGGTGCGGGAGCAGGCTGTGCTCCGTGTGCCGAAGGCGAGCCGGCAGGGAAGAAGGCCGGCCTGGCTGAACAGCGAGCTTGGGCTGGAACTCTGGAAGAAAAGGAGAGTTTGCAGCCTTTGGAGAAGGAGACGGAGCAGGCAGCTCTGGAGGGCTATAAGGATGTCGCGAGGTTATGCAGGGCAAAGATTTGAGAGGCAAAACCCCAGCTAGAACTCGGGCTAGCCACTGCCATAAAAACGTTTTTACAAATACATTAGAAGCAAAAGGAGGGCCACGGATAATCTGCATCTTCTATTGGATAACCCAGTTATCCTCTGTGTGCTCAGCCCCCTAAACTGGACAACGGAGTCGAGGAGCAGAATGAAGTCCCTACAGTCCAGGAGAAAACAGCCAGTTAGGGGGGGTGGGGGGGGCAGGGGTCTACAGGGGTAGCTTCTGAGAGAAAATGCCAGAAGCTTCTCCCACATCCAACAGAGCAGATGCCAGCCGGCTCTGAGACAGAGCTGCCACTGGCCAAGGCCGAGCTAATTGGCGATGGTGGTAGCCACTTCTTCGTCTGTGGTGAGAGCGGGGCGCCATCACCTCCTGGGCAACGGGCTGTGACTGCAGCTTCCATCTCCCCTGTGCCTCGGAGGGTGGATGTGTCACCCAGTTCCTTCTTCACTACAGGTACCTCCACTTCCATCCTCGCTGACACCGGGGAAGGACCCAGCACTTCTCACCTCGCTCAACCCTCTCCTCTTGCCCCCAGGTCCTTCTGCTGGGAGAACCGCCCAGAGCAGGCAGTGGAGGCGGCTCCAGGGGAGAGCACCACCTGTCTCATCTGCCTGGAGCCTGTGGGGGACAGCACGTCCTACAGTGTCATGGTGCGCCCAGTGTGCAAACACGCCTGGTTCCACAGGCACTGCATCCACAATCAAGCTATCCACGTTGGCTACTCCTGCTTCTGCTGCCCACATTGTCAGAATACAAACCAATTTCTGATGGAAATGCTCAGCATGGGGATCCGGATCCCTAGGAGGTTGGTTTTTATCCATCCAGCTCACAAGGCAGGAGGGTGTGAGCTCTGCCCTGCCATGGCCTGCCCCAAGAGTCCTGGCCCTCCGCTGTCCCATGAGTCCAGGATTCAGCTTCACAGAGCAGTTGCAAACCAGGCAGGGACACCCTGCATCTGCCTTATGCCAGGGCAGCAGGGGGTCATCAATTTTCCTTTCTCCATCAGGCTGTTATCGTGTGAGAACAGCGGTGCCAACGCAGCATTCAATGAGAGGCACAGGCGCTGCGATGCCAGTGAGTGCCTTTGTCCAGGAGGCAGGGAGCTGGCAGAGGAAGAGGGGTGAGTTGCCAAAGCTGCACCCCGGGGCTCTGCACGGGATCTCTGACTCGACAAGGGCTCGAAGCAGAAGAGCACGGAGAACAAGAGCTCTGCTGGACAGTCCAGTGCTGCGGTCACTTTGTCCTGAGAGCCATGAACCCGTTTGTTCCCCAGGCCCTGGCAACTGCTCCTGTGCTGCTCCTGCGCTGCGGAGGGCACCCACAGATGCTGCTCCTTTGTGAAGCACACCACTACCAGCCGGGAGTGCAAGAGCTGTGCTGGCCTGGGCGCTGCCAAGAGACAAACCAACCAGGCAGCCCCGGGCTGGGGCCAGCAGCCAGCCAAGGCCTGGCAGCAGTAGCCTGGGTGCCCAGGGTGGGCTTGGCAGAGTCTCTCTTCTCCAGGAGGCCTGAGGGCATTGCTCTGGCCTGTCCTGCCTGGCACTGGGGGGCTCTGCCTTTGACCTTCCTGCTTCCCATTACAGCCTGCAGTGCCAGCTCCGACCTCGCAGGCCCCAGCACTGCCAGCCAGGCAGAACTGGGGCCTTCCCACGGCTCCTCCGCACCCGAGACCAGCAGTTCCAGCAGTGCCAGCCAGCTGCCATCAGGACCCTCCAGCAGCTCTGCACAGCTCAAGAGCGACAGCCGGCTGGGCCCGTGCGGATGCAACACCGCTCCCGCTTGCAACATCGGGCCCCAAAACCCTATAGCAGGCCCAGAAAACACCAAGAGAGTAGCCACGTAACAGCACCATGTGCTGAGAGCAGCACCCCCAGCCAGGCAGTGCTGGATCTGTCCCACGGATCTACTGCACCCGAGACCAGCAGCCCCAGCACTGCCAGCCAGCTGCCACTGGGGTCCTTCTGAAGCTCCCCCCAGCTTTAGAGCGGCAGCCGCTCCAGCCGTCCCCGGCCCATGTAGATGTGACACCGCTCCCACTTGCAAAGTCAGCCCCGAGATCCTTGCACAAGGACAATAAATCTAGCTGTTCATCTCTGCACTGGGAGATTCCTCAGTCGTTTGTCATCTTCCACCTCTTCCTCCTCATCTCCTTTTCCCAAGGGGCAGTGTTGCAGACGGGCCCGAGGCCTGCCTTTCCCCTGGGGTGGGCAGCAGCTTCCCCAGACCACCCTCCTTGTGGGTGGGCCTTGGCCGGCTGCCCAGCACCATGGCCATGTGCTGGCCCTGGAGGCTGGTGTTCTGAGACAGCCACAAGGCTGTTTGCTAACAGCTGAGGAGCTCACCAAACTCCAGAGCTTCCTTTGGAAGGGAAGAGCTGTTCCCATGGTGTAACAGGCAGCTTCACAGGGTCCTGGCCGTTCAGCTCTGGATTCAGAGCAAGGATAGCTCTTGCTGGATAACAGGGCTGGCAACGGTATCTGGCCACGGGACCACTGCACTGCGCTGTTGGGGTCACGATGCTCTGTGCCCTGAAGCTTGTCCTTGTGGGGCCTCGGTGTCTCCACCCTGCGCCACCCTCCTCTGCTCCTCTAGGATAGCAGGTTGCGTGGCTTAGGGAACTGTGGTGACGTAGATTCCATGCGTGCCAACCACCCCAAAGGCAATAGCTGTATTTTACCCTAAAAAGCTTTCTGTAATACTACGCTTCTGTTAGGACCCAATTATTCTCTCATTTCCCCCCTCAAGGTGATTTTCCCACAGCCCTGAGGCTTGTCCTTGTGGGGCCCCGCCTGGGAGCCCCTGGACCCTGCGCAGCCACCCAGGCAGCAGCAAGATGTTTCTGGAGACTACAGGAGGCTTCATTCCTCTGTAACTTGCTATGCAAACCCACATCTCTTACAGCAGGCTCACAGAAATGCAAAGGTTTCTACCTGGGAAACAAGCACTTTGCAGTCTCTCTCTCCTCTTTGAAGGTACGGGGAAATCACAGCACCGTACAATTCAGGCACTCTTTCCGTCACAGCACCAGGTATTGGGACACAGTCTGGCATGCTGCAGACTCATTGGCTAATTCACTTCTGGAAAGCAACTGACTTCTCTGCTTCTGCCTCTGTTTTCTTGTCTCTGCAAAGACAACAGCAGTCTACTGGATACAGTGCTTGACCTCATATAGAACTTAAGGCAGAGTATGGAAAAGAGTTCACGCTTTACATGTGCACATGGTTATAGTTCCATTGGTAGAGCTCAAGAAACTTCTGCAGAAAGTCTTTTGCAGAAACCACCCTGCAAAAGCCATTGACCTTGGGAGATCTTCCTCCTGGTCACAAGTCTGGACCTGCCCAACTCTTTTGCGTACGACGCACCTCACAAAGTCTGGAACCACACAGGGAGAGGAACCACGTAGCCTGAGCCAGACTTCTCCCACTTGCCACCACAAAAGGGCAGCAGCCAACAGGATTGTCCCAGGTACAAAATGTCTGTCAGTCACTGGGGGCTTGCCTAACACGATTGAGAAACTGCCCTGGCTCTTCAATTGGATCCAAACAGCCTGAAGAATTTACCTGAAAGAAACAACAAGGGATTCTCAGTGGGAGAGACTTGCACACGCCTCTCAGTTGCTGACCATTTGCCTCTACCAATGCTCACAGTCGTCTCCTAATACACCTGCGCTTCCCATCCCTGCGAAGGAAAGATTCTGCAAGAGCCTAGGAAGGAGCAGGTAGGGTGGGGAAGACTGAAACCTCCTCTTGCTAGCTGCTGCCTTGAATGCCTATGAGGATGTCTTGTGGGGGAAAAAAAAAAAGCAACATGAGGGTAGTACAGAGCAGAGGCCATCTACCCTCGGCAACTGGCTGTACCTGTGCTAGCTACAGGCAGCTGAGGGAACCTGTTCATTAATCCCTAGGGGGTCTTTGGCAGTGGTGCTGCAGGACAAGCTTTGATCCACAAGCAGGAGTCCCCAGCGAAAAGCAGCCCAGGCTGTGGGCTCAGATGAGTGCCCAGGCAGCAGGGACATTTCCTCACCAGGCACGACGACTGAAGCTGCCAGGTGTGATGAGTGCACCTGCTCCAACTGGGTGAGCAGTACTTTGGTTCAAGCATCAGCCCACAAGTAGGCCTGACTGAAATCAGCCCTGCTGTGCAAGCCTTGGGAATTGTGCTAGGCCGTATCTTCTCAGGAGCTGAGGAGTCTAGGCCATGCCTTATCAGGAACTAACAGTACAAGCCTGAGCTGGGACTGGACAAAACTCAAACTGCTACAGCTGCACTCTTGCACATACACCAAAGGGAGGGTTGACTGCAACACAATCACTTTATGCTATAAATATCTGTCGTACCACCACACAAACCCCTACACAGCCTGCATAGAGCCCACTGAGCTCTCCTGTATGGCAGTGGGCTGCATGATCGTGATCCACCCCTTGAGCAGTGATGCCTCTCAAGGTTACTTCTCGAGGTGAAGAGACCCCTGACCCAGCATCTGATCTCTGTAACGAGGTAAGCGACATTTCACATTAGGCCTAGAAGCATATTGTATGCAAGCAATATTTATAGATCCAGCTATAGCATAATTATGAGAAGCGTCAGAAGTAGAAGAGTATGTAACTGCTGCCTAAATCATGATCTAAATTGACATTTAAACCACTGTCTAACAACTGTTCAGCACTTGCGGGTGATGTGGCAGTTGGAGGCTGTCTTAGGTATAGTGACCATGAAATGATGGAGCTCCTTTCCTTCCTCATTGTCTCTTTGCTGCCAGAAAAGCCCATCGGGTCTCCCACATTCCCCAGCCTTCCTTGGAGAGGACAGCTGCTCCCTGCTTGAATCAATCAACTTCCATGCCACGAAGGCACTTTGTGCACACACTGTCAGACAACCTGTAGTTTGCCTGAAGCACAGAGGGTTGTTCAAGTCTGGACAGCCACCCCACGGGATTTCCTTCGTGCTTTGGTCACCATCATTCTTTGACTCAGCCTTCCAGCTCTCCGCCAGCTTCCCCAGAGCCCTTCAGCAGTCGCCCTGCAACCAGATCTTTTCTCCTTCTTGCACTAGAAAGGTGCTTGGTGGTCTCCAACAGGAGGGAAATCCTTTTGGATAGCTGACATTTCGTAGGCCCCTTGCTACCCTCCCGCAGAGCAACGCATCATCTGTGTGCTCCAAAGGGCATCTGGCAGGACTCAAGCCCTCAGTAACAGGTACTGCTCTGACTCTCCTGAACTCTGTGGAGTAAATTCCTTAGCAAGTGTTTGCAATCTCTGTTGAAACATTAAAATCCCTATTCTTGACACAGCTGGCCCGTGAGCCCTGGCCCTACAAAAGGAATCACAGACCTTCCAACCAGCAGACATTCTACAGCATATAGGCCCAATGGAATAAGATTAAGACTATATATGTAAAAATATCATCCATTCAGCGAGCATATCAGCAACATTTGTCCTCAATATTTATTGATGTATATCACTCAATGAAAAGGTATAAAAATCAGCTCTGTGAAGAAACAGAAATCTTCCCGCTTCATAAGTCTTCTCTGTTATATATGTATTTTCACAAACTTTTGGTAAACTTTTACTGTGGAAATAGTGTAGTTGAAATATTTGTAAAGGCATCTCAAACAGGATCTCCGTTATATTCAGCAGAACACAGGTTCACATAGTCTTACAGATGCAGTGCTAACTGCTCTTTGTCAACCCCATTCAGCACCGGGGCCCGAGAACACAGCAAAACAACCCTGTGTTGGTTTTGTGACAATCATGTGTGAACGATTGTATTCTTCAAAAATCTTCCAAAACCCCAAACCTTGGTACAAATATTGAAATGGCACAATAAACATATACCTATTTAGAAACAAAGTTTAACAGTCTTTTCCATTATTTGGTATTAGATCTTTGAAAGACTAGAATTTTGGAAGTAACATTTTTCTGCAACTTCTTCAAAGAAGAAATGTGAAATGTTTCTGACCATTAAGAGAAGATTTATTTTTTTGCTTTCACTTTCCTTCTTGCATCCTTATGCTTCTTCCGGCATTCCTGAAAATATTAAAATTTTAAGATAATGTTTTAAGAAGTTTCTATATATTTGTCTCAAACACTTTTTGACATGCAGTAAATCAACAAGTCCTGTACAATACAGAGATTCAGTAATGATATGATATTACACATCTCTACTAAATATTCATAGTACCCTGGCAATTACAGTTTCAAACCCTTCTGAAGGTCCTGAATTAATTTTTAATGCAAATTATGTAAATAAGCTGCCACGTTCCCTCCCCATGCTAAATTTCAGCCGCAATTACCAAGTGACAGATGTTAAAACACTCACCTCAAGCAATAATCTACGTCTATCTTCCCAACCATCTTTTTCTTCGCTGAGGTCTGCTGATCTACAAAATAACTTTGGCCCCTCTGCAGAAGACAAATTAATATAGTTAAACCCTTCTGAATATAGTGTTAGTAAATCTCATGAGCAACACAGCAATAAAGTCAGAAGGCCTACTCTTGGTATTTCTTACCTGCTCCTAAAATATGGTTGGCTCAAACACGTGTTACGTATTACATCCTTGCATACTAAGAATGGAATGCAGCAGCAGTTTTCTGTAATATGCTGAGATATAACTTGCAGTGAAACAGCACTTGTTTCATTAAAGGCTCAGCACCATTATGCCACATCTCCCAAGAAAATCTATGCCTGTTAAGAACTCAGAGCTCAATTTTAAACAGGCACTGTAAATCAATTAACACAGTAATTAACACAGTAACTTTTACACATACATTTAATTATAGATATCTAACATGTCTCAGGAAACAAACATTATTTAAGGCTGTCCTGATACTTTATTGTATAAGTATCAAAATAAATTGTTTTGGTGGCCTGCGGGTTGGTTGGGTTTTTTTGGTGAGTTTGTTTGTTTGTTTGTTTATAACTGTGAAATTAGTTACATTCACAACAAAACAACTCACGTTATTTAGGATTAAGAACCATGTGGGCATGTGGCTGATGAGAATATTCAGTATTCTTAACGATAACACCAGAAACACAGAAAAAGTTAATGATCATATATAGGCTTGAAAGGATCTAAAATGTCTAGATAACTTGTAAAGGGATTTTTTTGTTTTTGTAAGGCCTTAAAGACCAGCCACTTATTAGACAGTTAGCTGAAAACAGGAAAGCGAGGCAGCTATTCAGCATTTATTTTACAGGACTTTCTTATGGGACGCGCTACCACAATTTATACCACAAGTAATGATAGAAATTTGCAATTTTATTTTTTCTTAAAACTCTCATCTGTATTTTAACTACAAAACATTGATAACTAGACAGTATTTTTTCCTCATTGAATTTCAGTAGGAGTTAAAAAAAAAAAAAAAAAAGGGTGAATAAGTTCTGTTATACCTCTTAGTCGTTCATCATCTTTGGAGAAAAAGAAAAATCTAGCACTTCCTGTCTGTGGTAAAGAGAAAAACCTAGACAAACACAAAGGAATTCAGCATCATAAAAGTTACCGTCAAATTCCATTAACACAACTTAAAGCTGCAATGCTTCAGAGAAATAGTATGCATTGAAGAACATTACTCCATAATAACCAAATATAGCCTTCTATAAAAAATACATTTTATAAGAAAACTTAATACATATTTGACTTTTGGCCAAACCCACTACCCAGTTTTCTCATCCACTGAATTAGAAACTCAGCTTTTACATTCAATTTCAAACCAAGTGTGGTATTGAAATTTTTGACTGTTTCATTCTGTGCAGCAAGGAATGGTTTCCTAGGACTTCCACTGTTCAGAGATGTGGAATGAAGATGTTAAGTTTCCCATGACCTGAGTGCTACTATTAGTATTCTCATAGCATCAAACTACGACAGCCAAGTAGACAAGAAATACAAATGTAACTTGCGTTTCTTTGTTCCTTTCACTTTCGGATGTCTCTGGTTCATCATCGCCCTCAGAACTGCTGTCTTGGAAACGTGGGTCTTCTTGCCATGTGACTTTTACAGGTTTTATTGTTTCAACTATGTAGGGCTCTGCAAAAATATCACAATTTAAATAAAATCAAGATTATTCCCCTACTTGCCAGTAAAAATTTCTATTTCAAATTGAAATACTTAAATTGAAAAAGACAGATTTAAGGACAGAAACCATCCCTCCCAGGTTTTCTATCACCCGCTGGGCAGGTATGAATTTAGTTTGCTTTCTCATATGTCATAAATTCACCCTCAAAATTCACAACTAGTATCACCACAGCATAGGGGAAAAGTGCGGGAGTCCTTCTGAAGCTTGTTGTTACGGCCCAGGGCTCTATCAAGTCACTCCAACCTAACAATCATCATCAATTGAATTGGGAGTAATTGTACCTATTCGTATTTTTAGTTTGAAGAAGTTGGAATAAAAGCTTTCTTTCGTTATGAACTACCTTAGTAAGTTTGTTTGCAAAGAAACTCATAATGCCTTAGCTTATTCCATCGGTGTGTTCAAGCTATGCTATTTTCACGTATGTATTCCTCCCTGTAGCATACACAGCCAGTTGCCAGAAACCCACTTGAGCCCTTACTACTTCCTCTCGGCAAAAGGACTGAGGTTACAAATCTATGGTACCCTTTTCTTTCAATGTACAAGCACAGTACTTACCTGGATGACCAGAACAGAGAAGACAGCTCCTGTACTACCTCTCTCTGGTAATATAACACAGTTTCCAAACCCCACAGTAACTTGACTATGAAACACATTATGCAACAGAAAGATCAGAAAATTCTACTTTGGAAAAAGTCAGCATTTGCAAGTTTAAATTGTCCACATCTATAGTTTGTGCTCAGAACGCCCCCTGCAAGACTATCCACATGTTCTCCCCTTGTGCTTTCCATATAACACACTCAATCTTAAGACAGGTTAAATAAAAGCAAAACCAATTACAATCATCTAAGCAACTGAGGAATGTGCAATGGAGAGAGACTTACCTTTGTGTCAACACAGTAGCTAGCACAGTGGCCCTGTTACCACCAAATAGGATTCTTATGCAACAGAAATCAGTAATTATTTTTAACAGCAAAGGTAAGACACAGTGCTCAAGCATGGTTCTCAATGCTAAGAACTTTGTGAACTCTGAACTACATCTCTGCTCAGATGTTTTCCACTTTGTTCTAGAGATCTTTCATATTCTGAAATCCATATTACGGCATTCAGATGACACTGAATAATTTCCGAAGTTAGTAGAAATGTGGGGGTTTGTTGGTTTATTTTTGTTTTTTGTTTTGATTTCCATTAACTTCACACAGTTTCTTTCCTACATTAGTACTTATTAAGTGACTTGATTTCAGATTTTTTAATCTTGATTTCACAACATTTTATCTTCAGTTAGGACACACCAATAATCACATGCCATTCAATTTCAATTTTCTAAAGGTACAATAAAATTAAGTACATAACAAAAGATTCTTGGATTTTGGGGCCAACTAAGATTTTCTTTTGCTCATACTACTACCTTAATTAACACATTTTATTTAAAATCTTGTTGGTTTATATGAAACCTGATTTGACTTGTGTATCATCTTTTTTCCTGTTAATTTGAGACATTTAGCGGATGACAAGTTTTTCCATCACTGTTCAGAAAAAAAAAGAACAAAACCAAAACAAGTAATAGTTCCTGCTCAAAACATCCCTTTCAAGATTCCTGTGACTAAACCACAACAATCTTGGCAAGTATAAGAGAAGATCGTAATGGTTTTGCATAATTAGTGACTTTTGCTTCTAAAAATTCCCTGGATTCTGAATTTCTATACACTGTATTATTCTACAGTGCCTGACATAAAGAAGCTACTCATTAGAAACTGTACTATATATGTTCTGCTGTTACCTTCTTTTACGCCTGACTCCTCCATGTCTCCAAAGAAGGAAAACGTGAAACCACTAGACTGCT
This sequence comes from Falco naumanni, assembly GCF_017639655.2. NCBI lineage: Eukaryota > Metazoa > Chordata > Aves > Falconiformes > Falconidae > Falco > Falco naumanni. The sequence goes on along the minus strand of NC_054057.1, from coordinate 111,745,505 downwards.
GAGCTACGTCACTCTCAACATTAGATCCCAAATGGTCAAGTGGGGTAGAATCCTCTGCATCATTTTTGTCCCAGGGTATATCTTCATTTTTTTCTGATTTGCTCTTTGAAGATCCAAACAACTCTTTTAAATCCACAGCAATATCGTAATACATTTCTTGAGACACTTCAGGCAGTTTCTCACTCTCTTCCCTCTTCTTACTTTTAGCTTTACTGAAATGACATGATAGCAACATAGCACATATTTTTCAAAAAAAGGTTCCCCAAGAGGCAAACTTGCTATTAACATCTTCCTAAACTTATCCAAGCACATTAATGAATAGTCAATTTGTAAGGTTTGGGGGTTTTGGGTGGCTCCCCCCACCCAGGATACAGATATTTCCTATTGCCAGAAACAAGTTTATAGGGCACCATGACTATCCCTTTTGGTTCAGACTTCTGACCCATCTCAAAAACCTCCTGCAATTTACCCACCCTTTGAGGGATAAGCAGCAGGAAAACACCTGAGGTTTGACTCTAAAGGCAGGAACAAATTTACTTTATAATTAACAACATCATGACTTTTCACTTACTATGTGACAGCATATAAATTAAGATATTTAAGTCCAGTTTCTTTTCTGGCAAAAGAAATGTTAAGAGGTTTTTTTTTCCTTACAGATTTGCAAATCTTAAAGTTTATGATTTGAAGCAAAGGGATAGCCTGAAGGCAAGAACGGAAGACAGAAAATGGCATGCAGAGAATAGACTGACTAGAAAGGAAAGTTGATGTTACATGGTGTTTTTAGTGGTCACAATTCTGATTGTATCTTGATCTTAGCAATAACAGACAGAACTGAATTAAAAACAGAGCAGTCTGCATAGTTTTAAACTCAGTCTTCTGCTATAGCCACTTCTCCATGGGAAGAAACATCACAATTATAGCTACTAAGCTGTAATATTACCTCTCTTTTTCTGTGGCACTTGGTTTTCTTTCAAAAACTGCATGGTCCTCTCTTGTGGGATCATAGCGGAGGGCATTAATATCTCTATAAAAATAGAAAGGAAAAGAAAAACCATGAGACATTCCAAATGCTCAACTGAAAGCTACCCTAAACAGCCAGATTTAAATTCACACTGTCTTTACGAAAAAACCTCCAAACCAATCCAAAACCTAACTGGCATTTTAAAAGCGCCTGGTAATCAGTTCTGGGTCAGGAAAAATAATGAACAGAAGTGGCTTTAATCAAATTATAACATTACATACAAAACACAGAACTCCAGTTGTGTGTGTTATACAGAAATTTATACCTGCAACTGTTTACCTTTCGAAGAGCTATATCGATACAGCTATCCATATTGATACACACATCTCTAACTATTTCTTCTAGTCCCAAACACTGCATAAATTCAAATAGTCCAATCGAAAAAAAACCCCACCACCACCACCTCTGGAAAAAAACACTAACCAAACAAAACCCCATTATGCCCATCCTTCAAAATGTAAACATTTTGGGGGACTTTCAGCTAAAGCAATCTTAAATTTTGACTGATCCCAATACTAGCGTAGCAAAGCCCATGCTGCCTTACAGCAATGCAAGAAGGTAATCTCTTATTTCCCTTCCTCTCCCTAAATTAATACTTATGGCATACATTAACTGCTTTTCTTACATACTATATCGTTAACTGGGTGTTAAAAGAAAACTCTCCTAAGATGACCTCTGGGGTTGCACAGATTATTTCCCCCTCTGCTTATTATTTATAAATACATGAAAATGTGTACAGAAGTTATCGAATTAAATATGCTTGTGCAGCAGTCACAACAGTATTTGGCAGCCAGCAGTCAATTGATGCAACTCAAATAGTGACTGTCAGTAAAAATTTACTAATTGCACACTATTGCATTACCCTTAACACTACCAACTTCCACCAATTCGGTCCACAGACCAACTTCTGTTGAAGTGCACAGTTAAACATTACCATGCTTCCAAGAGTACACTTCCAAACCTTTCTCATGATCCTCCAAAGCATGCCCAACAGCAACATGTAACAAATTCCTAATCTAATGAAGAAATTTCTTAAAAGCAGACATACAGATAAATGAAAAAAAAAATCCTCCACTGAAAAAGTTTGATGCTAATCACCTGTAGGCCCGCAAAAACAATAACCTTAACTGCTATGTAAGTCAGTCTAACTTACTGACTTACTGCCCAACACACATGTTCTTTGTTTAGCCACCTTAAGTTTGTCTCCACAGAGAACAGAAATACCTCTCATGTATGAAAGAACTTATTACAAGATTAATTTTCATAACCAACAATCTAATCGTTCAAAATCTACTAGAAGAAACTCAAGCTGGCATCTGATATTTTTTACTCTAACACTATGATAATCACTAGTATTATCTATTGGGACACTCATGTTGGGAAACTGCATTAAAGACTGACTTCAAATGCACACAACAGAAGGAAATACTTTTCTCAGTCAGCTACGCAGACATTTTAGTTGTGAAACATTGGCAAAAATTAAGCCTTCCTAAAACTCCTCCTTTACTGTTAATGGATGACTCATACTTGAATTTCTTAGCACTTGTGGCTGTTTTAGTTGGCTTAGGGTGTTCCAGGTTGATGTTCAAGAGGCTTCCCAGTATTTGCAGATTTTTCCTTTTCTCTGCAGCAAGCTCTTCTTCCTCCACTGTCTTCAAGACATTTGTCTCTGCTAAAAGAAAAAATACATTTTTTTTTCCTCTGCTATGACCTGAGTAAGCCTGTAATATTTGATATATAACATTACTATAGTAAAGGAGTTCACACATATCAACACATCACTTCCTTTATTTTAAAGCTACTTAGAAGCTTTCTCCCTTGCACTGTAGAAAATCTTTGGATTAGAAATGTCACAGGCACCTTCGTCATGTGAAAATTCTATCAGTTATTTAACCTGTTCCCTGCTTCTATCACATGACTGTGCAACTACTCTGCCACTGATAGATGCTGTACAGAAGATCACATTAGCACAACAAAGGAAGTGGCAGAACTAGGCAAAAATCTAAGGTTCAGAAACAAATAGTGAATTTTGAAAACTTGGTTAACAATTTCAGTTTGGGGGGGGAAAGAAATATTTTAGAATTTTTGCCTTTTTCAGCTTTTCTGCCTTCTGCTATTTAAAAAAAAAAAATTAAAAAGTCTTTCCTTCTAAGGCTGCCAAATCAGCTGTGGACTGCAGGATGACTACAGAACAGTTTAAATGAATGTAGTGGTCAAAAAGTGTATTTTAATAAGTCACCACTTATCCTGTGAACAACATGGATACAGACATTCTGATATCATCCTGTATTAAAAAATATTTTCAAATATCAATTTATCAACCAAGTACATCTCATTCAGCTATTTCATATACTTTTGCAATATACATTTAAGGAAACACAGCTACAGATATATACTATGTAAAGCCACAACACAGTTGGGTTATTTTCTTTAAGGAATCGCCAAAGAAGCTAAAGTAGTCCTTAAGTTGCTTTAAGCATACAAAATTAAGGCTTCATGATATAGCTCTGTTATCATTAACCAGGAAACATGAGCAAGTTTACCTTCTTCTTCACTCTCACTTTCAAGGAATCGAGCATCCATGCGAAATCTTTCATCTGTGCCAAATCGTGACTGCAATTTCAAGAGCTAAACAAAAGGAAATAAATCCTATTAAGTACTGGAGGAGAAAATCAACATTCAGTAACTTTATTTTACTATAATTATGGCAACATACTAATAACTAAGGATGACAACATCGAAGAAACTCCTCCCACTATACAACACACATTATTTCCTCCATGGCTACTGTTTCTTCTATGTAAGAGTATTCTGTTACAAGTTTGTCAAAATCATATTCAGCAAGTATGTAAACCTCCATACTATGTTATTCTGAAGTGGCATTATGGAGACTTTGAAGAAAACTGAATTATAGTAATGGGTTCTACTCACTTTTTCACCAGCTTTGCCTTCAAACTGGGGCTTAATTTTGAATCTCTCATCATCTGTATCATCTTGCTCATCCTCGCTGCTTTCAAACAGTCTGCCTGAAGTTTTAGGAGCAGGTTCATCCTTCATTAAACAAAAAGAAAATATAGAAAGGCAGCCATTTACATAAATTTGAGAAAATAAATCAGCATCAATTTTGTTCATGTGCTTTTTGGCTTATTTGAAAAAGTGTATTGCTAGAACAACCAGCTCACTTATTGAATCATGCACTTCAAATCTTGTATACACATCTTGTGCAATTGTTTCACTCTTATGAGTACTAAATTTTAGCACAGGCAAAATATCCATTTGAAGGGTAACTCAAGTTCTACAATATGCGATAGGTATAAAAATCCAACTTTCTGATTATGTCAATGAAGATAAATTTGAAAGTATCAACATCTAATTATAACCTTTCTGAATAAGCCTCACATATGGTATAAACTAGGACACAGTTTAAGTCTGTTGATAAACATAAATGATTACAAAAGGTAAGCACTCCATAGTTTCAAAACAATTTCCATAGCACTAGAAGTTCTAAAGAAAAGGAAAAATACAGGGCAAGGATTTCAAATACAATTATAACCCTAAGATATATATATGTTAAAAAAGTGCTAAACACAAGGAAAACTGAGAAAAGGTTTTAATTAAATAGTGAAAATGGTTGTAATATTAGTATGTTTATGAAGAAAAAGCCCAACAAAAGCAAACCCAATGATTTAAAGCTTTGGCAGAGATGTGACTAAAACCACGATGATACAGAAAGTTCTATTCCAGAAAAAAAGTACTTAATTGGGCTGAAAGTATGGTGGTAAAATCCTGAGGAGTCTCCTAAACAAGGTCTCAGTTAGGTGAGGCGTAAAGAGGAAGTCACACTTCTCCGGACCCTAACATCACTTTAAAAACGAGACACTACAGTAATACAGATTCTTTGTCCACAGGGTTGAAAGAGCAGAGTCCTTCTATACCACTCAAGCCACATCTCCTCCCTTTCCATTGACTAAAAGCAGCAAAATTTCAAAACTGATTATGCATAAGCCCTATAATGTAACATTCTTTTTCTTCTAATCGAAGTTAGAATATCTTTTCTACAGGTCTCAATCTCCTTACAAATTCTCTAAGACCTCCAGCTGTATCAGATGCGTGGTTAAGTTCTTGGAAACCTGTTCCATATTAGCAAAAAAAGAATCATTTATTCATTCAATTCAAACTTTACCAACTTTTTTCTGTCACTCCACTATGAAAAATAGTCTTCAGAATAAAAGGCATAATCATATTCATATGGAATTACCTTATAGAATACTGGACTTTTTCTTAATAACACTTACTTCTTCATGCATATTTCCCAAACTCACCTCTTTCTTCAACATCTCATCTGCTTCAGGTTCACTTTCCACATCTGAATTGAATACGATGTGTTTATGCTTGCCTGCTGGCTGGCTATCCTATATAAGAGTGAAACCGTCAAGTCAAACACATGATATACTTGCTATAGTCACAAGTAAGTATCTAAACAACGTTTCCAGGACATGAAAGGAAGACTCTACTGTTCCTCTTTCAAGTCCAGAGACATTCCAGGAATTAGATATCCACCATTTTACATACACTCAAAAGAAAACTGGCAATGTAATCAGAAATTCCAGGATCTGATTTTAAAATATCTTATACCACACCTATTCATTTCCCTTCTTTTACTGCATACTATTCAGATAGAAGTTGCATGTGTAATTACCAGATTTGAAAGAGCTCCCTGAATGAGTTTCTTCTGTAAATCTCGTACTTTCTGCCTCTCATCTAGAGCTGCCAGCCTCCTCTGGTTATCCTGCAACCTTTTCTTTTTTATACTAGGTTCCTTGGAAGCGGTACCATGAAGACAAAGCTCCTTATTTTCCAGAAGGCTCGTCATTCCATTCTCACATTTATTAGCTTCACATTGCAGATTTGGATTGCTTACATCCATCTTCAAGTTTTTTGAACAGAGTTTTGGGCTTTTCAATTGTTGTTTAGCATGTTTCTGTGACACTGCAGCATTACTATCCATGTCACTGCTCTCATCTTCACTCTGAGCAGCAGTAGCAGCAGCAGAATCTTCATACTCTGAATTTTGGTCATCTTGTAAAGAACTCACATCTTTCTTCTTTCCTGGTAAATGTGGCCTGGAAACAGGCTGATCGCCCTCATCTGCTAAGGAGGTGGCACCTGACTGTTCACAATGCCTATTTTGCCTCTTTTTACTGCCGACCTCAAGCAAATACAACGGATGATTCTTAGACTGTCTTTTAGATGACTCCTCCCCACAATAAGAAATACGAGCTTCAAGACTTAAACTTTCTACAGACCTCTTCTTTAAACCAATACTGTCCTCAGTTAACTCTTTTTCACAAAGGGACCCCATTCCTCTGAAGGGCTGGTATTTCAAACATGAATTATTTTGTCCCTTGGAACTTTCTTCATCAGCATCCTTCTCCCCTGCTAAAATTGCAGCAACTACATCTTCAGGACAGATACTTTTTTTTTTAACTGCAGGGCAAGATTTAGGAACTTTTGGTTTATTTACAATGTCACCTTTAGGATTTTCTTCAACACTGCATTGACTAGAACCCTGTGTACTATCCAATTCTTCTGCGGGTGTCCCAGTGTTTTCAGTAGCTAATGCTTTTAAGTCATCTAATGTAAGATCTAAGCGGTAACAGTTTTGCATCATGGATTCATAATCAGAACTGCTTTCAGACTCCCCTCTCTCTGGCTCCGAATAAGAGCTTTCACTATCACTTGTCTTTGTTGTAGTGTTAGCTGCTGTACTCTGCAAGGCAGCAATTTTACATTTTTTCCTTTTCCCTTTTCTTTCAACATATTCTTTTAAACTGTGCATTTTCAGAGAGAAATCATTTAGCAAATCATGTCTTTCATTCACTAATGTTTCTTTACTTTCCACCTTCCCCTGTTTAGAATCTTCTAAAATTGCAGTTTTCCTTCTACTTAGATCTGGAGTTTTACTTTCAGCAATAATTTCATCTGTATCTGCTGAATCATAACCATTATCGCATTCCATACTCTCTCTCTTTTTGTAACTTCCTTTGACAGCTTTCTTCATGCTATCTGGATTGCTTAAGAACCAATGACTGTTGTGTTTTAATTCAAAATTATCCCCAACAATTTCCAAGTGGTCACTTGCAGTACCAACATTTCCAGCTTTCTGTATTTCCACCTCTTTCTTTACCATTGCTCTCATTTCCTCTTCAGAATCAATGTCACTATTAGAAACATGCCTATTTTTTTGAGCTGAAACTCCAGAAACATTGCTTTTATTTGCTAATAAACCTCTCCCTGATATTTTACTATAAAGACTCCTTGATGGAAACAATTCAGACTTCTCATTGGGTTTGGATTTTGATCTTTGATCTAGTTGTGGTGAACCTGTGTTTTTTGAATGTAACTGGCACCCAGAAGAGAGAACTACTGCTCCATTCAGATCCTCACTGCCCAGTTGCCTCATTTTTTTAGGTGGCTTCTTAGTTACAGGGAACTCTCCTTGCCGCTTCTTGTTTATGCTGTCATCTCTCTCTTCCAAGTGCCAAGTAAGCTCAGAAATAGGAACTACATGTGTCAAGTCCGGCTCCAGCTTTCTAAGGTTATGGCAATATTTTGATGGGTCATATTTCACAATGTTAGTCTGAGTTAAGGAATTAAAACAAGGTGATTCTTTCAGCAAACAGACTTCCAGTCTTCATGAACAGGCTAAATTCCACATGAAAGGACAACAAAGAGTCCTTTTTAATGTTGTGACCATGAGCCTTTAAGCAACTGACTCGCAGTCTACAAAGTTTATTTAAATCACACAAACTTACTGCAAGATTTACTTAAGGGTATTCAGTAAATCAAGTATGACATAGTAGCTAATATTAAGACTTAAAGAAATGTTTCCCCATACAACTGAATAAAGAAGGGAATTGTGCCCTTGCCCAACCAATAGAAAAAGGATATTTTATTTTTTTGTTGACTCCTAAGGTGCAGGATAGGCAAGACTCTGCCGAATTTACCAACAACCCATTTCTAAAAGAAAAGAAAAGAAAAATAATCAGCACTAAATAAAAAGGAATGGGAGTAACTTGGGAATAAAACAAGATGTATATTCTTGGATAACAGAAATACTAATAAAGAACCATTTGTGACTAATTCTTTTGGTTTACTCTCTTAAGTGAGGTGTATTCATACTGTGCAACTTAGCCAGCTTCCTTCTGAAAAAAAAAGAACAAGGCAAAATCAACCACCCAAAACCGCCAAATTTCTACAACCTGCAAACAGAGTGACAATAAAAACCGAATTTCTTTACAAGTACTATCCTTCATGTAATGTTTCTGGTTTATAAATTAACAGTGATAACTATACAGACAAGATTGCTATTATTTTGCCGTTTTCCCCTTTCCCACTAAAAAATTAAAAATGCCCCATAACCCTCCAAAAACATTCTGTGCTTAGTAAATTATTTTGAAAACTTTGTAGTAAATCTAATTTTTATTGCCTAAATTTGCATGTTCAGTGATTTTATTCCAAGTCTTACTTTTGTAAGCATGTGTAGACCCTGATCCTGAACATGCTGAAGCACAGAGATTAGTTCCTGACAACCCAGCAACCAAACCCACATATACTCTATAAAAGTAAGACACACGTTGTCTTTACATGCTTTTAAGGGTGACACAAAGATATTGCCAACACAAATGAGTAACAAAGCATTTACTAATTTAACACAACAAGAGTGGACAATATGATCAAGATAATTTCCAGTCCTTACAAAGAATGACAGGAGCATTCTATGTGTCTACACATAAGGTATTTCTTCAGACTACTTTTGACAAGTTGGACCGTAACACTTAGTGGAAGTTTCTTTACATGAAGTGTAGAGATTTGACATAAATTTAGAAGTAATAAGCTTGTGCCCAGTTCCAGTTTTTCTTCCGTTTTAATTCTCTATACGTCTACCCCACCATACCTTATGCTCTGGCACCTCTGTACCTGGTACTGCTTTCATGTGAAAGTCTACAACTCCAGCCTTTTTCAGTGATTCTAACAGACACGCTTTATCATTTCTCTGTGGTTTTTCTTTCTGCTGATTTGCTTCCTCCCTCTCCATGGCGAGCCTGCACCAAAAAGTACATCATATATGAAAAAACATCTGCCTGCATACTACCTTACAGCTGGCAGTGCCCCTCTCCCACAGAACAGTAACATTTCACTACTTACGGAACTCACATAGCCGCTACTTTTAAGGGAACAATGATGCAAAATATGTTGCAATATCTAATACGCATCAACAGTTCACCAATGCCAATAAAAACCAGAAAGGATAAAAGCATAGCAGATGAAAGCTCAGGCATAATATTGAAAAAGGGTAACTTTATCAACAACATACTTTTTTGTTGTTGTTTTAAATCGACTTTTACCTGTGTAAAAAGCTCTCTTTGGCTAACTCAATTTGCAGCATCCCCCCTTTCCACTTGGTTTTATTTAAAATTGACATGCCTGTAAAACAAGAAGATGGGAAATTACTATTTCCTACATTCAAAAAACATACCTTAGACTTAACTATGCCTCCTTCTATGATAGCTTGAAGTTTATCTAGCATGACCTTATACCTCATTACTCACTTGATTCAAGTTTGTATATGAAAGATGTAATATCCAAATCTTAAACAAGGTGGTCTACCTCCAAAATTAACATTCTGACTTCAAAAGGCTTGCTCAAGTCTCTATGGTTCAGTTCAAATACAAACCTGAAAATTCAGATACGTGTACCCTGAAGTTTCTATGCTATCAGACAGGCTCATAACATCTCACGTACTTCAAAAAACATAGCTAAGGAGTACTAAAAACCAGAGGGGAAAAAAAATGTTGTACTTGGATCTTTAGGAAATTAAATATCAAGGGCTGGGTTGGCTTTTAGACACTCTCAAACAGCTTTCCTATTCCTAATGGCAGCATTCCCTAAAATAAAAGGGCATATTACCAATCCCTCTCTTCAGGTGCAAGTATCATCCCCTGCCATTTTGCTGCTACATATTACACAGGTGGTTCTATAACTCTGCAAGTAGTTTTGTAATTCAACTATTTTGGGATTTACAGAACTGCTTTAACAGAAGAATGCTTTATGTAAACTCTCCTTGCTAGGTTTCCTCTCACATCAAGTCACTTCTAATGTCTTATGGACCTGATGAAAGCATCTGAAGGGCATTTCCTCTGTTTTCAAAAAAGGGTTTGAACAAACTTGTAAATCACTTATTTCCGTCATGAGGAGTCTTTTTAATCCACTTACATTAACTCACTGAAAACCCCAGTAAAACAACTTCCATAAAACTGCACCTTAAGGAAAATGGAATGAATACAACAACCAAATGAAACAGGATCTACCTTGACCACATCCTGATTTGGCAACACTACATGCGTTATCAGTAATGTAGCTTGGCTCAAACCCATAAATTACTAAGAAAAAAAAAATGTACTTACATTTTTTAAGATCTGCATCAGAAATGCTGACACTGATGTAAGCGAAAGTTTTCATAGGGTTCCCTGATCAACAATAAACGTTCAGTTAATTTCTATGGAATTTCAGTGTTTCCTTTAAAACTGAAAATTAAGCTGTTTCCTGAAAATAAAGCATCTCTGAAGCAAAAACTCCATTTCACACTACAAACTGAAACACAATTCGCTTTTAAAGAATGATGCAAAACTGTTACCTTGATCATCTTTTCTAGTAATAATCTCTGCATCCAGAACACGCCCAAACTTGCCAAACCTTTCTTGCAGTTCAGCCTTGGAAACCGTATGGCTCAGCCCTCCAACATATAAACGTTTTGAAATTTGTTTCTTCTCCATGTTGAGAAGTCAAGCTGCCACACCTGTAAGGCACGCTGTGTCTCTCTGCAAAAAGACAGTAACAATTCACTAACACATTGTAGAGATTAATACAATTGTAATACCAAATTATGGAAGAAACTATTCCGTCAGAAGTCCTCCATAAAAACCTCACGAGAAGAGTGTTCCTTCGCTTTGCACTAGGTAGCACGCGCTGCTTCAGTCCGGTGTCAGTGAACACTGCACCGCTATCAGTAACCAGGCTCTAGGTGCTGGGCCTTTTTTTAAAACCCTGACGCAAATGCGACAACAAGCGTAAAAGCTCTTAGCAAAATAACCCTTTTGAGGGCTTTCTAAGCGGGGAGCAAGGCCGCGAGCGAAGCGGGGAGGGAGGGATGAGCCGGACCGGCCGACAAGCCCCCGGGAATCGCTCCCCTGCGAGGCCGCTGCCCCTCTCCCTCACCGCCGCCATGTGCGAGCCCCCGCAGCGCAACTCAACTCACCTTCCCCCCCGCATCCCTTCCCGGCGCTCACCCGGAAAAGAGGGTTCCGCCTTCTGGGGCCGCAGGATTCTGATGGCCGCCTTCTCTCTTTCGGGGCCGTGTTTCCAGCCGGTCAAGTCCGACGGGAGCACGTGGGCTGGGTCTTGTGACTGCGGAGGATTTGGGCGGAACTAACCAGGGAGAAAGGTAGGGGGATTTTCCGCCAAAAAAAAAGAAAAAGCAAAAAGCGGGAAATAGCTGATGAAGTAACGCTTTGGCCATCCACCTCAAATAACGACCTCGGAACCGCCCTTGAGCTTGAGCTGCTCTGTTGTTTCGCGAGGGTGCAATGAAGGAGCGGCTGGCACCCCCTGTTCGGGCAGCAGCTGTGGTAGCGCCCAGGCCCGCACCGGGCTGCTTGGGCGCGCAGTTCGAAGGAGCGAGCGCGCGCTGCGTCCCTCAGCTTCGCTCCTCGCTCTTCAGCGCCGGCCCTCGGCGTGGCCGGGCGCCCCCCGCCTCCGCGGGCGGCTCTCCCCCCTCCCGTGCCCCCCGCGGGCTGGCGCGGTGCTGCGGCACCTGTGCGCCTCAGCACCTGTGCGCCTCAGCTGCGGCTTCCCTGAGGGGCGGCCGTTATCCTACTGCCTTGTGAGCCCCGCAGGCTGGAAGCGAAGTTCTACACTGACCCCTGAATGCTTTTCTCAGCATTTCTTGGGGCAGCATAAAAGCAAATGCTTAGGGCTGTATACGGGCAGGTACGTAAAAATGTGAAATATTTACCGTTAATGCACAAATATATATGTGTGTATGTACGTTTAGGGTGAGGAGAAATGATTGATTGTCGTTAAAGTTATGCTTTAGTTAATTAAAGTATGTCCGGGTATTTTTTTCTGGAGATAATGCTATTTGAACTCATAACTAGTCTTTGAGTCTTCTGCAGTCCAGCAAAATCACTGAAGTTAGAACAGTTGCAAACAGTGTCCTGCCGAGCTCGGCACGGCCTGTGGTGGGAGAGGGCCTGGGGCACTGCTGCCTGGGAGCAGTTTTCTTTTTGCCACCGTGCTTTTTATTAGGAGCAAAACTTTCTTCAATGTATCCGGTTTTAATACATCCCATTAGGCTTTTTTTTTGGAGAGTTGGAGAACTTTTTTTTTTTTTTTTCTTGTCCCTGCTGATCTTGTTTGTTGTCATATATTGCGTAAAGTCTCTTTAAAATTCCAGAAGCAGTCACACCTAGGCACAATTTCAGTGGTTCTTTAATTGTGTATGCGTCCTTTATTCACTGAATAAGTTTTAATGCAAAACATGTTTTGAGTGTCCATTTGCTTATATCTGTTATTTTGATGTTGCTTCCTATGACATAAACTAACAAAATCCTGTTTCCCCCTTATACCTTTTTATTGAACCATGTTCGTGTGGATCTTGAAAATACAGCAGGGTTTTTTTAAAAACACACATAAAACAAGATAATATATTTTTTCCTGGTTGAAAGTATTGATACATTGGTATTGAGCTGCATAATACTCTCCACAGTCCTTTGAACGTCTCATGTCTAGGTTGTATGTCAGATTTTTTTTTCTTAAAGTTAAGGTTTATTTGAATTATTTGTGAAATGTGGTCATTTCCTTGTGTCTCTTTACTGTGTTTACTTGAAAGGCAGATTATGCTACTTTTTTTGTAGGAACAGCTGTGCTTCATTTCATCTGGTGTATTGGTCAAAGCTGGATTTGATTTCTGTATCTCATTAGGATTGCTTTTTATCTGCATGACAAGCTGTTCTATTATAGCAAATATAAGACAGCTGGATATGCTCCTGGATGAAATCAAGATCAGTTAAAAAGAATTTTAAAGAAAGCCTCTGACTATGTTAGATTCCTGGTTTAATGTCTGTATTTGGATGCTATGCAGTGATCTGTGTCTTAAAACTGGTTTAATAATTACATTTTGACTCAATGAATTAAGTCTTTGAGGAACTAATGTAACAATTTCAAAGTTACCTGTTTTGGAGAAAACTCTTCTTTCCTTTTTTAATCTGAAGTCAGAAATTTGTTCTTTGTCACGTTCTTGCTGGTATCTAGTAGCTGCCTGTGTTCACTGGAGGTAGAATCTTTCCTGTTCCTGATGCTTTTAGCAGAGTGAGTTATCGTGTTTCTTAGGAAGCTCTGTTACACTCAGAATTATGGAAAAAGCAGTTTTTCTGCTCTTGTAATGTCTACTTGCAGACCAGTGTCTAAGTGAACTTTCTAGGGTATAAGTAAGAGTTACATTGATGGCAGAGTACTATAGTATTACGAGCAGAGTTTTACTGCAAGCCTAATTCTGTTCTCAAGTTGGTGACAGAACTCCTATCAAATTTGATTGCTGAGGATCGAGGTTTGTATGTTGGTTTAATCCTCCATAGCAAACAGGACTGTTGGACACTCTAGAATTCTTTACAGAGGTGTAGGTTGTTATACTTGTAAAAGCTACCGGGAATATTGCCACAGTCATAAAATATAATAGAATTTGTCTCATTTTAAGTAGAGGGGTAGGAGAAATAATTGTCTAATGTTATATTTGCATTTCTTAAATTAATTCCTTGGATAAAAATAATTTATTCTGATTTTTTTTTCCTAAGAAATATACTTATTTTCTCTTATCTAGGAGCATTGATTCTCAGAAATGGACAGCAGCATTTTTCAAGTTTATGAAGATGAAATCCAGTCACTGGAAGAAGAAATTAAACTATTGGCTGAAAAGTATGAAGATAGTCAACAAGAATCCACTTTTTTTTCTGATGAGGAGATACTAATGTCAATGTACGCTTTTTTTTTAATATATTGGACTAATAGGGTTTCTCTGGCAAAATTCTTTAGGATAAGCTTTTGCCTCTATGTTAAGACTTTCCTTAGGTGATTTTTACTGTACTGATCTTGTTTAGGACGTGGGCTATATATGGTAAAAGATAACAAATAATAAATAGTCTCTTTTTTACTGCCTTCTGTTGGTGGTTTGTGTTTTTTAGGGTTTTGTTTCGTTTTAAAAGGCAATGATAGTGGTCAGAGCATGACATCAGGTATGTTAGCTTTGTGGATACTGCAAAGGCCACACTGTGAAACAGCTCAGTGCATATATACTTTAAGAAAAAAAAAAGACTGGAGACTTGTCAGGTGGGACTAGTTACGTGCTAAAGAAATGCCATGTTTAGGGTTTTTTATTTCCATTATTTAACTGCTATTCTATAATAAATGTATACTCCACAGCTAAGTAATTTAGATGAGTAAAGATGTCGCAGTTCGTTGCTTTTATACATTCTTTGAAATGGATACTTGTACCTCAAGGCTTATAATAAAGGCTGTGTCTACCTGGTGGTGCACATGAAGTGTTTATGTGAGTGAGTTTACTGTTCCCAGTAATGTGATATGATTGAAACTGGAAACTGATCTTGACCTGAAAACCATCAGATCACATTACAAATGCCTTGTATTTAATGGTATTGTTGTACTGATGTGACAAAACATGTTCTTATGTCTGGGTCTTCTGATTTTTTCTTTTTCAATTCTAGAAGTTCATACCAAACAGAAATTAAGGGACATGAATTTCCTTCAAACCTGAAAGCTGAGCTTGAAACTCTAGAAACAGATCTCTCATTTTTAATGAAATTTACTGGTATTCAGTTTACAAATCATTCCAAGAAAACAGTGGAAAAAAGTAAGCATTTCTCTGCCCTTTGCTGCTACTGTGCTGAGCATAATGTGTCAGTTCATTACACTTGCAAATGCATGTTGTAATTCTACTCTCACTGTTATCAGAAAGACAATTATTTTGAAATACAATATAATTTTCTTTATTGACAAAATAGTTTCTGAGTAAATATAGTACTTTGTGTAGTGGGAAAGTGAAAGACTACGAAGTTAGTTGTTTGTGGTTTTTTTAACATGTTTAACTTTATATGATGGATAGTATTAGTTAGTATTTTAATTATGACTAATGCAATAATTAATAGAATTATAATAAAGTATTATGTTAACTTTATTTTATAACAGCTAGAAACAGAACAGTGCAGAAGCACAGATTATCAGGAAATTGCCACTCCCTGTCTTTTCGATTGGACTTCCAGCTTCTTGAAATGCAGGTAAGGATCAATGTTTTTTTTCAAAAAACCACAAAAAAACCTGAAACAAAAAAACTTACCCCCCCCCCCCCCAAAGAAACAATCAAAATTTCAAATGGGCAAATATCAATGCTTCCTTTTCCAGCTGAAACCTTCAACTGGTATTTTGTCATTTTGATTGCCTGAGTCCCCTTCATCTAAGCCTCTGTGGGCTGTTTTCACTCTAGAACAGCTGGACCCAACTTGTGAATTCCATGTGCATCCAAGTAAAATAGTTCTGAAGGTCATGTTCAACATTAAGTCATGAAATTATTATCATAAAATCATTTATGTTGGAAAGGACTGTTAAGATCATTGAGTCCAACTGTAAACTTAGGACTACCAAGTCCCTATCGCCCTTTCTTCCTAAGACACCCTGTAGGACGGTCTTGCAGACTAACACTGAAGTAAAGGCCTGAATAGTGCTGGAGTTTCACCAGCTCTGCCAAGTACATGCTGGGGCTTCATCCTGACCCAACACAGCTTTCATCCCACAGCTGTCTCTGATCTCCCCCACATGTTCTGCTATAGTCAGGTGTCTTGTTCTGGAGACTGGAAAATTCCTAACCTTACCTTTCTTGAGGAAACTAAGGAAAATCTAAACCGCTACAGACTTGAACAATTGATTTTGGTTTTTTGCTTGGGTCATATTTCTATTTGCTTGGCTACTGTGACTAGTCAATACGTCACAGGACTGCATGGAACTTACGCTAATGGTTATGGACTTTTTGCAAGGAAGCTTTTCCATAAGAACCTATTCTTAGCACAGAATTCACTTAGCAGTGGAAAACAGCTAATACCCCAATTTGTAACAATGTCCCCCAATTTGTAATATTTTTGACATCAAGAGAATTCCTTCTTAAGAAAACTATTTTCAGCTCAAGCTTTAAAGGTGTTTTTTAAATTGAGTATGATTGAACCTGATAGTATTAAAAATTGCCTTTCTGTGTGAAGATGTCTTTCCTAAAGAAAAGCCGTATTATGAATTTCGTAAATGAGGTTATTCTGTCATCTCTTAAATCCATGCATGACTGGTGGTCTTAGCAAGATGATTTTACCGATTGCTTGTATAAAATTCATTTAGCTTTGAGCATGGAAATAGCCTGCATCAATCATGTGACTTAAATTGTTTATTTCTCACCTGTGTGCTCCTGCAGAGTGGTAACATTTTAGTGTCAGTGGAGCTCCGATGAATAACTGGGTGGTGTTTACTTACAACTGCAATGGTGCTGCTTAAATCTGTGACACCACTAGATGCCAGCACATGTCTACCTAATGCCTAAAGCTTGGCCTCATAGGATAGTTTAGGTTGGAAAAGACCATCGAGATCGTCAAGGCCGACCGTTAACCCCAGGACTGCCAAGGCCATCGCTAAACCATGTTGCTAAACTCCGCACCTAGACTTTTTTTTTTAACACCTCCGGGGTCGGTGATTCCCAGGGCAGCCTGTTCCAATGCTTGACCACCCATCTGTGAAGAAATTTTTCCTAACATCCCATCTAAACCTCCCCTGGTGCAACTTCAAGCCGTTTTCTCTTGTCCTGTTGCTTGTTAGCTGGGAGAAGAGACTGATCCCCCCCACCCACAGCCCCTGTCAGGTCGTTGCGGGGAGTGTTAAGGTCCCCCCTGAGCCCCCTCCTCTCCCGGCTGAACACCCCAGGTTCCCTCAGCTGCTCGTCACAGGACGCCCCAAGAGCTTTGTTGCCCTTCTTGTACTACTTCAGTGCTGATGAAATACGCTACAGTAAGTGATATATAGCATACCAAGTGTATGTATTAAAAAAAAACACCACTTCAGCTGAAAAAATATTATTTTGACTCAAATTTTTGCATGAATTTTAAAAAAAGTACACAGCACCTGTAACATAATTTAATATGCAATGCAAATGATATCTCAATTTACCTGAAGTTAATAAACTTTGAATTGCCAATATTTTATGTATTTGTATGGTTTGGCTTGTCAAAAATGGTAAATTAGTTAAGCAAACACCAATGAAGAGTACAGTTTGTAATTGTGTTATAATATACAGGTTTCTTATTTTTCATGTTACATACGTAAGTCAAGAAGTACATTTACTGTTTCAAACCCAGACGAATTTCTGTTCCTTTGCTCAGTTTTTGTGATTGTATATGAACTTGATGTTATTAAAGTTTTGCATTTACATAAATGTTAATGTGTTTGGGCTGTTGTACAAATTGTAATGTAATGGTTTGGTTAGAATTGTAAAATACAACCATTGTATACAGTTCTATGATTTCATTTTGTTAGGACTGTTTAAATCAAATAGATTTTGAGAGAAATTTATAGTTCAAAAATTCAAACTTAAGGATTGTATTTTTAAGTTACCCAGTTTTGTAACTTTATATGATTAAAACCCCCTATTCTTTCACTTCTGTATAATGAAAAAGCATGCCTCATGCGTTGAGACATTTTGCCTGGCTCCAGGTGGCTGCTTCTGTGGTATAAAACTAGTGACTTGTTATCTTGGTTTTATGATGGATTACATGTACTGTGCAGGCTATCTTGCAGTGAAGTCAGAAGGTCCTCTATGGATGCAAGAGTCTGCCTCCATAGTTCTCAGAAAAGTTAAGACTTCATGCCAGGGTAAGACCTGAAAAGTTAAACTTTTTTTATGCCACTGGCTTCTTGCGTATAAAAATGGAGAAGCCTCTTTTCTAAGATATGGCTAACAGTTGTCTTTAAAATAACCTGTACTGAGATCATCATGGGCAAGGTCATGTAAAATTGCAACTAGTTTCACCCAACTCAAGAGATAGAAGACAAGAAATAAACCAGCTCTTTTTGGGAAATACGTAGTAGGTAACAAACACGTTGGTATGTGGCAGAAGATACAGTATAATTTTTTCATACCATTAATTCTAGCTGTTTAATCTAGTAGTTGTTACAATACAGTTAACTCGGCTCCATAATACCTTAAATCAAACCTTTTAATAGACAGTAACAAATTGTTCTTGTTTAAATTCAAATCAGAGATAATTACAAATTGTTAAATGTCATTCATGTTAAAAGCTGTATTCCAGGATACAATTGTACGAAGAAGGGGAGGCAGATCCGAGTTCACTCTGACTAGCTTTGAATGGTTGAGATTATGTCTGTGTTACTGTAGCATTGGTCACTCAGTGCCTGACATACTCTACATCTTAGCTGGTTCTTCAGGTTTGGCACAGAATCAGATGAGCATATAGTTCGTAATTCCAGGCTTGTGCAAGCAAAGAAGCTTCTGTCTGTTCACCACTGTGCACAGGTGGACACTTAGGAAGGTCAGAATGTGGGTGAAGAAAACCAGGTTAATGCAAAAGCATTGCTCGACTTGTTTATTTTCCCCCTCTTACTGTCCTTGGGTATTAGGAGGCGACATGTACAGGTGGCTTGAAAATCTGCCAAAACAAGTCTAAGCCTATTGAGAAAGCAGTCATTCAAGTAACAGTTGTTTTCTTCTCAAGGGCTTTCCTTTCAAACCTTTTATTGGATCCCAAGATGGTGTCTTGGCATGTGTTAGTAACTCGCTCACTGGAAAACCAGCTTCTTTGGAAAGTAGCATCTTAGCTTGTGACTGCTAGCAGCTTCTCTACAATTCCATGCATGTGTTGAACGTTTTGCTTTAAATGTTAATTTTTTTCCCCTGATGTTACTTAATCCATTAAACTTTGTAGTGTCTTGGTTTGGTTTTTCCGTCTTTAATGATGGCAGTGTTTAGCAGTACATGTGTCCAACCAGAACTAGCGATTGCTGTGATGTGTGCGTTTGACTCCAGGTTGTCTGTTTAGTTTCCTCGATGTTGCCATTCCTGTTTGCTTGTAGTGACTGGGTATAAGAAAAATAAAGTATGTTGTCCAGTATAAAGTGAAACATTTGCTATGGTGTTCAAGACGTGATTTTAAGCTTTTTGTTTCACTTATCTAACCTATTACTCTGTTGTGTTCAAGAATGTGCAGAAAAAAAATAAGGTTCTTTTGTGGCTTCATTTCTATTATATGAACTACTTTTCTCACTTTTTTAATAGGTTGTTAGATCTCTGAATTTGGAAACACTTTGTTATCATGCACATATCCCTGAGTAACACTGTTGTAAAAATGGGACAAGAATTTGAGGCAAAACTGTAAGCTTTAAAATAAATAAAAAAAGGAAAAGAAAACAAACAGGATTTTTTAGTTTTAAACGTAGGGTAGCATTGTTATAGTTTTCAGATGAAACCCTATTTGAATTTCCTGGTGTATGTGGCAGATAGGGGTTGTGTTGGAAAATGAAAATAATCTGAAAGAAGTGGAAGTGACGTGAAAGGAAGTAGATGAATGTTTTATTTTAATTCTTCCTTTATACCTGTATATTCTCTGTGCTGACAAGTTCAGATATTGTTCAAAAAACCTTGTTGTATGGATAAAACTGATACTGTTGAAATGAAAGAAAACGTCTATACATATAATCTTTGAGATAGCATTTTTTAAACTACAGCTTATAATACTTAGCAGCATTTGCATATGTTTTTGCCTATTTTATATGCATATAGATATTTATTTCTCCTTGCTAGAGGAATTTCTAAAATACTGCATTGTTACTTTTCCAATCTAGAACAAAGAGAATGTCTCTGTTGTTATTACTGATCTCAGCATTATAATGGAATCTGGAGAAAATTCAGATGTGAGCAAGTTTGTGGAAAGGTAAGGTGGAGTTTTTTGCTTAAAGGAAGTTATTGTATGGGATATCTGATACTAAATGCGATACTGCATTTTCATGTAAATTGCTGGCAGTCAGTTTGTTTGGTAATGTACTGTTAGCCCAACCTAAACACTTGTGATCCCTTGTCTGTATCCTTCTGGAGAGAAGATGAAGTATATATAACTTAAGCCCTGAAAGGACCATGACAAATTCATGTTAAACAAAAATGGGTTTTTGCCTATTACCTGTTTTAGCTGTTTCAAAATTGTTTTGGAGAAAGATTTTACAAGGTAGTTTCAGCTATTGCATTTTAATATATATAATCAACATGTGAACTGTTAACTCAAATGTGTATGTGAGTTGCAGCTGTCCAGTGTGCGTGAGTAATGGATAAAGTGTACATCCAGAACCGCTCTTCAATACTTGCCTGTTTCTAATGCTCTGCTCACCATTCCGTTTCTGTTCTTTGCATCAAGATTTTTTTTCACTGATATTTTAAAAACAATAGAATTTGTAAACAAAGACCTGGAATAGTGTATTTATGCAGTGGCTTAAGAAAACACGTATACTGGAACTTAAGCATGTAAGTGAATGCTACTTTTTGATTATTTTCTGGAGGATAAGAGTTTCTTGTGGTAATGATAAAAGTATTTGTCTGCAGTATTCCACTGTGAAATCTGCTAGCAAACTATTCTGAGAACAAATCATTATTAATTATTATTGGGTAGTTGGTTTAATCTTAGTCCTGTTCTTTAAGTGATTTCTTTTGTTTTATATTATTTTTTTAGATTTGGGGAGGGAGAGGGAATGCAAGTAGATGGGTGAAAAGAAAGGTCTATTGAGTTACCTCAGGCTTTGTTATTCTACACTAAAAGCCAAATTTTTTGTTTAGATACTTTGTAATTTCCATACAAATCTACTAAAGCTAGTAGTATAACTGAGAATAGTAGGTAACTGCTCTCAAGAAGCAGGATTTAGAAAAGGAAATTACCCTGTTTTCTTAATTATCATGTTCTTGACAGCAGAAGTGTCTTGGAACTTAATAGTCATACTGGAAAGGAATGCGTTGAAATAGTGGTAGGCTGTATTTCATCATGGCTTGAGCACTGCTATATTTTCCCTGTCTTTTCACTGCCCTGGTCCTTTTCCACATTACGCCAGTATTCTTAAGTAAACATAGGTTTTCGTGAATGATAGAAGATGAATTAAGGCTTTGCTGTCAGTAAAGCAAGCAGTTCTTTTTCCTTAGCCTCTCTCTGCGTGTACCATCTGTTCTCTGTGTGTCAGTGTATATACTCTTGAATCCACATGGCAAAAAGAATCAGCGCAGTCATTTGGATGAAAAAGTAATTGGGTTGGGGGGATAGGTTGGAAACCCTACCTTGCCACCCCCGCGCTGCCCCCCCCCGCCTTTCAAATTTCATTTTTTTTCTGTTTGACTTGTCCTGCAATGTCACAGTGCTTGTTGCTGACCTAATGCAAGTAAGTGTGTGGCCAGAGTGGGGCTGCTGTTGACCATGTTTGTTTTGACAGCAGCCACTGTTAGATTGATTTAATCTGGTTATGTGACTTCCATTTGTGGCTTGTTTTCTCAGTTACTATGTTAAGCTATTTCTTGTTTCTTTAAAACTTAATCCCCTTTTTTCATGTCTAGTTTCAGACTTTCCCCAACTAGCCCTTTATTCTTCAGTTCACTGGCTGTTCTTAGAGTCTTGATTCCTACCTCTTCCTGTCCTTTCGCTTCATTCTTGACCAGCTAAATCCAGTCTCCCTTTGTATTGTTTGGTTTTCTTCATCCTCCCTACTGGTTTCTGTTTCCTTCTTTTACCTCCTTGGCCCAGTCTTGCCATATTCATTTTCTAGCTCTGTTCAGTTTTCTCTACTGGCCTGGCTTTTTTTCCTCCTCAGCTTTCTAATTTTTTTGGCTTCAGTTTTTGTAATGCATGACAGAAAAGGGTCTTTAAGAGCACCAGAGTTAAAAACTTGGCATTCAGTTGTAATTCCCAATCCCATTCTGCTTTGGGAGAAAACAGGGGAATGCTAGAACACTTGAGCAACGTGTTTTTAAAAGAAACAAAACTCAGCAGTCTATTTTCAACCAGGTACTGTTACAATATATAATACCTATTTTTAGAAAATGTACTATTCCTTAGATATGTTGTGACAATAAAATAGGTATGCAAATGGAATCCCAATATTTAGTCTTCTGTCTTGGGATTTTACTTGAGTGCCCTCTGCATCAGTTATCACTTATGTTATACTTTATTATTTTTGAGGACTACAATAATCTTAAGAAAAGTATTGTCAGGCTTTTTTTTTTTTTTTTTACTTTGCTTGGTATCTGATCAGTTGTTGGGTCAGTTAACTATTGAATGGATTACTTGGTCAAATAGGAGGTTTTAGACAGTTTGAAAACTGCTCCTATTTTTTACTAACTAGTTAAAATTTACAAGTCAGAGCGAAGGATTTAGAGAAAGTCTGCATTATATTAAACACTGCATAAACGAGGTATCTTGGAAATGAGGGGAAGCATGAATTCTTCCCACAGCTGTTAAGAGTCATTGTTTGGGTTTATATGCTAATACAAGAAGTCTTACATACTGCAGTGGGTTAAAGTAGATTTCCTCCCTTAAAATAACTGAAGAAGTTTATTAAAGGAGCCTTAAATACTTCTACAACAATTAAGTATCTTACAGATTTTTGTGGTTTGTTGTTTTTTTAGAAGAGTGAAAGGGTGTTTGGATGAAGGGCGTGTGATTTTAACCTGATACAGAGTTACTCTCGGCCTGAGTGTGCTTTTTGCTGGTTTTGGATGACTTCTCTGTAGCATGGATGTTGGCTTTGGAGATGAGTGTTTTCTGCTCGTAGTGGATGTTTTTTCTTTTAAAATCTGGCGACACTTTGTAATGTTAAATTCTTTCAAATAATAATTAAAAAAAAGAGGCTTACATTTTAGTGTGCACTTTCTTAGTACTTTGTTATTTTATACCAAGTTTTCTTGGTATTTTAGTGTTTGTTGTAGTTGGCTGCAGCATTAGGAATTAGCTAACTTAAACAATAATTCCTAATTAGCCTATGGGTATTTTAAAAGCTATGAAACTGTTAACTGAAATGGTGCTTTTATGCAGTCTTTCTCCCTTGCCAATACAAAAAAGCATGTATATTACATATATCTGTGCATGCCAACACAGATTTTTCCCCTTTTTACACACTGAATCCAGTTTCCTATTTTAAATTTAGCCAATGCTGTATCTGTACAAGACAAGTATCTACTCAGATATGATTGGTACACTAACTTTTGCATTTGAAACTGGTTCTTTGAACTTGTTAGCCAAAACTATCTCTTTCTGCTTGGCAATCTGGCCTTGAAATTTTTCATCTGCTATATCACTTGAAGGTGAATCTGAGAAGAAAAAAAAAGTAAAAAAACCCGAAAAACATAATGCTAAAACAAGGTCATGTGGTTTGTGATAGTATTTTTGAATTGCATAAAAGTGGATACACATCAAAATTGCCAGTTTTTTTCAAAGGAATTTTAAGTATGTAGTTTTGTAACAAAGTTTTGTGTTGGTCCTCTTACATGTTATGTAGATTTAAAAATCACATTGCAGTATGTGTACAATCATGTTCACCTAGACAGTAAGATGTGGGCAGTCATTACTGTCTTGATTTTTGCTATAGTACGTGTAGATTTTTATATGTACAATTTTGAGTTGTGGTGAAAAAAAGCTTTCCAGAACATGGAGCTAATCAGCTGTTGTAAATCAGTATGGGTCTGCGTCCTTCCAGGGACTCGATTTTGCCTGTGCTGCCAGTGTTTTTTTCATCTTGGCCTGATTTTGTTGGCAGCTGTGACTACTGTGGTAACTTCCTTTAATGACGCTGTTCTTTCCAGGCTAGGATAAAACTTGTTTGGCTTTTCTTTTACATTTTCAATATCTGAATGAACTTGATGTATTTTTTCCAGTTTGGTTTTGTAATGTGTTAGGGGTTGCTGTTCCTGTATATTAAATAGAACTGGATCTGAGGCACAGTTCTCCCTTGAGTGGCTGAAGTGACTTGGTGTAATACCACTGTTGCAACTGTTCTGTTAAATGGCCTTAACTTTCTGTTCTCAACTGTTGTGAAAATCCAAAAAGAATAGCAAATCTCAAACAGAAAGGATGTTAAAAGTCAAATTTATGTGTAGAATTTGGATCTTTTGTACCTTTCTGAAATACTTGACTTACATTTGGGAGTATCTTCCTTGGTCAGGTTTTGCAAACTTGTAAAATCCTGTATTAGTAATTGAAATAATTATTTTTTTTCAAAGCAGTGCTTGCCAGGTATGTTTTGATAATGGCTAATAGTCTGTTTCATTTGACTGTGGCTTCATATCAACAATTATATGAAACTGTTGATCCTTATGAATCATGTTGCTTCAGGTATTCTGACACTTAGCTGTTGTGGAATTTTGCATTCTTTGCATTCTTGCCACATTTCTTCAGTAAAAACTGCACACCCTTTACGAGTGTTTTTCCTCCCTCCTACTGACAACACTGGATGGATGGTTGGCTGTTTGGGAGTTTTGTTCATCTTATATTGTCTCTTTTCCTTTCTCTTTCCTGATCCTTATGTTACAAGAAATGTGAAAAATAAATATTTTTTCTGTTGTGTTTTTCTAAAAAGAAACCCCTCCAAGACAAATCCTTCTTCCCTGTTAAACCAGCTCCCACCTGTTTCTCTAATCTGTCTTTAATACAATTATCCCTTGTAACTGCTGTCTGTTTCCTCTTTTGATTAGAGCGGAGAAGCATTAGGTATGCTCTTAAAGGTTGCTGCCACTGAGTTGCTAACAATAAAGAGGGTACGGTCTGTTCAGTTCCTGATTTCTGCAAACTCTCTACTTCTGTAATGGCACCTATTTTAAGTTACTAGATCTCTTAATTCAAATGGTTCTAATCCTAATTTTTCTAAGGCAGGTTTTTGCCTGTTACTGATTTCCAGTACCTTGATTTCCTTTCTTGGTGTCCTGGTTTCAGCTGGGACAGAGTTAATTTTCTTAGTAGCTGGTGCAATGCTGTATTTTGGATTTGGTGTGAGAATAATGTTGGTAACAGGCTGATGGTTTTGGTTGTTGTTAGGCAATGTTTATACAAAGTCAAGGACTTTTCAGTTTCTTGGGCCCTGCCAGCCAGAGGGCTGGAGGGGCAGGGGAAATTGGGAGGCGACACAGCAGACCTGAACTAGCCGAAGGAATATTCCATACCATTGAACATCATGCTGAGTATATAAGCTGGGAGAAGAAGGAGGAAGGGAGGGACAACCCTTATGTGTGATGGAGCCCAGCTTTCCTGGAGATGGCTGAACACCTGCCTGCCGAGGGGAAGTAGTGAATTAATTCCTTATTCTGCTTTTCTTCTGTGTGTGTGGCTTTTGCTTTAACAATTAAACTGTCTTTATCTCAATCCATGAGTTTTCTCACTTTTACTATTCTCTCCTCCATCCTGCTGTGGGGGGAGTGAGCAAGTGGCTGGGGTTGCCATGACAGTTGGAAACATGAACAGTAGGATTGAGCCCACCATCAGCAACTTTGCCAATGCCACCCAGTTGTGTGGTGGGGTCAATGTGCTGGAGGGAAGGGGTTCCACCTAGAGGGACCTTGAGAGGTGGGCCTGTGTGAATCTCATGAAGTTCAGTCAGGCCAAGTGCAAGTTCCTGCATGTGGGTCAGGGCAATCTCCAAGCACAAATACAGGCTGGTCAGAGAATGGGTTGAGAGCAGCCCCTCAGAGAAAGACTTGGGGGGGTTGATTGACGAGAAGCTCACCCTGGCCTGGCACTGTGCCCCTGCACCCAGAGAGCCAACCCAACCCTGGGCTGCACCAAGAGCGGAGTGGCCAGAGGGTGGGGGAGGGGATCCTCCCCCTCTGCTCTGCTCGCCAGACCCCCTGCAGCGCTGTGCTCGGCGCTGGGGCTCCCAGTGTAAGAAGGACACGGACCTGCTGGAGCAAATCCAGAGGAGGACCACGAAGGTGCTCAGAGGGCTGGGGCAGCTCTGCTGTGCAGACAGGCTGAGGGGGTCGGGGTTGCTCAGCCTGGAGAAGAGAAGGCTCCAGGGAGACCTTGTAGCAGCCTGGCAGTACCTCGGGGGGCTACAGGAAAGCCGGGGGGGGACGTTTTGCAAGGGCGTGTAGCGACAGGATGAGGGGGAATGGCTTTAAACTGAAAGGGGGTAGATTCAGGTTAGACATGAGGAAGACCTTTCCCGTGGGGGTGGGAGGCGCTGGAACACACTGCCCAGGGCAGCTGTGGGTGCCCCGACCCTGGCAGGGCTCAGGGCCAGGCTGGATGGGGCTGGGAGCCACCGGGGCTGGGGGGAGGGGGCCCTGCCTGTGGCGGGGGGGCTGCGACTGGGTGATCTTTAAGGTCCCTTCCAGCCCAACCCGGTCTATGATTCCATTATTCATTCTTCTGTTGTTTCCTGCCTTCCTGGGCTGTCTCAGAGTGAATGTAATGGTGTACTTACACTAAAAATGTTGTGCTTGTATGCATCACAGTTAATATAGAAACTAATACAGTATTGCTAGGAGGACGAAATAGTAAATATATAAAGAAAGTAAGTAATTTAAGTGTCAGTTACTGAAGTAGAAAAGCATATAACTTATTTTTGCTATCAAACAACTTTTGTAAACCAAATTTAATGGTGTAAGGCAAAGTACCAGCTCCAGTGCTTGATGCATTGCAACTTCTGTTGCATGCAAAATCATTACTTCCATGTAGACTGATGAAAAATAGCAGTGATACCTCTCAGTCCAAGTTAGTGCAACATGTTATTCTTCAGTGTCAGTCTGTTGTTTTGCTATCCTGTTCAATAGGACTAATTGTGTCATGAGCAGCTTTTATTTTCAAAACTGTATGTATTTTTCCCCATCTGCAAGAATGGGTAGTTGATCAGTCGTGTAGCTTTCCATGATTCTGTACTTTATGCAGTGTTTGGAACTTCTTTGGAAATTACTCCAGCAGTAATTTAATTTATTTTTTGTTTCTTTGGGACTGGGAACTTCTATTTGTTTCTTTAGATGCCGTAAATATTTAATTTTGAAATTATATTGAAGCTTAAATGATTTAACTTTTGTGTGTATGAAACAAGTACAGGTAGGAAATAAACATCCTTATGTTCAAAGTGCAAAATCTGTATTTCTTCTATGCGTGTGGTTCTGTTTTTAACTTTACTTGAGCAGCGCAGTTCTGGAGTTATAATCTCTTAGGTTTAGCTGGCACCATGTATTGTTGCCGCTGTTAACTATTGTCAGGGGAAATGGAAAAAACTTATTTTACTAAGCATGGAATCATTGTCCATAAACATTTTCACTGATGCTGTTCAATTACTCTGAAACTGACAAAGCTAAAACTATAGGAACTTCTTTTAT
Source organism: Falco naumanni (assembly GCF_017639655.2). Classification (NCBI taxonomy): domain Eukaryota; kingdom Metazoa; phylum Chordata; class Aves; order Falconiformes; family Falconidae; genus Falco; species Falco naumanni. Next base: position 111,717,969 of record NC_054057.1, on the reverse strand, counting down.
TTGTCTTATGCTTTGCTTCTTGTATTAAAAATTCTCAAAAATGCCAAAAAAGTAAAATGACTACTGCTGACCTTTCTGTTTTCAGAGTCAATATGGATCAAAAACTAGTATTTGCAATAACATTGCATTTGAGTTATTTCCATGCCAGAATAGCACTGATGTGTTTGTCTTGTGATACAGCTGTAAGCTCTACTGAACCCAAACCCATACTGGCTAAGCGCAAATCAGCAAAGGTGCATCTGCACTGTTAGCAGGACATTAAATTCCAAGACAATTTATTAGTACAAATGTAGGATCATTTGTATGAATGAAGCCATAACATATTCACGTGTAGCTGAACAGTTAAATCATGAGGGAGCCCAAAACTGTAGAAATACTGAGGGGTGTTCTGCAAGAATCGGCTCAACTCTCCAGTCTTACTTATTTCTGCTTGTGATGGGCTTGGCACTAAGATCTCTGCACTCCGCTTCTTAGATACAGATTTATTGGCACCGCTCTCCACTGTCCTGGCCCACTCCATAATTAACAGGAATATCACTAGCTTCCTTAATAGCAGATGGATCAAGTTTTAAATGTATAACAAGTTTTGCTTTAGATTTCATCTATGATCTAACGAACAGGCTGCCTTGCTTACTGAAGTTTCAAGGCTAAATTTGAAACGCTGAATGTGATGCAGGCAGAGGCAGATAACAAAATCATGTAAAGATTTTGTTAACTAGGATAAAATACTCTCAGGAATATTCAAAGCTTAGTGACTCAATTTAGTAAATCTTACCAGTTTTGTAGATTAAAGTTTTACTATGCAACATCTTGGAATTTGTTTAGAAAACAAGAGTATTAGACAAACGGTCATAAAGTCAAACTAAGATTTCTAGAGGTGACTACTTTGTGAAGTTACCACATTTACTTTTAAGGGTAACTTTATTGCTGCTTGTCTCGTGATGCAGCTGTAAGCTCTACTGAACCCAAACCCATACTGACTAAGTGCAAATCAGTAAAGGTGCATCTGCACTGTTATCAGAACATCAGATTCCAAGACAATTTAATTTTCCAAGACAAGGATCATTTGTATAATTAGTTGAAAGTACTGGTTTGTAAATGAATTGGTCAATATTTTTTTTTCTATACATCTATGTTACAATTCATCTATACTACAGGGTTTTTTTCTTCCTGTTTGGGCATGAGGGTGGTGATTTCTGGCTTCAAATTCAAACAACACTGATCACAAATTCTTCAAGGAAAAAGTGCACATTTTAGGCTATAGAATTGTTACATCTGACTAGTGCTGTTTGGGTTAAAAAATACATTTTTCTGTTGTAGAGCTGAAGAATGTGGCAATCTCTTAACATTTTTCAGAAGCTTTTCATCTTATGCTGAGTGGTATGAACATCGTAGATGCACCTTCCGACATTTCAAGGTAGTGTCTGTCAAGCCTTTATGTATCGATACTGTGTTTAGTTCTTTAAATAGTTTGTGAAGACAGAGCAATGGAGGTGGAATTAGCGCTCTTTAGCAGAGTATGGGAATCATAATTTTGTATGTTGTGGAGCAGAGAATATTAGTTAAAGATTTTTGTGCTGTGTTCAAGTGGTAATGCCTTTGTCTTGCTTTTTACTATGCTATTTCTGTGTTACTTGTACATGGGGGCCAATAAGAATATCTGTGCCTTTCTGTGGGGGTATAAGAGTTTTTCATTGGTATTATGTCTAATTCTGGACAAAAAACAGGCAAAAGAAGAAGTTAAAAGAAAATTACATTTGTAGTCTTTGGCATTTAAATGTTAGTTCTGAAGGACTGGATCTGTCTCCAAAAATGTGGTAACATGCGTTTGGATGACAGCACTTTCAGTTCTGTTTCACTTGATTAGGAAATAAACTGTTCTGCACTTTTAGCTAGAACATAGTATTTGAACTTGGTTTTAAATTACTATTATTTGGTTTGTTTGCTTTGTCTTTGTACTGATTTAAAGATAAACAGCTAATCCTTGGAGTAAAAATACTGCAGTCTTATGGACAGAACATCTTATATGAAGCTTAATTTTAGAGGAGGATGTTTAGCTGCTTAATTGTGTGTGAATTTTAGTTCAATTTTATTAAGCTCAAGCATTTACTGTCATTACACTCAGCACTATCGTTACTTTTCAGCTGTAGCATGAAGTGGGTACTGGTTCATTTCCCATTTTTTGAATCTTTTAGGCCTTTCAAATTTCTGTGCTAAATTAATCAATTTCTATTATCAAATTAACCAGATTAAAGAAAAAAATACTAATTTCTCATAATATTAAAAAAAAAAAATCCTATCCTCAGCTGAGTAATAAACTGATGTTGTCTAATCCTACTGGTTGTTGTTTAAGGACTTTTCTTTGATTTCTCCATAGAGAAGGCAGAGCACCAAGTGCTTTATAGCTTTGTGATATTGGGTTTTTTGATTGTTTTTTTCCCAGCTTCACTTGGTGCTTTCTGATCCTTAGATAAGCCTTATGATAGCAGCCACTGTGGTTTCTGGGACAGTGATTCAATGAACTGTTGTAACTATTACCGTTTTAAAATTCAGTACAAAAAAGAAAAAAATAGACAGGAGATAGGTCTGGAGATTAATTTGAAATTGTCTCAAGCAGTTTTAAAAAGTGTTTGTGCAGACATTGAGTGTGAACAATGAAGGGATACATTCATTGCTAGAAGATGTGTGAAGATAAATTAACCGAAGATATATTACAAGTTAGTCAATATTGCACATATTCTTTCTAAAGGTATTTTTTTTTTCATGGACAAAGATGCTATTGAGAAAGGCAAACCAATCTGGGAGAGTATTTATCAAGTATGATTGTCTGGGCTTATGATGAGTTTTTAGGCCGCCTTATTTCTGCTAGCATTCGTAATGATTTCATTTAGAAATGGAATGCTTTCTGAGGTAAGAGTATTAACAGAGGTTCAAAGATAAAATCTAACAGTTCAAATAACCAGATTGCTAACGAGAATGTGTATTTGTAACTTAAGATTCCATAGTAATGTGTGTGAAAGTGACTAGAATAATGCTTTTAACATGTGCAGCAAAACAACTGAAGAGTCTTACTCTGTAAGAGTCTGTAATCTTTGTGTATTTTTTTTCCTACCTGCTTGCTGGACTTGAAGTATGTAGGCAGGGAACTGTGCACAGTATTTGAGAGAAGACTACTTGGGGTGGAGTTTTGGATTTATAGCTTTTCTATTTTGTTATTTAAGAGAAAATTACCCAGGCTGTTAAGCGCTTCTAACAGTTTTCTCACTGTAGTGTGAAAACAGGAAAAGTAGATTATTTTTCTTTTTTGTTAGTTTTGGTACTTGAGAAGAAGAGAACAATGTGGAAATGATTGAGTACTTCAAATAATAATGAACATCTGAGATGAATGACAATTTTGAGTTTTAAGCACGGCTGGACAGCACTGTATTTCTAAAAAGCTGACTGTCAACATATAGCAGTTTTGTAGAGAGAGTTTTTCCAGTTAGCAAGAGCAGTGGTGGATTGGGTAACTCAGATTATGCAAAAAAGCAATTGAAAATATTCATTGAATTGACTGTAAGCAGGCTTTCCTAGAAAGCAGGGGCCGATTTAGGTTGGTGTGAGCAGAGCTATGTTCAGGTGTAAGCATTTTGTGCTCTACATTGTATACTCCCTGATATTGTGGTTTAGCGGTTGTGGTTTTTTACTGAAATGTTAGTATACAACTTGTGGGCTTCACACACTCTCAAGGACTGAGCACACCGTTATTGTCCTCTGCTGCTGCTCCTCCTCCTCTGTTCTACTAAAAAAATCTGCAAAGTGGTACTTTAAATAGATTTTGAAGAGGTGAGTGAAGTGTCTCAAGTCTTTTGTATGACATTACTTGTATGGTGGGTCTTGCTGTATTGCCACAGTAAATATTATGTCTGCAAAATGAATTTACATCTGCAAATAACTTTCTGATCTGGATGCTCTCTTAGTTTGCGATGAGGCTGAACAGCTGAGCCATGTTTGACATTGCTGGAAAGCAGATTGTTGAATCTGGTATTGATAAACACAAAAAAAATTTTCAAGTTTTATTGGAAATACAGAACAGAAATGAGTGACAGGAAAAAAACCAGAATGGTGTACATTCAGCTTGTTATTAGTACTGTTCACACAAACAGAAGGCAAAAAATCCCACATACTGGAGCCCTTCTTAATGTTTTGATGAGTTAACTTGCTGTGAATGGGGAAAGTAAATTAAAACCTATCAGATAATTTATTGCCTTCATGAGGCATTCAGAAGGTACAGTTGTCTACTTCGGTTTGCTCATCAAAATATTAAGAGCATTAATTAGTGTTACTGTTAATACTTTTTCAAAAATATATACAACATTTTAATGTAAAATTAATAATGTAGTAGTGGTTAGGTCTTAGAATGTTTACATGTGTGTATATATGACATAAATGTGCATATATTTGTGTATACACATACAATTGCTTTCATAGGAAGAGTTTTGGTGATATTTACTGATCCTATTAATACTAGAAGGAGCTGTATTTAGTCATAACACTTTGTGATGAGAATAAGATCAGAGACCACTGCTTATGTAACATTACTACACATCTAGCTGTGTTTTCTCCATCTTAGGCATTTATCAAAAGAGGAATGGGAGACTTGGTGATTTTTATATTTTCCTGGTATAAATTTGGCTTGAAGTGGGAATGTACTTCTAAATGCTTTGGGCTTTTTTTTTTTACCATTTGGTAAAAATCTGGAAACATCACAATTTTATGACTGACATGGGAAAATAAAAACCAAGAATTATTCTCACTGTCAGACTTGGTTCTGTTCTCAGTTGTATGAAAAAAATGGAATTTCTTACTTTTTATAGCAAATAACTTAAAATACCAGGTATTGCTATGTCTGTCTTGGGTAATGGAGTCAGGACAAAAATATTTTTGTCCTGCATTTTATAATTGCATGTTCTTTCCAGACAGATGAGCCCACAGTTGATGCTTGACAGTTACTTAAAAAGTGACTGAAACTCACTTAGGTCTCAACACACTGTGGCAGAGCATCAGTATGTTCAGAATGAAGTGTGCCCTTAATTCCCCATAGCACAAGCACTAACAAATCAAGGCTTAGCTAAATAAGATAAAACTAATACAAAATATCTTGTAAAATCAGTATTCTAGATGTAGTGATACATTATCATGCATTTGATGCTTAATTATTTCTACAAATTAGGAACCTATACTAGTTTCAAAATTAGTACAAAGTTGACCTGGTAGTAGTAACTAGCACACCTTTGGCATTCATTTATCTGAAGAGTTTACACCTGTGGTAGGTATTTGAGGGGAGAAACTGAAACTGAATGTCAGAAATGTGTAGGTAGGTAACTAAAAACATCATGCCTTGTATTAGTTATGTGTAGTTTTAGGTGAACTGACTGTTGAGGCCTGCACACATTGATTTGTGGTTTTAATATGCTGCGTGGTTTAAGGCAGTTGAGTGAAATGATGCTTGAAGTTAATGCTATTTTTAGGTTAATAATAGAATTAACTTTTTAATTTAAAGATCTGATTTGATTTTTCCCTAATGAGCGGAAGTGTTGTTGTACAAGGGTAATTCTGTTTCTTTGCACTGATACCGAGCTGAAATCTTAATTATTTATGGGTAAAAACATTAATTCAACTTTGCTGTTAATTTTCATATTTCGTTGTCAAGAAAAAGCACGGGAATGAAGCTTGATCTACATCATCTGTTAATAGTGAAGATACTTGGAGTCATACTATGCTGTACTTTCACCATTGTATTAAAAATCGGAAGCTGGTCTTGCAAAAATGACTGTTTTGAGTACAGCTGAGCAAAAATTATATATTTCAAATAAAAATACCTTTGTGTAATAATAAAATGCATCTGTAATATATATATACACACACACTCTTAAATTATTTTGAAAGCTAGAAGGATATTTAACACTTTAGAAAAGTTCCACTTGCTATGTTACTTGGTACACTAAGCCTAAATAGGAATTACTCTCATTTTCCACAGACCAAGTTTTTAAGGAAGCTTTAATGAAGTTAAGCTTTGAGAAGTTCTGTTTCTAAACATAACTTTCTTTTGTGTGCAACTTCATCCAATATAATTTTGAAGGTCAGATGAAGAAGTTTGTTTTCAGATTAAAAAAGTGAAATTGGAATTAAGATTTATTTTTCCTCTGTAGCTTGCTCAATGTTTCATGCTAATCTGAAAGTAGAATGTAGTGATTGTTCTGAGTACTGGTAAAAAATACGAACAAGCAGTTACTTGTGTGATTATACCTGTGCATAAAGAATATGTGGTGAAACAGTTGAGAGGATATGTGTGTGCATATATATATTTTTACACTTTCATTAACAGAAAAGATTCTGAAAGCATGGGTGACATTGTAACTACTAAAGAAAGTGAACGTTTTGAAGTAGTTATTTTGGAGGAGAATTTCAACACAGAAAAGATTCTGGGTATACAGGGAAATGGCATTAGTAAGGGAGAGGATATAAATGTGTAAACAGGAAAAAGAATGATCTTTTGTTACCATGTTTAAGTTCTGGCATGTATAATTACATAAGTAGTAGCTAGTAGTATGTTCCTACAGGCAGTGTTCTCAAGCAGGAAAAAGCATTCACATGCTTTGCCAAGAGGATCGGATTGCCTTCCATCCTTATCTCATCCATACTTGTGCGGATGTAACGTGTGTTATTAGATTTGCAGAATGTGTCATCAGTGATTGTAGTAATATTGTTGTACTGCAAAACAAAACAATTTTTTATAAATAACCACACACACACATCTATATACACCCCCATAAATCTTGAAGAATTTTCAAATTTTAATTGTGTTCCTCTTACCCTCCCATTTTATTGCCATTGGAATATATCTGTGTATACTTTAGATACGTAAGAATCAAGTCTTTTCAAACCAATCAATGAGCTGATAAGCAATTTGAGGTTGTTGTTGTTTGAAATGTATTGTAGATAAAAGATTATAGATAAAAAATTATTTTACCATTCTTTATCCTTGGTGTAAAGAAACTGATGAGAAATTCTTGCATGGTAATTACCTAACAAACAACTTCTGAACTTCTGTATGGTTGTGGCCATACAGATTAGAAGTAAGTTGTTGTATTTGGAGGAGCATTAGACAACTGTAGCACAACTGCAGTGTGAACTGTTTCAAAAGTCTGAATTTGGTTTGAAGTATGTAACTAATGAGGCTTTTTGTAATAGCATGTTAAGGGAATACTTCAAAAATACCTGAAGGTGAAGAATACGCAGACTTTCTGGTAAGTTAAGGGGAACAGATTCCAGTGCGTTATGTCCTAAGTAGAGATAGGCCAAATTTGTCAGCCTCTAATAGAAAGAAAAAGAGATTATTAATGCTAATATTACTTGAGGTTAAATAACTTGTGCCTGTTACAAAACATCGGTACTTTCTCTAATCACATGGAAAGCCTGTAAAGTGATCTAAAATGAAACATTCTTTTGCTATGAATTTTGATTTCTATTGTATCAAGAAACCCATAGAACAAGCTTTCTATGTTTTGGGAATGTCAGTGTCAGCTTATCGGTTATAAAACTTGAGACCACTATAAAGCTATATACTTGGGTTTTAGTGTTTATGTGGTCCTCAGAACTGTATTTGAGCCATCAGTTTTTAAACTGAGTTTTTCTTTGTGTAAGAGAGAAAGGAAATAGGTAAGGTATTTGTATATGAACGACATGAGAGAGTGAGTGTGCAAAGTAGTTACTCGAAAGTGCTTTAAAAACAAGATAAAAACTGGAAAGCTTCTTCATTGTAGTTTGTTTCTTATTTACAAAAATACAGAAAAATTCATTTGGTAGTATACTAGATAGTCTGGTTACTAAATTTATTTACTTTGGTTACCTAAATTATTGTATTTAACTTACCTTGAAAGCATTTGCTTTGATTCCTCTGCTCTTGATTCTGTTTTGGTTTGCATTAAATGTTGTTAGTTTGGGAGGTAGAACAGGAAGTTTTAGAAGTCGATTTTCAGCAAGAGACAATTCTTCCAATAACAGAAGCTTTGAAAAGGCGCCATCTTCTATTTCTTCTATCCTGTTTCCACTGAAATCAATTCGTCTCAAGGTAGCTTTACACAAAAGAAATGAAAATTTGAATATTGAATGTATAATTACATGGCAGGTGAAATGTGTGTGGTTGTGTATGTTAGATGTTACGCTGTTGACTGCACCATCCAATTTGAGATCTACAAATGTAAATGGTATTAAAACATGACTAATAATCCACATCTGCATTTCCTCATGGTCTTAAATTAGAAAAATACTCTGGACCCTTCCTTTTTTCTTAAAGACAGCATGATTCCAGATATTCATAGAGTTTGTCGTCTTGTAGGGTGAGATAGCTGGGAGAGATGTCTGTGGAGCATTTGAAGGAAAAATAATACTTGGTCATTGAAGACTGGCTGGGATGCAGAGTCAAATTTTATTTTTAGCAATCTGCTCTTTCTCCGATTGTGTGGGAATATTAAGATGTATGCATGGGCCAAAATGGGTTTCCGTATTGCCTTCACGTTTCCTGTACTAATGTAAGCTTTAAGTGATACACATATTGAAATCTGGCAAAGTATAAAATATTTCTCATTTTGGTAATCTCTGCATACTACTAAGGGACAACAACTTCAAATGTAATATCAAGTAACCAGAAATTTAAATTTGAACATTACTTACTAATATCAGCAAAATCTGAGACTGCTATCCTTTTTATTTTGTTAAATCGTGCATAAAGATACGCTGTTTCCTTTGGCAGTGGGGGTACAGCTTCGATGTCTATTTCCTCGCAGTACACTGATCCGCTTAAACACACACAGAGCAGACAAGTAGGTAAATCTGAAAGCAAATTATTTTGAGTAGACAGTTAAAAGTTATTCAACTAACTTAAGCTTTGAATATTCAAAATAGAATTTTCTCTAGTATCTTTTAAGATTTCCCATCAGATTTTCTTAAAAAATTCTATTCACTTTAAGTTCTGAAAAAATGTAATATTCTGAAGTTTTTTGAGTTTTGTATTCATTTTATCGTGCCTAATTTCCCTATGTATTGCTCTGTTCTTATCTGAGCAGGTCTTGAAAATGATCTGAATACACTTTCATTGTTTAGTTGGCTTAGAGTATTGTGACTATGACAACTACAACTCTGTGACCATGTTAAATGTCATCTTATGAGCCATTCTTTTGAAATGCAAAATCCATGCAGGAGAAACATCTGGCAGTGCACACGTTTGATACTGTAATTGCATTGGAGCATTTCTGGCAGGGTTGCATATCATCTGTGTTACTCCTAGCTGCTATTTTGTCTAATCTAATAAAGAAATTTTTTTATAAAAACTCCATCAATTACAATTATATAATTACTTTAGGCAATCTGTTCCAGTTTTTTACTGAGGGTTTTTTTCTCTCTCATTTTAAATAGTGAAAGAAACTCTGTATCTTCTTTTAATGTAGCTTAAGCCCCTCATGGCTTGTCCTGTTACTCATAGACATTAGTAAAGTATTAGTCATTTCCGCTTTGCTTTAATCTTGTGTGACAGAAACACTGAAATACATATAATGAACGTGGCTTTGAATCAAGTTTAGTCACTGCTGCTATCTGATCTGCTGTGTTTTCTGTGTTGTGAGATTTTTGGGTGGCTTCCAGACTGGTCTGTCTGTAGTGTGGAGGGTGTTGTCATACTGTTAGGTGGGCTGTTACCACTACGAAGCAAAACAGGATCTTCTGCAGCCAGGGAAGAGTTACAGAAGCAGCCAGTCAATACTGGGAAGCTGACCCAGCATGTGTAGTAATTTTTTTTTTTTCTTACAGAAGTACTGCAGAGATGGGAATTGAGCGTTTGAGCTTTAGCTTTGTGAGTATAACCATTTGTTAGACTTCAGAGTTCTGCCACATTTGCCTTTTTTGATTTAGTGTCTTGTTTGTCATATGCTAGAGGGTAGGAAATGGAAAATTACTGTGAAAACTATGTTGTCACTATTTAAAAGGCAACATTTTTTATGCTTGTCTGCGACTAAAAGCTCTGGTGTTCTTACAGATTTGTTCCGCTTTTGATGAGGGCTTGTTGACAAATCCGATTTGGCAAAAACTAACCTTGATTCAAACTTTGGTAGAGATTGACACTCCAGTGGTCCTGCTGAATCATCAGTTATCTCTGGAACTTTGTCACAGACACACTCAGAATGTGTGTGTCTTTTTTTCAGTGCCCTGTTTGGCAGACAAAAACTTTGTTCCCATCATGTTTAGAAATCATTGTGGCTTGTTAGGAGAAACCTGTATGACGTACCTCAGATCCTGTAGGAAACCTGAGCTAGTGAGGAATGTTCCTGATGTATTTTAACTATTGACCTCCATGATCATCGGATGTAAACTGTGAGAATAGCCAGTTATTCGAAGAAATCAATTTAGATAATTTAAGCACACCATATTTCATCATGACTTGGTTAAAATGTAGACCTTCTTGGGGTGTGTGTTTTATTTTTCTTGGTTGTCTTGTCTGACATTTTTAACTTGGGTACATCTCTACAGCAGATATGACTGGGTAAGTCTGTAGTGATTCTGATAAGCTGTGCTCTGTGTATTTGGATTCTGCCTGATGTTGCTTTAAATTTTTTCAGCCTGCTCCATCAGAAGTTAGAAGACTTTCCACAGGAGATATGAAAGATATTAATAAGTGAAAAGATTAATTCTATATCCCTTGTCATCCTTTGTATCTTAAATTTTCATATTAAAATAAGTTCTTTTGGAGAGTTTAAATGTTACAGTGTTCATATCAATTAACTTACTTGTATCCTTTGTTGGTGGTACATTGCGTTCGCTGTCATCCCCTTGCAGGCTTAGGGCAGTGTCAAGAGAAACATTTGTTCCATCCTTTGTGTGAGAGCAAATTTTATTTTAAAAAACAAACAGCAAACAAAAAACCACAGGGTATTGCAAGGATCTGAAATAGCATGTCTCTTAAAAATGATCTTTCTATGACATTTAATTTTTAAAATACTTTTAGATGTGGGATAAGTAATTTGACATATTATCCCTTTTGTACATAAGCTATTACCTTAAAGGCAAAAAGGGAAGGTGGTGCTGCTAGTGTTCTTTAGAAAAGTAAAGTTCTTTATGAGAGAGCAGCAGACATAAAAATAGAAAATATAGAATATGTGGTGGGGAACGAGTATGGGAGTGATGGGTGTCTACAAAAACCTGGAGTTCTGAAGACAGAAGATTTTGCGCATCATGCAAAATTTGATAGTGTTCTTGTGGATATAGGTTGTATTTGTTTGTTTTACTGAAATAAGCTCTTTAAAATAACATTTCCTTGCATTTAAAGTTGAGATAGACATTACATCTTTTCAGTTGCAGGACAACTTAGTTTGTAAACATATTCCTTTCAGGTATTGGATGAAATTTAGCAATTAATTTCCATTATTTAAGTATATTAAGTATTTAAGTCTGGTTTAGGAGGTGGGCTGCTAACAGGAAGGACCTTTTGTGATGTAGGAAGTTGTAGTCAGGTTTTCATTGAATACTGTTGGAATTTCAGATAATTACACACTATTTCTAGCATTATACATCCAGTGAGTTATACTGTGATCTGCACGCCTTCAAGTTAAGGAGGGGGGTTAGGCTGACTGTGGCAGTTGTTCTTGGCTAGCATAATTCATTGTCTTTTTTGATGGGGAATATCTGTAGGATAGAGTGAGACCATATGTTTTTTGGTCTGTGTGGCTATTGAAAACACACAGAGAAAAGTACAGTGTCGGGTGTGGAAAATGCTTTTTCTTTAAATGTGCCTAAGGATCAGGCCTTGGCAGGAGTTCAGTCCTCTATTGAAGAGAGCTTCTTATACACTGTGAGTGCTCACAAGAGAAATGGTGGTTTTTTTAATTATTTTTTTTTAATTCCCCTTCAGACATGTATCACACAGATAGGTCATCTACAAGAGCAATGTGAATATAACACTATTGATACTGACTTTGTTTTATTTAATATTTAGTTGCTTATACTTTTCTGGGGGAATTTTTGTATTCTGCAAAATAAACCCCTCAAATTTTACCAAGCTGAGAAACAAATATCTTGGCCAGCCTCTGTCATTTTGACCCCTTTTTAGCCTGTGGATCATCCATTCCTTGGCTTTTCCCTGCATCTGTCTGTCTAGACTATGGCTCTTTTTTCTGTCTCATTTGGGATAGGTTGGTTTGCTTTAGTAAGACTTTCACAGCCAAGTTAGAACGCTGGCAATGGTTTAGCAGTTGTAGCATGAAACTTCTGTGTAGGGTAAGGACTTTTTGCAGTGTTGGGTGGAGGGAAGCTGTGGGGGTGGTGAGCTAGACTAAAACAAGCAGCAAATCTTACAGAAGGTTTCTGCAAAAAATATTTAGCTTGCATAGATAATACTGATTAGGCACGTGAAGACATGGTTCTTGACTAAGGTATCCATGCCAGTAGAGACTTCTGTGTACATAGACTTAGAACAACTGCACTTTTGTTGTTGTAGCTTGTTTGGCTCATAAGGGAGATGTTTAATTTGCTTGTATGAAAAACATGTTCACTGACATAGAAACCTACACCTGGTACAGATATGCTAGTACAGTAGCCCACTTGGGTGTGATCTATGGAAGGGTATGCATGTGAGTTCCTTGCAGAATACAATGTACAACTAATTTCTGGAAGAAGGAAATGTCAGCAAAACATAAACCTGATTATTTGCAGAATACTCATGAATCCACAAAATTAAACACAGACACCCCCCACACACCCCTGCAAAAAAAAAGTATGAATGACCAGTGTATAGGAAGTATTTCCTGGTCAGCTATAAAAATTCCTAGCCATGGAATATCAGTGCAGAAGATTGATTGGATTATAACCACAGAAAGTTCATTACTTGCACATGTAGATAATACACTGAAGGAATATTAGCCTACTTACTTAAATTCCACCTGCCTGTTGCACTTTGCTCCACGAACATGAATTACCCATACAAAACCACATTAACGTTACACATCCGAATACTTTAACAGTCTTAAAACTTCTGCAAAACAATTGGCTTATCTTTATAACACACAAAGGTCTATAAAGTTGATAGTTCATATTCAAAGGAATTAATCCAGGTGTGAGAGGGTGTCTAATTGGATGGTTCTACTCTGTTGAGAAAATTAAGATTTCATGGTTTTAATCTTCTAATATTCAAGACAGGTGGCTGTGGTTTCAAATAAGAATCATTATAATAAATTTTGCTTGGCTGACCTTTTCCTTAGTGGTAGACTAAAATTCACTTCATTTTTTTTTGATTGCTAACAAAACCAGATTTCTTCTGATGTTTTATTTAAAAATCTTTTTTTCTGACTGTTCAGGCATACAGTGAGGAGTTAAATCTATCATGCAATGTTGATTTCTGACTGGGCATGTTTGAGGAAATTGTTGACGTGTAATTACAGTTAACACTTAAAATATTATGGGAGCTAGAATTTGTGCAATAAATGAATGGATTTGTTTGTGTGTCCCATGATTTAACTGGGAACGCTGGATATATTTGTTGCACATAAGGAACTGATTTATACTTTTGCAATGAAAACATGTAATTGGAGAACTGACCTGATGGAAATAATGACCAACTGCATTCCTGGAATTATCCTAAGCAGAACTGTTGGCCTTCAGAAGACCTCTAGTTTATACCACTGACAGTAGGGACTTTGATTAGTCTCTGGCACATCTATTGGCACCATTTCCTTGTAGGTATGCTCCTTGTTGTTATCTTTACTGAAACAGTAATGTATTCTTATTAGAACAATTTTAGTAATGAGTGTCATCTGATGCTATGCCTAGTTTTAACTTTAACTAGTTAAAGTTAACATTTTTAGTATTTTTTTTTAAACTTAGTTGTGAATGGATAGCCACCATTAGTTAAGAGTCCTTTAAATTATTTATTTTTCATAGGTTTATGAAAACATGTTACGTCATCAGTGGCAGATGTCAGATTTTAAAATACCTTAGTCTTTTTTCATCTATTTGTATTACTATATATTAATATAAATATGTAGCTGCTGGTTTTAGTCTTACAGTGAAAAGCTATAATTTAATTGGAATTAGAAAAATATTAAGGTGTACAGAAGTGATTTTTCTATATGCAGCTGCAATATTTTTATAGTAAGTATTATTATACTTATTATATAATAAGTATTTTTACTTATACAAATTGTCTTTTGCTGTTGTCTTTTTTTCTTGTTTAGCAGACTAAGTTATTGTAACGTGCACAGTGAATATTAATGAAAACTTCCTTTAATTTATTAATACTTGGTTGTTACCACTTTGGTTAATTTGGTATTTTCCTTGGCAACTAGACTTGGGGCAATCTTTGTTAGTTTTTCTTCCTAATCAATGTTGTATCTTGTGCTCTTGATGTGTATCTCTTAGGTCCTGTGAGAGGCAGTCTGAACAGAGGTATGAGGTTTTTAACTGTCTCGGTCTGCTGAGGCTGCTGCACTTCATTTAACTCTCTGCTGGTTTTGTGTGTTCTGCTGAAGGGATCAGGCATTTATGTGGAGCAGGCAGCAGTGGAGTTCAGCATTGACCGTTTGGGGGTGCTGTGAGTGCCATGAGGTATAAACTTTATTGCTGCTTTTAAGGCTTTCAAAGTGTTAATAATGCAGGTGACCACTGCAGGACTGGATGTTCCATAGTAGTTCATGACTGCTAAACTTGAGTTGCAAAAACCCCAAACACCCACCCCTGAAAAACCAAGGCAAAAAACTTGATAGTTTGGTAAGTCAAAAGAGAAACTGGTTTAGGCTGGCAGATTATATCCAATAAAAAGTACCGTTTCCTGTATTACTTTGATACACGAAAAGAATTCCTAAATAAAATCACCATCCTTGTTTTTAATCAAACATACTGTGTTAATATAATGTTACTCAAACTGTTGAGCTAGTGTACTCATATATCCCATTCTTGAAACGCTTACAGCAGTAGGCAGTAACTACAGCAGAGTTAAAAATGATGCTTTAGTCTTGTTTGTGAAAGCCTGTCTTTTGTGGGTTTCTCAAACTGTAGCAAGGGTAGTATTTTTGTGGTTTTAATTTGAGTGGCTTTTCCTATGTCTGAAACCACTGTATGTTTTTCTATTATTATAAGACTTCCATAAAATTTGCATACATGCATGTAACACCTTATTCATATAATGCTTAGCAATTAAAAATATTAAACTGATAATATAAATAAAATACCTTTCTTATATCCTTGGATTGCATTTCATAATCTTGTTGGATCAGGCTTCCCATGGTAACATCTGTATCATACTCATAAAACTGGAGTGATTCTTGCTGTATAGGTGGTGCTGAATTTACCAAAGGTGCAAACACAAACAAAAAAAAAGTAGTCTGCAAAGCTTTCATTCTTGCACGGAACAATGTATCTGGCTTTCACTGAGCTGGTGAAGATCTGCTCGTGCGTTGACTATGGAGAATGCTTTCTTTGTGACTGGGAATGAAAATGCAATCTGTCAAAACAATATTTAAAGCCTAGAGGACTAGTTGGCAGGGGTTTCTAACGCATAAGGAACATGGAACAACTTTTAACTCTTGATATCCTTTAATTAGACTCTACCATTATAAAAACTGTTCTTAACTTGAAAAGAAACTGGGAAATAATAAACAACATTTTCCGACTAATAAGGAAAAGATTATCTTAATTGCATTGCTTGTTTCCCAGTGTGTTGTTTTTCTTAATAGGAGGATTTTGTAAAGCATTTTATGAAATATTTTTCATGTGTGTAGCTGAACTAATTAAAATGAGAGAGGTTCAGATACATTTTTCTTGGCTGTCAAAATAATGATTGTCAAGCCTAAATGCTCTATAATAATAATCTTTCATTATCTTTACATTTGCAAATAAACAAGAGAAGATAACACCCCCTGAATATTTTACAGGTTGTACACTTTTCAGGCAGGGAGAGGAGGCTGTAAATATAATCTCTAAAAGATTTTAAGTACATATGCAATACTACTTAAAATAAATCTTTATGCAGCATTTTTTCCACTGTTTACTGTAATCAAGTGTTTTATTTAAGCTTTAGGTTAATATACTTTTAGGAAAAAAGTCCACCTACCGTTTTAGCAGATTCAAAGTTCTTCTGTGGCTGTCATAAAACCAGATATCCTGGTCTACAGGTTAACCTGAAGTGGGTTGATAAAAGAGTAAAGTTATGAAATTGTTGAAGTGAATACTCTCTCTAAGTTTGACAGTCTTAAATGTGCTTTCCATGGGGTAAAAATTCTTTGCCAGCATTCTTTCCCGAGGGTAAGAGGTAATATCCTGGAGCAGGGGGGTTGTACTTTGCATAATGTTTGTAAATGTTAAGTGTGTCTAGCTCATCCTACTTTTGATATTACTTGTTAAAATGGTAGCTGCCTGCTTTGCGGTGATTTATTCTTTATAATTGCTCAGGCTTTTCCTGTAAATTGAATATTAATTGTGCAAGCTAGAGATCTGTTACAAGGCATGTGTTATCCATTTTGCTTAATGGTTTAGCTAAGAGACAAAGCAGCTGCTTTCTGAGGCAGAGGTAGAGCCAAAATGTACGTATACTGTATTAGTCACATTTTATGAATAATAAAACGTTTCATTACAAGTTGTATACGTTAAGTTTCACTTAAGTATGAAATGGAAACTTTTCAGTCTGTAGAGTTCTGGAAACAAAAAATACTTTAGTATTGTGTGTGGTGCTGAGATTTTTGAGACAATTCATGCCTAAACGCTTCATTGAATGACTTGTTAGAGAATTTATTGAAAAATTTGTTTCACAATAAATACTTGTTATGAGTAAAGTTCTGTGTCAGTTCTATAGATAACTTAATTCTACACCTGGACAGTGTTTACTTCCATTTGAACTACAAGCAGCAGTTTTGTGGATTTCTAATGCATTTCTTCCTCCCCCATCCTTTTCCTTATTATGTATTTTTGGCAGTCACTACAAATGGGAGCCAGATGACCAACTTGAAAGTTTACAAAGTAGCTTTTTTGTGTCTTTAAAAAGAATGTAGCAATTAAATCTATTGGGAATATATTCAGATTCACATTTCCCTTTCATTTTCATTCTGGTTTTTTTTCTAGGTAGCACTGTCTGCTAGAGTAATGTTGGGGATAAACAGTGGGACCTATTTGGTTAAGTTTTCTTGTAAGTGCTGCTTTGTGTAGAAACCAGATGTCTGTAGTAAATCTGCAAATTGGAGAGTGGCTACAAGCACCCTTTGCTCTCTAAACTTTTTTCCAGTTAATAATCAGTTACCACTTTCTGAACTCATTAGGATTTTATAAAAATGCTTTTAGTTTAGCTCATATGCAAATTAAATGGTGTCATAATTTGGACTTGGAGCTTGCTCTAGGATAATGATTTTGCTGAAGGTAACTGAAATGTAAAGGGAATAGGCTCAGTAAACAGTGGAAACTGGACTTAGTCACATTGGTTGCTATTCTGCTGGAACAATAAGAACAACAAAAGTTTGGAAGTAGCTAGGTTGTTAATGGTGTTTTCTGTTGCAGTATGCAGGAACTGTCAGCCAGAAGTCCTGTGTGTGATAGGGTGCATTTGCTGAGGAAGGGACAAAAGAAGTTGTGGTGTCAATACCACCCCTCATAGTTTCATGTGTGTTTCGGAAGTAATGACAGTGGATCTGCTTTGTACTTGCCTCTTTGCAGCTGCCACCCTCCTGCTAAACATCCAGGTTAAGATTTCATCGGGCTCTGAGGCATCCAAGTTTTTCCAATGCTTGAATGTAATCAAAGGATAGATGTTCTAAGGGAAAAGTATGAAGTATCGAAGCTGAAAGCATGGTATAAAATACTTAGTGTTTGTTATTTTAGGAGGATTTATTTTGTAAGTACAGAAATCCTAGATTTCACAGTTATGTATGTGGAAGTATCTTGGGAATAGCTTAGTTTTTTCCTTATAAATGAGGAATTTTTTCCTTTTTGAAAATACGGGAAAATCACTAGATAAAGCCATGAAAATTTAGGAAGTCTTAATGCAAACAAGATGTTACTTGCTTTGATCTGCAAGAGTAGAAGAGGCTCTGTAATGTTAGATGACTTTAATAACAGCTTCTGCAGAAAACATTGTCAAAAGTCTGTGTTCATCGGGGTCACAAGATTTCAGTGGTATGCTTACCACAAAAACATCATATAATGTGTGTACTCGCTGTTGTTATCCAAGCAGTTATAAGAAACTCATGAGCACTTACTTACTTAACATATCTTCAAATGTATTTGTAATTACTTCGGCATGATGTCATCAAGATTTACCTTACAGTGTAGTTTTACTGTCACTTGAAGCTGTTAGTGCCAAATGAAGTAGTACTCCTGTCCTGTATTTCATCTGCTTGTCATCCCTTGTGCCAGGAAGAAGAAAAGTATCACCAAATAATTTCAGATAAAAATTGTTCTTATCTGAACATGGATCAGATGCTCATATCAGCACAAGGAAGGGGGATGGTACGAGAGGCTGCAAACAAGGAAGGGATAGTATTGCTTCTTTCAGCCACAGTGCTGCTTTATTCTTGTTCAAAAAGACTTGAAATAATACCTATCCAAATCATCTGAGAGGTAAAGTGTGGTTTGCATGCATCGGTGGTAGGGATGCTAACAGGAAATACTCACCCTGGCAAGCAGGGAATGCTTTCTAGGCATTGTTAGTGTTTAGAAGTTTGATACATAAGTATCTGTTGCTTGGACTCTAGTTACAAGGAGCTGCTTACTTGGAAGGTGGTTTCTTTTCTGAAGACCTAGACAAGCTCTGTTATTAACTAATTGAGCTCCAGTTTTTGAAGAGGGCCTTGGTAATGTGTTTGTGGTATGCTTTCTGCTTTGTCAGATGTGCCTTTTCTTTTTTTTTACCCATGATACCTCATTTTCACTGATATTCCCCCACCAAATGCTTTCACCTGAAATGTTAGGCATTTAAAATGGTTAATTTATTAATGTGTTGAAAGGGAAATCTGGCTTAATTTTGAATGGTAGCAATTTCCCTCAGTTTTGTAAAGTTATGAAATGTAGCTGAAAGTGTGAATGAAGTATAAGAATTTTACTTCTAGTAGAAGGAATCCAAACCAGTCTAACAAGGCACACTTACTCTTTGGATTCTTTCAGAAAAACTTAACTTTGGGGGAAAAGGATTGCATACAGAGTAGCTGTAAAATTTCTTCCCCAATGTTGCCTTCTATCAGGTTAGGCGGTGAAGAATAAAAGGCTTTTAGGAGAGAAGCTGGATGGGTATGGATGGCAGAGATAGGGGAAGTGTGGGAGAGCAAGATCAAAATTAAGGTAACTATCCAAACCATATGTGTTGCTGACTAAATCTCTAGCATCTGGGAAGGAATTTAGTATTTAATACTGTTTATATGTCAAGAGCAGATTAAGCAAAAAGTCAAGCTGGAAATATCCTAGGGGAACTGAGGAAAGATTTTGTTCTGCAGGCAGACGAGTAGGTTCTGTGAGTTATTTGAACTGGCTGATGTCCAGCTCCATCTATTTATCTTGTACTTGATATGGCCTCATATTTGCTGTCCTGCTCAGAGTTTAGTATGTCTAGTTTGTTTCTGTTCTCACCTTTTTACTAATGCTTCAAAATGCAGATCAAAAAAGAAACCAAAATTATCCTTAAGAACTAATTATGCTAAAGAACTATAATAAGAACAGTTGTACACTGCAAAAGCTGCCATGAGCAGTTCTTATCCATTGTTTGTTGTCAGAGAAAATGACACCAATTTAAATGGCAGGGCAATTCTCTTTATTTTCTGTGGGTTTCGGTGAAACCAGTTCTTATAGTTGCTAGCATGTTAATTACCTTCTTACTGTGTCAGTGTTTAAGACTTTTTACTTAATGCTTAGTATCTTAGTACAAAAATGAGAGTGGTTTTCTGTACTTTTAGTATTGCTTTTGAAATGCTTTAATGTGTTTTTACAATGGAACTTGGGGCTGGTTGCTGATAATTCTTAGTGTAAGGCACTTACGGATTTTTACCAGGAACAAGACCTAAGGCACTGATTGACCTAAAAAGGGCCAGATTTACCAGAGGTGGGTAGCCTTTCCTTCCTGTAAGGTTGGTTGGAAATTACTTCTCCAGGGTGCCTGTAGGAATTACGGGGAAACAGGGACTGGCACTGCCTATATAAAGCCTCAGAACACAAGGAAGAAGAAAACTGGAGGGGGGGTGGGGGGGAAGGCCTTGTCTCTGGGTTTTGTGGGTTAACAGGGCTGTGAGGCAGCACTGGGGAGACCCCTTAAGGTTGCTATCAAGATGCTCCTTCTGAAATAAGATGAGATTTTTAAAAAAAGTTAAGTCATGGAATCATGGAATGGTTTGGGTTGGAAGGAACCTTAACAATTATCTAGTTCCAAGCCCCCTGCCACGGGCAGGGCCACCTTCCATTAGACCAGGTTGCTCCAAGCCCCATCCAGCCTGGCCTTGAGCACTGCCAGGGATGGAGCATCCACATACTCAGGTTTGTTCTAGATTTAGGCAAAGAAAGTGTATTTCTGCAGCTGTTTAAAGACCTTGGCTTTCATCTTGTATTAGAGTCTCTAAAGGATAATATTGGCAAGTTCTGTAGTTTCTGGGGTTTATTGTTTTTAAGCGTTCTTGGAAGAAAGAGGTATGTATTATTGCTTAGCTTGCTTATGCCTGATGAACGCTGGGGATCACTGATACAGAATGTTTAAAAGTTAGTGTCTTCTCTTGGATAGAAGTATGTCTGTGACAGAATGAGGTGGGGGCAAATTAGGAAAGCTTTTAGAGACTTCTGGGCATCTATAGAGCTAGACACAATGCTAAATTTTCTTCTGTATGTGATTTTTTTTTTTTGTTCCATGTGGAAGGTAACACGTTCAAAATTTCTTAGCATATTTTTTGTATGAAGTGTGATTAAATACTTTGCAATGTTGACAAGCTGCTTTGATTAAAATAATTAAAAAAAGTTTTATAGATTAAAAAGTAGTTATTGAACCAGCCTGACAACAGGTACCAAATCCGCAAGCAGTGAAACATATTTTCCATTAAAGAGAATGAAGGCATGAAGTGATGTTAAAACTTAACTCAATGTTTGTCTTTTTATTTTCTTATTTTTTTAACCAGAGTATCCAAAAGGGAGAAGGCAGTCTTCTGGTTTGTTCTTGAGCAATGCACAGAAATTGGAGTGAAGTTGATGATACAGAAGAGTTGTTGTGTAGTGTTAAGCAAAGTATATTTCAATTCAGCATCCTTGAGGGATAGAGGAAGGTTTGGGGGTAGTAATAAAATAAATGGTCAGTGTGTCTTACAGAGAAAACTTAGAACATTCCTAAAGTTTCAGAATGACCAAAAATTATCAGAGATAAAATAGTTATGCGTAAACACCTCTGGTATTTTTATGAAGAGTTGCAACTGCTTCCAAGGCTCAGTGAATTAGATTAAGTTTAGGTCATCAGTAGGGCCACCAGCTGCAAAACAGACACAGCTGAAAAATGACCTAGTGATTGTATGAACATCCTTCCATATGTTGCTGATTTATAATGAGAATTTTTTAAAGCTGAAGACATTACCTTTATTCCTTGCATTTCTAGAAAAGAAACAGACTCTTTTTATCAAGTACTGTGTTATAAATTAATAAAGCACATTTTAAAGTTCATGCACAATAGTAAATGGAAATCAAACTACAGTTAACAAATATAAATGGTAACTAGAGTAACAGTACTGTCTGCTCTTTACCCAGACCTCTCTGTCAAACATATGTTCTCTTGAACTTTGCTTACATATCATCAGTTATATCCTGAATCAAAAGCTAACCTACTTCAATCTACTAAAATTTCTCAGAATTCCTTCCTGAATTGATAGTACTTCTTTATAACAGTACAGTAATTTGTTGAGAGCCATTACTGTGTCTACAAGGACACTGGGGTCAGGGCTTAAAAGGTCAATGAGTCTTTATGTATTTTACTTCTTTGTTCCTGTCATCTGTTCCCGATGTTATTCATAGCATCTACTTTACTCTTTGTGTTTGTGGCTAATCTTCATTTTTATGCAATTTCCTTGTGTTCTGCTATGTAAGAAGGGAAGTATGATGAATTTATGCAATGAACTGTGATATTAAGGTATTTATTCTCCTTTTAAATTAATTAGGTTGTTAGAAATGTAAATTTTGGACAAAATAGTTTAAGACAGATGATAGATGTGTATGATTGTGGCGCTCCATAACTTCCAGTAGTGTATGCACAATTTGGTTCATAGCTGAAAAGTTCATTCTCTTGCAGTAGTATTGGAGAATGATTGCAAAATCTCTTTAAATGATAGTTTTCTGTTAAAAAAAAATTAGTATGTTCTTCTTTCATGTTTTCAGGTAGGAAATTCCTGTTTATTGCTTGAAATGATCAAGTTGAGAAACAAACAAGGAAATTGGTTCATATTGGCACAAGGGAATGTGACTATGTTAAAAGAAGTCAGAAAACTTGAAACATAAACCATCTGTTTTCTATAAAGGAATTTTGTTCCTAATCCATGTAACTTTTATTATCAGAATAGTGAAGGAAGTATCTCAAAAAGTAAGTCTTGTCATCAACCAAAAATGGAAATATATTCCCACTGTTTTGAGGCCAAAGGAAGAAAGGTAGACAGTTGGATTAAACTACTGTTATTTCTCTTTATTTTGATTTTTACAATAACCTCTTGTGGTATACATTTTGTGAAGGAAAAACATCTTGTCTTTTTTGTTGCAGTTTTGAGAGCTTTAATTTTGTGGATTGAAGTTTAGTCATAACTGAATGTTTTCCAGAAATCTGTGAAGCTTTTTCCCTATAGGTTTACGTGGGTATCAAAATGTTCTGGAGTGCACTAATACAACAACCTTGCTAATTATTGTGCATTGTGGATAATGCTGATAATATATATCTCAGAGTTCAAGAAGGTTCCATCCTCATTTACACAGATAAGACTTGGGAAACATGATTTTTCAGAATAGTTTGTCCAAAGCTGAAAGTAGAACTGAGACTTCATTTTTCTCTGTTGCTGTCTTTCTGGTTATGTTTCTGTTAGTGTTTCAGTTAGGATCAGGAGTGCAGTTTTGAAACAAGTATCTCCTGATAACCCCACCTTGCTGCACCTTATTTCACATCACAGTGCTCTTTGAAGGATGTGGGCTATTCTTTTTGGATATAACAAACCAGAAGATGTATGTATTCAGGGGTGCACCTGATGTGCTGCGTCTGCTAATGGATTTTAATTAGTGGCTGGGGCTAGTCTGAAGTAAAGCTCTTCTCAAAAATTGGAGTGGGTCTGGTGGCCTCATCACAGGTATTTTGCCCTAGTGACTCACCTTAGTGCTTCAGCTTAATTGCTAACACAGACAGTGTTGTAAACCAGTTCAGGCTCTGTTTCTGTATCTACTGACTCTGCTGTAAACTAATAAAGCTGTTAGAGAATTATTCGGTTTTTCTGTTACTGATAAAATAAGTAGCATTTAAATACATGTTTAGTTCTTAGTTCATGAATCTATTTCCTGCTTAAAAAGACTATATAATAATCTGAAAATAAATACCAGAGCAAACAGGAAGCAAATATGTTTTGATACAAAATCTAGTCAGTTATGTAGTGGTATAATTTGGTTTATACAGAACTCCACACTTAATTGGCTAGGCTGCTTTGTGTACCTGAAATCAGTGTGGGTGCCTGTCTGCTATAGAACACTTGCAACACGTGCTGTTCCTGAATGTAATGAGCTAGAATATGCCTGGGCATATAACCATAGTTGGTAGTGCTTAAAAAAAAAAAAAAAGAAAAAGTTTAAAGTTCAACTATATCAAGGCAATAAGCATTTACTAGTAGTGAAGAGCAATACCAGTAGGTTATCGTAGTCCAGGACAGTGAGAACATAGAACTGATTGCGGAATTCAAATTAGAGGTTGGTGGGCAATATTGTGTGTCCAGCAATGGCCATAAGCGGATGCTTTGGGAAGACTGGTAATAGGACGAGCATGTATCCTGCCTCCAAATATTCTTCCATTCTCCAGCTATTCAGCTCAGCACTTTTGTACCTACTGTGCTTTGTTTACCAACCTATAATGCATCTCTTCCAAGAAATAAGTTACTTATCCAGTCTTCCCTTGAAACCATATATAAAATTGCTCCTGCATCCGCTCTCAGGCATGCAGTGTAACGGGCTGACTACTTACAAACTTTTGTCTAGTTTGTACCTGGTACATACTAGGTTCATTTGATGGCTCCCTGCTCTTGTACTGGAGCAGTTGATCCGCGAACCCATGCGGTCTATGCAACTCATAATTTTGTGGGTATCTTCTGCATCTCTCCTTAGACATCTTTTTTCTTGACTGGCGACTTCTAACCTACTCAATGTTGCCTATATAGAAGCCATTCCTTACCTTTGGTTACCTTATTACCTTTCTCTGATCCTTTTCTAATTATGCCATATGTAATTATGCCAGCTACTTGAAGGGATCAAAAATCAACAGTGTGTTTAATATCTGGGTGAGCCACAGATTTATAGCGGCATAGCGATGTCTCTTGTTTTCTGTTTCTCTCTAGTTTCACTCTAATTTGAGTTTCTTTTTTACTGCTACTGGGTACTAAACCAGTGCTCTCATCGAACTACCTATCACTGCTGCCGAGTCTTGTTCCGAAGTGGTGGTGGTGAGGGCATGCTTCATTAGTTTTTATGTGAAGGCTAATATATTCTTTTGCATGGATATCACTTTTTATTTAACAACATTGAATTTCATTGGCTATTTTAGGATCCTGAGGTCCTTTTGCAGTACTCCTTCATTGACACTTAGCCATCTTTGTTGTCACCTCACTTCTCAGCCCGATTTCTCTATCTTCTGCAAGTATATTAAACTGAATAAAATGCAGCACAGGCCCTTTGCAAAACTCCCACCAGTGGGCTCCATCCATAGCAAGAACTGACCATTTATTTTTATGCTGTTTCTTAAATTTTATTTGATTTTGTCCATGCTGTCACCTCTTAATCTGTGGCAACTTAATTTCCTTAAAAACCCTTCAGAAATCTCTGAAGGCTGTTTGGACCAAGATCTCCCTTTTCCACATCCTTCATGATTCCTTCAGAGAATTCAAAAGAGATTTGCAAGGTAAAAACATCTTGGCTTTTACAGAAGCCATGCCCAGTCTTATCAGAGCAAATTGTATTTATCTAGATACCCATGAATTCTGTACTTCGTTGTAATTTCTAGTTTTTCTAATACAGGCATAGGGCTAGCAAGTCTTTATTTCCCTGACCACCCTGAAATCTTTTCTAAATAATAGCATTATATTTACCACAGATGAGATACAATAATATTAATTGAATGAAAAGTGAGTTATAATAGTTTTGCTTGTAATACAGTTCTTATGCTCCATCTGAATGGGTTTAATCAGACTGCTCTAAAGTTTTCATTAATTATATTTGACTTATATTTAAACTTTAAGAAATGTATATAACTAGTTGCTACAAAGTATCTTTAATTCTAGTTTAAAACTAAAGCTAAGCTTCACTTCCTAAAAGTTTTTGAAAAGCAGAAAATTTGTGATAGAAGATGTAATACTTGTAATATGTTTGAATAGTGTTCTTTTTTTAAAGCTAAGCAAAAAAGCCTGTATTAATTTAGATTTGCATCTTGTGCACTATTCACTTAGTCTGAAATAGTAGAAAAGTTATAAAGATTCCCTAAGGTTAATATGGTACATGCTTATATTAATAAAACTATAAAGTCTGTAGATAAATTTATGTGTATGTACTGTACACGAGTTTTTGATAACAATATTTAAATGAAGTAATGAATACATACATATATTCCTCCTTCATGAAGCCAGAGGTACTTGAGGTTGATAAATGTTCATAAATTTTTTTTCGGAAAAAGAGGAAGATAATTTCTGCAGTGCAGTACATTTGTAAGGTGACCGTAAAATACTTTGCCATAAATATTGTATCTGTTCAGAATGTAGATATAAAAAAGGGGAAGGAGAGAAATAACAGATTTCTTCAGTTAGTTGGCTGAAGACCCACAAATTTTTTATTTTTTTTTAAGATCCACAAATTTTATGATCAGTTGTTGCTAAAGTCTATGTATATTCTTAAGTGTTATATTCATGGGCTTATGAGGAATTTCTTTCAATTAAAAAGTGTCATTAAATAATTTCATTTTGTTAATATTTTAGTTTTTGCATCAGAAATCAAAATGTGTTAGGATGGGCTTAAAAAACCAACTGAAATTGTAAGAGAAGAAACCAGACCTGCCAAACTTTTTAGGAATTCTAACACACGTTTGCTTGCATAATTTTATATAGCCTTTTTAGTTTTTCTGCACTTAAAGTATAATGTAAAATTAGTAGTATGATGTATGGTTATATTTCTTGAATACCTTTGATTTTCTTGTTGAAAATGGTGATTCTTCCATTCTTCCTCACAGCTAACAAAGATTTATCAGGAAAAAAGTGCTGAAAAATAAAGAATTTAAATAAAACAAAAGCAGTAAAGTGCCCTATAGTGCTATCTTACCCTGTAGTTACTTGGATATCTTTCTAGGCATAAGACATATCTAAAAAAAAATAATTGCATGTCTCAGTATATAGTACTTTTCTCTAGATTGCTTAAAGCAATTTTTGTTCTACACTGAAGCAGCATATAGCTAATTGGTATTGGCTATGCAGAGGGATAGTCTAATGATTTTAAAAAAACTGGAATGTTCCTATTTGTTTTACTTGATGAACAATTCTCTTAAAAAGATTGTATTACATTTTTATGTGCCTTCTAAAATAATGTGGGCTAAAGCCATAGGTAAAATGTAAATAATAATAGTTCAGTTGTATTAATGCACTTCCTTTTCCCTAGGTCCTAAGACCTTTGATGAAAGGTTGATTATTGCCTGTATTACTAATAAGCTAAAATCTCCTTTGAAAGAATTATGATACTTGAGGTATAAGCTGAGAAGTAAATATGATAATACACTGCAAAGATAATATGAGGAAGATTTGAAATTTCAAGTTTGTGATTTTCCTGTCCAATTAGAAATTGGAAAAAGAAACATCTGTAATTCTGAAAGATGTGGAGGAACCTTGTGGAAGTATTTTTGTGATCGTACCCTCTCATCCTTTTCTCTAGTGTGTCTATTTTCTCCTGCTGTCAGTAACAGGATGTATAGCTTGACGGTTTTTTGGCCTTATCCACTTGTTCCTACTGAGCCTGACGTTGATTTGTATTTTAGCTATTTTGCAAGTTGGGTCACTTAATAACATAGAAACTTTTTCAGGTCAATTTTCTTCACTTAGTTTTCTCCCCCAAGGATAATTCATCATCAACCCAGATTATATATATCAGACTGCTGTCTAGTGCTGAGGGTGAGTCCTCTTTGTTCCTAAGTATTTTACTACATCAATAATAAGACATTTACCTACACTAAAATCCTTTATAGATATATCTTAAATATCCCAAACTATCCAACAGTTCTAAAATGGATGTGAATATCCTACAACTAAGGAGAAGTTTTTATATGTGCTCATTAACAATGAGTATGTCACTGAAAGTAAGGATGAAAGTAGTTGTCTTCTGTTTCATGATCTTCTTCGGTTTCATGATCATGTGTTTCATGATCGTCTTCTGCTTCACGGTATTCTTCAGGTGTTAAAAATCGTCGAAACACTCGTATTCTTAGCTGAGTTGACTTGCTGACATTAACGTTTTGTTCACCATAATAGATGGTTCGGATGTGAGGAAAGCAAAAGAATGCATATGTGCTTATTGGGCTCGTAAGCTTATTTTGGTCCACCCGTATATAGGTTAATTGGTTGGTGTTCATTGGATCAATAGATGGACACATCAACGTAACATTTATGGCTGTAAGAGAGAGAAAAATAGTAATTAAAATACAGAAAACAGTTATATGTGAGACCTGTTGCAAAAGTGAAACTTATGTTTTGAAATTTAAAAAGCAAAATATTGATATAATCCTTCCCTGTGTTTTTAATTGGTTTTGTATATGACAACAATAACAATTCTGGGGTTTGAAAAGTGTGATGTTGTGGGGTAAAGTAAAAAAAATAAATGATTACTACTAGAATTTGTAATTACTCTTTTATGTGGGTGGAATGTTTTCATAATTCCTTTTTTTTTTTAATCAATTTACTAATCAGAATCAATTTTCTAAAAGGTTTTAGCTTGTTATATGATAAACTTTTCTTATTAACTTTTACAAAAAATTGCAAAATAGGTGTAAGATACAAAACCAAAGTGCTTTCTAATTTCACTGATTTGGTCTTAACTACTAACCAAGGATGTGTTTACACTGCATCTTGAACAAGATGGGATGATATTCTTCCTGCACTGTAAGCCGATCAAAAGCTACAGAGCTGCATTTGCTTCTGAGAAGTACAGTGTGTATGAACTCCGGGTCAGAGTGTTAACATTAAATGGTTAGTTCAGAACACTAATAGCTCCAGCTCACCTCTCTGTGGAGGACATCAGAGTACCTCTTTAACAACATGCAGAGGTGGATGACTGCTGGATTCTATGCTTGGTTTATACAGGACCTGACTAAGGTGGCAGGTCCTCAAAAACTAAGACACAACAAAATAGATGTTTCTGAGAGTTTTTTGGTGTAGGCTGAAAGTTCTTAATTCTGGATGGTATGGAAAAATATACTAAACTCGCCCCCCTCCCACAACCAATGCCAAAGTACACTAAAGTTTTTGGTTTTAAAGAATTGCAACCATCAACATACTTTCAATGTCATTGCCTTCAATATACAAATGCTGCAAACTTCTTGGAATATAAAATAATTGTTTCAATTTGTTATGTCCAAGATTAAGTTCTAGAAGGTTGGGTAGATTAAAGGTGTTGCGTGCAATGTTCTGTAGGTTATTGTGGGACATTCTTAGAGCAATGATTTTTGGAAGTCTATTGAAATAGTTTTCTGGAATAGCAGAAATTGAGTTATTTTCAAGAGAGAGATACATAAGTGACAATGGGAGATCAGGAGGCATAGTCTGTAACTTGTTGTTGCATAAGTTGAGCTGCATTAAGTTTTTCGTGTTTGAAAAGGGTTTTCCTTTGAGTACTGAGTCGTCAAGAAAGTTACTGCAAAGATCAAGCATAGTTATGTTAGGTAATCCTTCCAATGAATTTCCAGATAACAGAGAAATCTTATTGAAACCAAGGAGGAGCCTCTCTAGAGAACTGGGGAGTGGGGATGGAAATTCTTCTAATTCATTATGTTGTAAATGAAGTTGCACTAAGTTTTCAAGTTTGGCAAAAACACCATGGTCAATCATATGAGATTTGATTTTGTTGTGGCTGAGGTTAATTTCTCTTAAGAAGGTAACATTAGTGAATGGTCCTGCAGGCACAGCTTCAATATCATTGTTTTGCAGATAAAGTTGTTGGACGTGGCTAGGGATATTTGGTATCGTCTTAAGTTTACGATGGTCACAGTACATTGATAATGGAAAAGCTGGTGGACAAAAGCATTCTCTGGCACACTCAACTGGAAAAGGAAAGCGAGGAACTCCAGCTTGTGTATCTGGATTAAAATAATATGGGTGTTGATGATCTGGTGTCTCATCATATTCATCCTCAAAATCATAATCTTCATATTGACAAAAGACCATAGCAGTCCAGAGGAGGTGAATGATTGATAGCTGGCTCAGAATTCCCATATTTAAATTTGTATTTTGTATCCTGTTGATGAGAAGTAAAAATAAGTTTATTAGATAGTCATAAAGTAAAGAACATATAAGTTTCGGTTTTAAGAAGCAATTTAAAATGAAGCAAGTAGAATAATGCACTTTTTTTATTGGCAACAGTCAGTGACATTTTTAGCAAAAAACAAGTTTTAACCTGTATCTTCCAAGAAAACAACCATAAACAAATACACTGCCCTGGAAATAAACAGGAGTTTTCTTGTCTGACTTCAGACAAGGAACAGCTTTCTACCTGTGCTGTGCCTGTTACCAAGGGATACCATAACAGTTGAGTGTATAAAAAAAGTCCCAGTCTTCATTCCTTTCTCACTTAATTACAGAGACGTTGTGGAAGAATTTTTTATATAAAGTGATATACTCTGGGGTTTGTATTGGACACCTGAGGTGTTGCATTTGTCCCATTGTGATGGGTTAAGCATCAGCCTTACAAGTCAGTTTTAAATGGGTGCTGGTGGAATTCCTGAGTAATGTTTCTTCCTCAGACCTTTGGAAACACATAGGTAGCCTTATTAAACTGTCAGGATGAAAACTTTTTTTGCAAGTGTATTAGTTATTCTCACTATGAACTTGCACTGCACAAATGGTGTGTGGCCAATGTCACAGAATCAAAGAAGTGTTGTTTGGAAGGGACTTCTGGTGTTCATATAGTCCCACCTGGTGCTTCAAGTGTTTCCATCTCCAACAGTAAATTAGATCAGCCTATACTTTGTCTGGGTGAGCCTTGAAAATCTTCAAGGGTGTAATTCCAGCATCTCTCCAAATAACTCAAGTGAGTGTTATACTACACTCCTTGTGAAGAAATTTGCTAGTCTTACTAAACACTCAAGCTTGTGTCTATTATTGTTCTTAACAAAAATAATTTTGTTTAAAAATATATATATCCTCAATTGAGGAAATTGCAGGATTGTTTCTATAAAAAGAACAGTGAAATAGATTACTTTGAAATGCTGTATTTTATGTAAAATAGAAATTTGCATGGCAGTGGTGATTGTATATTCTGTGGCATTTTGTTTTTCTGTTTTCTGCAAAACATGGCTGACTTAGCACAATGCATTAATGATAATCAAAATTTAATTTTTCTATTCCTGTTATTTAAATCAAATGTAATTCAACTGTTCTGTACTGCACATAATGTAAAATCTTGATTGATAAAATTTTTCTTTGTAGTCTTCCTATGCCTCTGTAACCATATGGTCTGTATAGACATGAACTAATTGACCTGCAAGGTACTCTTCTGAGGTGAGATACTGATGTTGTGAAAGACAAATAATTTTGCATGTCAAATTTCTGATGCTCAAAGCCAGACTAACATTTTAGAGCACTTTATGCAGTCAAAAGAACCCTGTTACTTGGCAGAACTAGAGTTGTGAATCGTGTCAAGCTGTTCAATAATAGATGAGTCAAAATGTAACATTCCAGGTCAAAGCACATAAATCAGGGAAAATTTGAAGAGATTTGGCTCTGTGTAGTATGGGAGCCCTGAGGCAGAGGAAAGCAGATATTCTCAGGGTTTTTTTATAATGACATTAATGTTGCTTAATCAGGGGACTCTCTCCTTTGTTTTCTTGATTTTAATACTTGTTTACCAAACACAACTAATCAGTAACAATGGAGAGGAGACTTAGAAATGCTAATTTCCTGTGCTTCCTGGTGGTGATTGATGCCAAATGCATGATGTATTCAACAAATGAATGAGAGAGAATTCTAAGAAAAAAAAGTAGTAACAAAATAATGGAATGTAATACATCCTCGTAATCTTCCTGTGTTGTTCTACCGAGCCTGTGTGTGACGATGTCTGGGTTGAAATCATTTGTGGTATTGTCTAACTTGCATTTTTAACTTTGTACCATTTGTATTTGAATGCTCCTTTAATCATGTTTCATAACTGATTAAATCTTAAAAACAGGTTTGAATGGAGTCAGTTGTTTGGAACCCCGGTAGGCAGGTCCTCAGCAAAGCCAGGGTGTGTCTATCTCTACAGCATCATCAGATGTCTGAGCTATCTAAGGAAATAGCAGAAAGACTACACAGAGAGCAGCCTTGTGCTACAAGCATTGCATAAATGCACTATACTGAGAAGCTCTGCAGACACATGCTGAGATGAGAAGCAATACTGTGCTTCAGGAGGCATTAACTGGTTTTCAGATCTCAGGCCCTGTATATTGGGAAAATATCTTATTACCATATTTCTAACTTCTAGTCAGACCTGGTGGTGCCTACCTATATAAAAGTCTGTCTCTAAATCCTGGGACTTGATTCTAGTTTTTGTGAACAGATCCTTACACAATCTCCCCCACACCTATTTCATGTTCTTGATTTCCTTTTGATTCCTGTTACTTCTCAGTTTCAGTCTGGAACTTCAGCTTCACCTTCTGATTCTATTCTCTCAGCACTTCTACTAGCTGTCATAAAATTTCCAATTAATAACTTCGGTTCTCAGTGCCACAATAATCCTTAGAAACCAGGAAGAACAACTCTGGAAGTCCTGTTTAGTGTGAGGAAAGAGCTTACTTAGGCCTTCATGCAGTCGATCCACTTGCCATATAGACAACGTTAAAAGAACTATCATCACTTCAGATGGAATGTTAAGTAATAGGTACCAAAGTCTCTCGCTGGTTTTGTGGAGAGAGAGGAGCTGGTATTTGTGAGGTGGGGGGCAAGGGGCGGGGGTTATACCTTGGCTGTAGTTGAGTGCATTTTTGGTAGAATAATAAGTGTCCTGCTAGGCTTGCAGACCATGGCTCACCGTACTGAGATACTAGCACTTCTTCATGAAATATTTCTAAGAACTTAACTAGCTTTAAAACAAAGTACCATGTCAGGTGAAACTTGATAATGGGAGACTCAAGTCAGATGCATTCAATATGATAAACTGCGTACTTACAAAATTGAAAGAAAACAGAAAATCTTAGAAGCATGATTCTCTACCATCTTCAATAAACTCAACACTTAGTAACTGTATTTGTAAGCAGTTTACTAGCTGAAAGCTGAGAACTATATAACATGCATGAATCTCTTAACTGCAAAAATAATACAATTGGTTCATTTTATTCTTGCTTACCAAGAAAACTTACTCTTTGGAAGTCTGTGAAGCTCAAGTTGTAGAGGGCAGCAAGTTATTGTGCTGGTGAAATCATCTGAGGAATAGCTTAACACAGCTGGAGGAACAAAAGATCTCTAAGCCATATTTTGTGGTGAGGAGCCTTGTGGGAAGGCAAAGCAAAATAACAGCCTTAGCCTCTCTTCTGATTTGCCAGTTAAAAAAAAAAAAAAAAAAAAAAGTGCCAC
The DNA here is from genome assembly GCF_017639655.2 of Falco naumanni. Taxonomy (NCBI): domain Eukaryota; kingdom Metazoa; phylum Chordata; class Aves; order Falconiformes; family Falconidae; genus Falco; species Falco naumanni. The sequence continues at coordinate 111,684,928 of NC_054057.1, read as the reverse complement.
ATCATCAGTTACTGTAGATGCTGTATCATAAGTCTGTGAAGCAATTTCTTCATTTCTTAGAATCCCTTCAAAATTATTTGTAAGATTCTTTCAGTGTTAGCAGTTTCCATTAAAAAAAATATTGAGAGTAAGACTTCAAAAAATATTGCGGAGGTCATTAGTTCATAGCGCGGTTTCAACTACAGTGATTCATTTACGCAAAGGATTTGTCCTCTGGAGGATTAAACTTAAGAAACACTAAAAAATTAACCTTATCAAGATTGAGAGAAGGCATGTGCTATAGATAAGTTCTTATGAACATTTTCAATTTTATACTTTTTTCCCTCCACGATCCATATTTCCTGTTGCCTTCCTGCAAAGCCGTTGCGCTATACAGTACTGTCAGTATGGTGTTGTACGTCTGTGTTGATTTAAAATTCAGGATGTTTTTGCTAATTTGTGTAGAAAGAGCATAAATCTTCCTATGAAAAAGACAAGTATGACATGAGAAATAAACTATTTTACTTGAAGAAAAGTATTTTTCATAGCTTTGAAGAGAGAGGGAAAAAGGTATGGTTATCTGCTGTTGCTGCTATATGGTATTTAAATAACTGTGCAAAAAATGGGAGGAAAAGACAAATTTTTTCGTTGAAGTGAGACACTGTTCTGGGTTAATTGCAGGATTTATCAAAAGCATTTAATGATTGGGTTTGGTTTGGTAAAATAATTGTTATTTCAAGGTCTATTCACAAGGAAGAATCTGGTTCTTTAAAAAGTGTGAGTGCCTTAGAGATACCGTATTTGATAAAACAATGCCATATTAAGTTTTACTTTTTTTGTCTTTAAGCTTCCTGAAGCTGATGGTTTTCTTGACCTTTTCAAGTTTCCTCTGTACCATTGAGGTCAAGAACATTATTTAAGAAGATAAATTGTGCATGATTCTAATATTTGGGATATGAAGAAAAGCACTAGAAGACAGGACCAAAATAATATTGTAGGAGCTGGCAGTACTGGAACTAAAATAGAGCTGTCATATTTTTATGTAAAGAATATAGAGTACAAGGGAGAGGTTGAAAGAGTAAAATTAAAATGACATAGTCATTGATTAATGGTACTGTAAATAGGTGAATAACTACATTGTACCACTAAACCCAAGTAATACTGAACAAGAAAAGTAATTGATTTTTTAAAAAATTAGAATACATTCATAATAATAAATGAAAAAGACCCACCAAGTTTGTTATGCCAGTTAGTAAAATGTTATTTGCTGCTACAAATTTGGGAGGTTTTTTACACACAAGATAAAGGAACACAGTGGAGAATTTTGGAAGCTTCATTATATTAACAGTTCTAATAAAACGTGCAAAAATTGAAACTTATTTTCTTTAAAGATAAAAATGAGACCAAATTAGAATGTTAATGTCATACCTGATATTTTTTCTCTCATTTTCTACTACTAATTGTGTCCCAAATCCTCCTAAGCTATCAGGAGACTTAAAGTCTCATGATGCATTTAAAAATCCGTGGTGGCAGAGCAAAAGTGTCTGTCCTCTTGAAAAATTGTAGCAAAGCTTTTGATTTAAAGCATATTTAATTGCAGAAGAAGATGCTGATCTAGCCATGGGATATATTAAGACCCAGTTCCTTTTTTATTGCATGAGCTATCTTGGATACAAACAAGTCTATAGTTTGTGATCTTGGTCAAGTTGTGTGGTTTGATCTTCTCTTAGTTATCATTTGAGGTGTGGTAGGAATTCCCTTACAAGGAGGATAATGAGAGGATGAAATTTAACATCATTCATGTGTGACTTACTGTTTCAAATGTGACAAACATTAAGTTTTCAATGTGTTTTGGTTCTCAGTTTTAAAAAATGTTTTGTAAGGACTTACTTTTACTCTTGAATTCGTGTTTTTTTTTTTTTTTTTCATAATTTTATTTATGGAGTTGTGATGCAAAGTGAGATGTATGTCAAGTTAAAAGTCCGAGTTGGCTTGAAGCTGATATATTTTCTTAAGCCAAACTTGGATGGATCCTCTTTGTAAACAAAAATGTTTGAAATGTTACCATCTTCATTAACTACATTCCACATATGAGACATGTTAGCTTTTTCAGCTTTGATTCTGAACTGAAGGCTTAAGAAAGGAGACTGTTCTGGTATTTTAGGTTTGTTTAGCTAGTTGAGTACAGTCAACTGGAAAAGTTTGAAATTTCTAAGTTTTAGCTGAAATATTCATAGACTAAATAGAGAACATAGCCACTGGCATTGTCGGAGGGGAATGGGACTGGCCCTGATACAAGGAATAAATTATACTGCTTAGCCTTTTCCTTATATTCACTGTTCTACTGTAAAAGATTCTTGGATTTCTTTGTGGTTGTGTCGTGTCATCCGTCGTGTCCTTCTTCCCGCCCTGCCCCTCACCCCCCCCCCCCCCCCCCCCCCCAACTTATAGTGGTCCATATGAAGCCCAGAGAAAGAGGGGCAAAAAGTGCATGTTGTTCATAGAGGATTAAAGGAAACCAAATGAAGTTCAGCTATGTAAGTTAGAATTGAGAACTATCCTGGAAGCATGATCTCGCTAGAGTTAGAAAGTTACTCAGCAGAGGTCTGCCCCTGCTATCACCCCCTGCTATCGGTCTGAAGAAAAGCCTGAAGCTCAACCATTTAAAATCCTCAGTTAACAACTTTGAAGGAGCTGTGTTTTAGATTAGAATTGGTGATGTTAGTTTGTTATTCTGAGTGATTGCACAGTAGAAAAGAGAATGTGTGATCAAATATAATGAGGAAGTTTGAATGTTGTAATTTGTTTCCCCATAAAGCCTGTGGGTTTCTGAAGTAAGAAACAGCCTTAGGCGTGTATCATCTAGGCTGGGCTGCACTTCAAGGTCAGACTGTAGGCACAGAAACTCTTTGCATCCTAGTTTCTAGGTCTTAACTGGCAGCCCACGAACACTGTCAGCAGACCACCTGCAGCCTCTGTAAGCCTGGTATCTGATTGGCAAAGGCGCTTCTTATTTGTGCTTGCCATCAACAAAAGTCACCGATTATCAAGACCGTGACAGTGGCTGAATTTAGTTATCCTGTGCCAGAACTGATCTGAAAATTCTGTTACTAAAGTGTAGAACTCTCAGTAAATCAAGATACTGAATTGCATGATCTTGCAGGGTCTCCAGCCTCGCCAGAGCCCGGAGCCCTCAGTTAATAATAGCTCTTACAGACTTTATGTTACTCTGCTCTTCAGTGGAAAGTAATTCTAGGAGCTTGTCCCTGTGCAAATATGCATTTTTAAAGGTTGTGGAAAAGGGGCCATCATATGATATCACCAGTCCCGCAGAGCTGAGACAAGACCCAATCTGTTTAGAAAAAGGAAAGGAAGACAGAACTTCGCCATGTGTGAGGCTCATTATTGCCTCTGACCTGAACTTTGTTGTGTGGTCTCCACTTATTTCCTGTTTAGTAGGTGGTATTACAAGATCAAAACTCTGGCAACCCTCATCTTATGCAGCCGGTTTTATATCTGTTGTTTAGTTTTGCTAGGAGCTACTAAGAAGAACGTGTTGAGCAACTGTTAACAGTTGAATTTACAAGAAGTATTATTGAAAAATAATTCCTAAGGTTTGCTAGATGGTAGATTTTGCATATATTGATCAAATGATACTCTGAACTAACGCCCTTCATTGACTCTTCTAATCAAAGGCAGATTGTGGTTGCTGATTGATTTTTTTATCATGTTATAACTTGAGTATGCATGCTACAACCATGAATATAAACACAATATTAAAGATGTTTTTGTGTAGGTCTTATGGTTGTATTTCTTGCTTTTCAGGTGACAATGCGGTCCTAAAAGAATAAAAAAACCAAAAATTGTCCTATAGTTTTACTATAAAACAGTGTAAGTTAGTAGGTATCCTAAGTCCTGTGATGGGTTCATTGGGTGATTATTTTTGTTCTGAAATACTAGCATGTCTTTTCCTCTCATCAGTGCTGTGGGATATGGAGAGTTTTTTTCTGTATCTTCTCCACTTCCTCCAGTTAGGTGGATTTGCTGATTATGAGTTGAATAACCACCCCTCTCTTTTTGCTCTCCCTTCTTCCTAAGCATTCCTTTACTTACTGAAATCGTTGATTATTTTTTTTCTTGCATTCTACTCTTTATGTATTTCTGTATTCTTAAATGGTATACTTTTTGTGTTTTGCTTTTTCCCAAAAAACCCACACCTTTGAAACATATTACTAGTTAACAAATGCAACTACATTTGGATCTCAAAGACTGATCCTTGTATAGAACAAATGACTGAGAAAGAGCTTATTGACATTGTAACATGGGGATTAATATAATCCCATAAGCAATTGTTGAGTAACTTCTACTAATAAACAGTAATACACTGAATTTTTAGAGATGAATTCATTAGAAGCACCTATGCATCTAGAAGCAATTCATTAGGAAGCCGTGATCTCATTAGATGATTGGTTAAACATGTACAGTGAACAATTTGTATTGCAGTTTGTTTTGCTTCAAAGGCTAAGTATCAAGGCTCCTGGCGTGTTCAGGTTTGTAATACTGAAGCTTTTTGAATGGAAGGATGGGTGTGAGGTTTTTTGCTATGACAATATCAACATACAGTAATGGATAATTGACTTTGAAAGACTAATAGAAAAGGAGGGTTGTAAATTTTTGCTGAATGTTTTGTTGCGTTAGAAACTTTAGAAGATTGTCATACTATATTGGGAAGGGTTACTTTGATAGATGTTTTTTACTTTCTCCAGCAGACAGAGGCATTTAAATAGTCCTCGTTGTAATGTTTGTACTGCTAGAGTAACACATAGTCATTAACGATTGGTACTGGAATAATACAACAAGTTAAAAAATCATGTAAGCAATAATACCTGTAGAAAATGGTGCCTGGTTACTCTAAAATACCCTGGACTGTTGTATGAAATTATAAACCTCTTCTGGGGAGAGTCACTGTTGCCAGCTAACACTTGTATTTTTAGTAGTTGAATAGTTTGTTTAACAAATATACTTCACTTTATATTTTGTATTTTTTTACAGCCTTTGGCTGTTCCAAAGTAGATGACTCTGGGCTGTGTTCTCCTCCCATGTGGAGTTCTGGGGCATTGCCTGCTTAATTGGAGATTGTGTGCCGGTGATTACACCAATATAAAATGGGAGTGTCAGCCTGTTGGTGCAACCACTGCTTACTGGTGCAGGCATATTCATTTTCTTGAGGCAGCGTTAGCAATGGACCTCAAACTTTAACATAGCCTTTATTTTGTCTGATTTGTGTCCTATATAAAATCCATATAGATGATCATAGTATATGACAGGTGTCTTGCACTCATTAATAAAAAAATGTAATAAACATTGTAAAAAAACCTAAAAGAACATACAGTGTTTTGTAATGGAGGAAAGTGAGAAAGCTAATGTAGCTGAACGCAGAGTGCAGAGATCCTTGGGTAGTACCAATCCAAGTTGGTTAGTACAAATGTAGTACGCTGTACTTGTCCTTATTGCTTATGTAATTGTTCATTCAGTATGATTTATTTGAGATAGCATAAAATGACATTCTGATTATAATTACCATTTTTTCTGTAGCTTAGGTATGACCCTCATGTCTTTAAAAAAAAAATATAAAAAATCAGCAAAATCTGAGGTCTGGCATCTTCATGTGAAGTTGGCTAGAAACTTGCTCACTGGGAGAGCATTCTTAGCATCCACTTTAACTAACGTCATTCCTTGAGTCTATTCCAAAGAAGGCACTTCTACTCATTATTTCAAACAGAACAGCTAACTTCAATGCACTAGGCTGATAGATGCCTGAAAGAGATACTGTGAATGCTACCCTATCTTAATAATTTATATTAATACCTTATTCATTGGCTTATTTCATTCGTTCATAGCTATAGACTTCATGCATTTTTGTTAAAAGCACTAGAAAATGTGCCTGTAATTTCAGATTGTTCCCATGTTTGTATCCAACTTGCAAATCATATTTGTATAGGCAAAAAAAGAATTTTTTTTTTTTCTTTAGGCACTTCCAGGCAAGGATAAGGAGTAGTTGTCAAGTTATCTGCCAAAGATTCCTGAATGATCATGCATAGGAAAATGTTCTGCATTAGCAGAAATTTTCCCCTTGTACGTGATGGCAAGTGCTTCCCATTTACTCTTTTGAGCGTGTTTGAGAATGAAGGTCCTTACTTGTTTTTAAACTGACTGTAGGATGTGTTTCTTTTTGTGGTAGAGGTATTTGAAAGTTTACAGAGCAATAGATATTTACAGCTGTTCTGCCTTGTAGTGCAGAGGATTTTGCCATGCAGGTTTTTCTTAGCTCTCTCCAATAGTCTGGAAAGTGGAGATCATCCCTAAACTGGTTCACGGTTTTTAATAGCCCTCTCCTAAAGAATAAATCCTCATATTTAGCACAAGACCTTCTAATGCTGGTATCACAGCCAGCATTACGTTTATGGCCTGCAGTCAGAATCTGTGACTTGGAAACATTCATAGAAACACCAAATGTTATTACATGTCATTCATCTCTACCCTCACATATTCTCTTGTAAGGAAATATAGAAACTCTGTATCCTTTATTTCCTTCAGTTAATCTCCTTTTTTACCTACAATTTGCTTGGATTTTCTTTAAATAATATTAATGCTGTTTTGGGAGAGATACTTGTCCATGCACCTATATTCTGCCTGACATATAATAAATGTGTCATTTGATTTATGGCAAACAATCAAATTGGAGTGTTTCTTTACTGTTTGAATAATATGTGAGTCACAGCTGCTTCTTGGCAGAACCGAGACAGGGTCTCAGTTATTTTATCCAATTATTCTGTGGCAGGAATCTTCTGTTTCTTCTACTGTCAGCCATTCTGAGATTCTTGAAAGGCCTTCAGGCTGCTTCTGATGAGGACATGAACACTGTTCATACTTAAAACAGCATTCGTGTAGGTGGCCATTTCATTAGGGAGGGTGAGTTGATCTAGGCATTAGTTACAGATCTTCCATAGTAATCCAGCAAGCGTTCTTGTTGCCTTACGTCATGCTTCTGAAACCTGACTATTGCCTTGTCCTGTCACTTTTTGAGAGCAGAGGTAATGCCTGCAACTATTTGTAGCCGAAATACAAACATCCATTATGCTTTCTTTTTAAAAAATAAATTAAAAAAAAAAATCCAACTGGGTCACAGTTAGGGGATGGCATGAAAGCAGTGCTTTGAGTGATTAGACTGAACTCTATCAAAACTGAGCCGATAGTTCCAGCTGCCTTTAAAAATGTTGATACTCTACATGACAGCAAGACAGCTGTCCAAAACTCCCGTCACATCTTTTTCAAACACTGTGCTTTTTGCTGAAACTTCTAATTAAGTCTGTATGTTATGAAAGCAGTTGCAGAGAAATGACTGGTGTAATTGTTTAGAATTGCTAAAGGGTGAACTAGCTACTAGTTTTACCTGCAGTGGAATTTTTGAGTGGAAAGGTGCTCTTCAGAAGACAGAGAAATTGCTTTATGAAGCAATTGCACATCTAACAGTTGTGGTTTTCATGCTCACGTTTTCTCCTTGGGTTCCTGTGCATTCTGATTTTGGGAGGAGCTGTTAGAGTGGGAAGCATGTGTTATCCTTTCTGTTCTTAGTGCAAAGCACAAGCAGTAGCAGTATATATCTATAATACACAGGTGTTGCTAAGGCAAAGCATCCCTGAAACAGGAGTAATGAAATACTGCCATACGTATGTGTGCCCCAAAGGAATGTGCTCAAGGAAGATATCTCAGAGGTTTAGTTAGTATGGTAAGAAACCTTTTATTTTTCTTTAATGTTCACTGTGTTTATGGCTTTATCATAAATGATGACACAAGCTTTTTATAAAAGAGTAACTACTCTTTTTCTTCCATCTATTAGATGGAAGCAATAAGAAGAATGTTGAAGATTGGGTTTAGATCAAACTTGGTTGCTACTTTTCTGAAATAAAAGATTGTGGGTTTGAGTTTGAGAAGTTTGATCTAAATGCATTAGCTTTGAACAGCAATATTAATTGTTTTAGGAAGACCTTTTGACAAGAATTTTTTTTTTTTCCAGTAAGAGACAAAATACCAAGGGGCCATAGTACCAATGCATAATTTCCTACAGATTTCACCTTGATTGTGGTCTCAAGGAGAAGAGATAGTGGCCTGTTGATGTCATACTAGCTTACTGTTTTGTGTTCTGAAAAGTTTATTGCTATGTTGTTTAGGTAAATGCTAATTGTTAACTCTGATCCTGACATGATAAATAAGGAATCTCTTGCCATGTTGCTTAAGAAAGTACTTTATGGGGTCTGGCTATGATAATGGTATTTGGAAGTTTGAAGTGTGTTTTCTTCTGCATAGCATCACAACTGTCTTTATCTTCATGTCATATGTGCCAAATTTACAGACGCCTATACAGGAACATGGTTTGTCAGGTAGAACATAAAGCCATTAACTTAGTACCCAGCTTAGGTAGATGTCTGCATGGAATATAGCTTCTAAAAGTACTCTGATTCTTTCATCTCAAAATTTGTCATATTACATAAAGGTTCTGTTGGTTGTTATAGGACAGTATTATGCGGTTAGTGAATATGAGGGCAAAGTATTACACTGTTGTACTGACATTTACTTACTACTTCCTTTCTGAAATTTATTTGACTTTCTGTGTTAGTTTATAAGTGGAGTTAAATAAAGTTCTTTTGCTCTGTGAAATCTAGTATTTGAGGAAATAGAAAATATTGGAAATAATAATTTAGAAGGATAACATCTAAATGATAATTGTATTAATTGGCTTGAAATATAAATGAGAAATATGCATTCCAAAAAAGCAAAGTAAGCTTTCATGAAATTATTAATGCTATTAAATGCTAACTTTTTCTTGAGCAAGTAATAATTATGCTGAATCACAGTATTGCTGCTGGAGAAATGAGTAGGTGGCAGCTTTTACTATTCTTGCAGAGTATTTATTATATCACTTCCTGAATCTGAGCATCTACTTGTCAGGTTAATGCGTAAGTGGCTTCTTCACTTTCTTCTTGCTAAAAAATTAGGACCTATTACTGACTCATGAGTCACTTATTCAGTCTGTTCCTTGGTTCATCCTGTGGAACAGAAAGAAGATAGCAGAAGATAGAGCTGACAGAATAGTGTGGTGTCTGGATGTTCTTCTTTGTGGCCTAGATAGGATATGAGTGTTAGTAAAATACTGTCTTTTAGATTGTCAGGCCAGTTTTCTCCATAGATGAGAAACAAAGGAGTTAAGGTGTTCTGTGAAGAGTGTTTCTGGAAGGAAAATATTTTCATTGGTCTTTATATCAAAGTATGGAAATAATACAGCCTGAACAATTAAGAGGCAAGTGCATGCCTGTGTCAGTGACTTGGTCCCTGTCTGTCCTTCAGGAAATTGTACATCGTTTGGCAATGAGTCACCTAGAGATTTTTTCCATGCTTAGCAGAGAATGTAACTCCTTAGCAGTTAATGCAAATGTAATTGTGAAGACGGCATATTAATTTCAATGATTCTGATAGAAACCTTTGTATAGGCGATGGGGTAGTACATGCATAATGAATCCGATGTATGAAACTTACTGCACAATGCATATCTAATGCATAGATGTTCTATATATATGCAGCTAGTCTAATGTATCGATGCTTGTTAAATTTACTGCTTATGCACAGGGAGTTTGTGACAAGACTGAGCTGTGTGTGGAAATGTGTGGCATTCTCGTCAAAACTGTATCCACAGTGCTGCTGTTCCGGAAACCTCATAGTCCTCACATTTCTACTGGCCAAAAATTCGAGACAGAAAAAGTGTTCATGCATAGGAAAGCCTGTCTGGTGTTCCCACTGCAATCATAGCCGCATAACGGTTAAATCCAGAATTGTATTGTTCAGTTGAGTGGAACTGTTCATACTTCATATGAAAGCTGCAACAAGTCTGTTGGCAGCGTGTTCTGTTGAACTAATCTTCTATTGGCCAGCACAAGCTTTGAGAAACATCCCAACTTGTTTCGAAATATTGATTAGTTTTGGAAATATCTTAAATATTGTGAAAGACTTTCTGTTTATTTTATACTTAACACTGTCTTCCATCTCAGGTGATTCATTGAGTATGCAGGGCAAATCTTACATTTATCTTAGCAGATAATTTTAGACTGTGGTATGTGATACGTGGCATTTGGAATTAGTCAGATTTTCATGTACTCTGGGGCTTTTGCATCTGTTTCCTATTAGCAGCTTTGTTCTCAAGCCTCTAGTCTCCCCAGAAAGGAGGAGGAAGAAAAAACACCCCAAAAGAAGAAGAAAAAACAAACCCAAGAAACAATCTTAAATTCTAAACATGGAGAAGGAGGAAGACTAATAGGCTTCAGAACATGATTTCATTATTTTTAGTTTACTGTTGCTTTTATTGTCATGCTGGTGATAAATACTGATCAAAATAAAATGGAGATAATTAATGTTTCTTTCGACTGTTGTGGTGTACCTTAGTTTTTCTGGATAAATAGTGCAATATTTGAAGTGGGAATCTACTTTTAAGACTGAAATAGTGGGTGATGATGATTCTTAGTTTTTCCAATTGAATAGTAGTAAATACAAAAATGTTAGCTAGAAACTTAAGTTCTGAAAGATTTAACTCTGTAGATTTAACTTAAACTTGAAAAGAAATGTTGTAAGGTTAGTAAATGGCCAGCTGTGGTTGGGCGAATATGGTATGTGGTTTAATGTTGGTAATTGATGTCTTAGCAGATGTTACTTCCTTGGACATAGGTAAATGATTTTTGAAATTACATTAGATGATGTCAAATTATCAGAACAGTGAAGTTGTATCAGATTTCCTATGCATAATCTGTTTTACGTAGCTGAAATATTTTACCTCTTTAGCAAACCAATATGAACAGTTTAAAATTTGTATATCTTAATTTGTATACTTTTTTCCTACTGTCCTGGTTCATTGGGCATTTCCCTCACTTTTGGGAAATGGTAGTGCAGGAATTCTGGATGGGATACTTGCTAATGTGAAACTTTCTGGAAGTTCCCAGTTTTAGAAGTTCCTTGATTCCTTAGGGAAAGGAAGCTTTTGTCTTTGTCGCTTACTTCATTCAGTATCTTTTGACCCTCATTGCCAATTATAACCAAATTTGACACAGGATAGAGGGAAATATATACGTCCTTATTACCAACTTGTGACAAATGGCAGCTGGGCAGAGGAAAGGGCTTCAAAGACGTGCTTCAACTGAGGAAAAGACAGTTACAAATTCTTTTTAGAGTAAGCAGCCAGATGGCAAGATGAAACAGAGATGTTGACTAACCCCTTGGCATACTTGTAGCTCTGTCACTTGGCAGTGTCACTTGGAAGACAGCTGTAGGAGAATATGCTGAGGTGCTGGTGTGAGGCAGAGACAAACTGGATGATCCTGAGGGTTGCAAGATTCAAGTTCATAGGAATCTAGGCTTCTGTATCTTCCTTGTTTGTGGAGTAACTTAGTGACGGCAACACTAGGAATTAAGAGATCATCCTTTTCCTTCTAAAGCAGCCCAGGATGCTGTTTGCCTCCTTCCCACAAGGGCACATTCCTGGCTCACATTCAGCTTGTCCACCAGGACCCCCAGGTCCTTTCCTGCAAAGCTGCTTTCTAGGTCATCCAGCATTTGCCAATGCATGGGGTTACTCCTTGCTGGGTACGAGACTTTGGACTTCCCTTTGTTAACTGTTTGAATTCCTGTTGGCCCATTTCTCCAGCCTCTCAAGGTCCCTTGATGGCAGCATATCTGTCACTCCTTCCACTGTTGTGTCATCAGCAAACTTGCTGAGGGTCGTCTGCCCTATTGTCTGGATCATTAATGATGTTGAGCAGGAGTGGAGCCAATATTGACCTCTGGGGTATGCAGGTAGTTACTGGCCTCCAACTAGAATCCACTAAATCGCCACACTCTTCTTCCTGCCGTTCAGCCAGTTTTCAAGCCACCTCACTGTCTGCTCATCCCGCCTATACTTCATACCTGTGCTCTTTCTCTTTCCATCTGTCTTTTTCTCTTTCCTGATACTTCTGAGCATAGTGGACACTTTTAGCCAGTTTGCAAGATACACTGAATTCAGGCAGGTTTTATGTAAATTGGTAGCTGGGTGGAGGGGGAAGACACTATTAATATTAGAAAGATGAAGAAAAATCAACACTTTTCACCTTCTTTAACTTGTTTAGCAGCAACAGAAAGCACCTAATGATCTGTGAGTTTCATGCACTAGTCTGTGGACAACCAAGTAGGTGATTCTGAACCCATACTTCTAATCTATAAATATATTACTGTGGAGGAAATAGAGAAGATACTGGATTGGGACTAATATCATTAAGGCTATGAAGTGGAATGGGATTTTGTGATGGGAGATTGAGGGTTACATGGCATAGGTATCTTTACATAAACTATTCTTCATTAGATGTCTTGCTTGCAGAATGAGCATATCTCAAACTGAAGTGGCTCAATGCTTCAAAATTCTGATTTTGTTTGGCTTTTCAATACAGATATGAAAGAAATCCCATTTTATTTGATGTATGTTTTGATTTATATGGTATGCATTTGCTGGTTGTGCAAGTTAAAATCATGATTTGATAGTGTCTTATATTCTTTAAACTTTCTGTATTTTATTAAGTTTGTTATTTGTCTACTAATATATTATTCTGCATGATTCTTCATTCTGATGTGTTTTGAAGTATTGTATTGAGTAGGTTGATATTGGGGAAAGAAGCAAGGAGAAGACTTGGAGAGATGAGGTTGTTTCATCCTTTGGCAGGTTAATGGTGTAGAGCAGGACACAGAACTCAGTCTTCAGAAGTACTCAGATAGTACTTTAGTACTAAAACAGGCTATTCTGCCTGATCAGTATTTGTGAAGTTTCCTGGGCGATTACTGTACAGTAAGACTTTGTTAGGTATTCTTTAGAATTATTTTCCTTCTATTGGTAACAATAGGCTGCCATCCTCTGGTGAAATTTGTTAAGTGTTTTGTTAGGGACCTGACTTTTTCAGAAGAGAGAAGCCTATTAGTTGGGAATGCTTAGACAGAATAAATATTATTTTTTTAATCAGAGGAACATAGTCGTACAAGGAATAACTACTAAGACTCTTAGGATTTACAGCAAACCTCTTTCTCCCTCTTTTTCTATAACAACTGTGGAGAATGTAATGGTGGAGTTGATGTCTTCAGAGTTTTTCTCCCTGTCTGCTGAACCTGAACTGCCTTGGTCTGTGGAAAGACCGTTGAACACCATTTTGTTATCATCAGTTAGCTATTTTTCTGTTAATGTCATTGCTGCCCATATTCAGAGATCATTGCTGAAACTGTGTAACGCACATTTTATATTGTAATGTCTGTATGTCACCGTGACATCCACTTGGGCTTATGTCAAAGTATGCCAAAGATACAAGGTGTGTAAATTATTATAATTAACCACAAATGCTAACTGAAGAATGATATCTGAAAATAGTGGAGGGTCATTGAACATATTTCTTTCTCGTAAGTGACAGACATCCTATGAATTTATGTAACGTGATGTAGGAAATGACTGCTGTTTTTCTCTGTAACTCTTACAGGAGACAGAATGAACCATTTGATACTTACCTGCTTTAATGCAAAACTGCCAATGTAGTTTGTTGAAGATAAAGTTTTTTAAACTTCAAAGCTAGCTGAATTTGCCTTGAAAATTATGAAAAGCTAAGCAGTTGGTGAAATTCTTTAGAGATTAAGTGTGAGAGTGGAGGTAGTATCTTCAAAATAGTGCTGCAGTTTCTTCTATGAAAGTTGTATGTATCCATGGATGACTATAGATAGTGTCTGAATCCATGGCCAAGTGGAAAGAGTAAGAAGGCAAGAGTTTTTTAAGGCTCTGGAAGGATAAGATCAAGACTATATAGTCTTCTACCTCTTGGAACTTTGATACTTTTTTACAAAGCTTTCCCATTATATTGATTTAAAGAGTAGACCTAAAATTTGGTGGAACATGGGAGTACCTTTAAAGAATTCTTAGGTTTAGAAAGTACTAATTGTCTTTCTAGGGACTAAGACTACTCTGCTAAAACCATGCCCCAAGGAAAGTTTCAGATGAGGTCCAACGTTGAGGGACACTTTCTGGAGTCTGTGTTGGGATCGTTAATTAGCCTTAGCCAAAACTCCTTCCCTTTCGAGACCAAAACATCCAGTGGCCATTTTTCTTATGTGTGCCTGGCAGTTAGTCATAGCAACACTGACAGTTTGAATGAAAGCAAGAGGGGATTTTGTTTTTTTCATGTGGCAATGTACTCACCTGTTGGCATTTATTATGTTTGGGAATCTTGCGTAAAAATGCAGTTAAGGTTTACGTTATGTTTAAGAATATAGGTAATTGCTTCCAAGAACTCCTTGCTGCCACGTAGGTTTATTAGCAATGGGTCGATTGAACTGGCCTGCTTTGGGGTAGAGAGGAGTAGGCTAACAAAAGGAAGCAGGAGTTGTTCAGACCTTAGTCCATCTTCTTAAATGTCTTAGTCTTGGCAGATGCAGCATTCCTGTTGTCCATTGCTTAAGCTTCAATTGGATGAGGAATTGTTTGCTTCCTCTGTTACATTTCGTTTTAAACCTTACCTCTAAACTAGTGTAGAATAATGTACTGCATCACGCTCCGAGTTTATTATTTTAGTTAAGCTGCAGAATTTGAATCAGTTTCTCTAATTCGGTTGTCATTGATGAATTGGTGTAACTAGTATAGCATCAGTGTTTAAGAACAAATTTAGTGATTCATATAAATGTAATGATCTTTTGGTTATCAATTTTTATTCTTTGTATTAGTATTGTACTTGCTGTTTGTTGTGCTGTCAACTAAAGACTTGATTGAAGTCCACCTTTATCCCACTTACCTGAGGTGGAAACTGTTAACTTAGTGTTCCACAAAATAGATAAAAGATTTGGAAGTTTTCATTCCATTTTTTGTTCTTAACCTTCTTTAAGATTTAGCTTCTTTTTGCTGTTATATTGCTACTTGACCACTCTTTTCCCTCAGATCTGTTTTGGCTCTTGATTACCCTCTGGTCATCTGTCCTGGTTTCAGCTGGCATAGAGTTAATTTTCTTCTTAGTATCTAGTAAAGTGCTGTGTTTTGGCTCTGGTGTGAGAACAATATTGATAACTGCACTGATGTTTTCAGTTGTTGCTGGGTGATGTTTATACTAAGTCAAGAACTTTGGTTTCTTGGGCCTTGTCAGCCAGAGGGCTGGGGGGGCCACAAGGGACTGGGAGAGGACACAGCCAGGACAGGTGCCCCAAGCCAGCCAAGGGGATGTTCCATAACATATGACGTCATGCCGAGTATATAAACTGGGGGAAGAAGGAGGAAGAGGGAGACATCTGGCATCACGGCGTTTGTCCTCCCGAGTACCCATTCCGTGATGGAGCCCGGCTGCCCTGGGGATGGCCCAACACCCGCCTGCCCGTGGGAGTGGGGAACGTTCCCGGCTTGGCTTTGCTTGTGTGTGCGGCTTTTGCTTTACCTATTAAATTGTTCTTATCTCAACCCCTGAGTTTTACATTCCTTTCCGATCCTCCTGCCCATCCCTCTGGGTGGGGGGCGAGAGAGCAAGTGGCTGCGTGGGGCTGGATTGTCGGCCAGGGTTAAGCCACGACATCATCTACAAATTATCTTGCCTCATTATTTTGTCTTTCCTCTATCCTTTTGATATTAAATGTTACAAGCACTGAACCTTTTGTGGAACCTTAAGGACTTAAGCTTTTTAGCTGTTACTAGAACATTTATTTCAAATCTTCACTTCCTTCTTGGATAGTTAGTTGTTATTGACAATGCTTTGTCTCTCTGGTATGGGGTTATGAGCTGGTTATGGGTGTACAAGGCAGGGTAGGCTGGCGTTTCCCAGAGGACATGAATGTGCACTTGGGCTATTAGCGTGAAGCACTAGGTCTTCCTGCTTTTGAGTATGGATGTAAAGAGTTTTGTGTGATGATGATTTACGCCAGGGTAGATGACTAGTCTGTGTGGTGTGTTATTCTTTATGTAACTAGGCTGTTTCATTCTCAGGTACTTATTTCTGCCCTTGCTCTTTTCAACGTTCTTCTATGCTCCGCATAAATCTTTTAGAGGTGGCTTCAAGAGTAGGCTATTTCACTTTGTAGCCTTGTCAGGTTTGTTACTGTTGGGTTTATTTCAAGCGCAATGTATAGAGGCACTTAGACTGTGTCTTCACTGGGAATGCAGAGTTCCAGTAAAAGCTGGTATGCATGCCCTGTATGAACTGTATATCAACACTTCTGTGTTTCCTATGAGTATATTAATTCCCTATTGGAAAAATCTACTGAAGGTATCCCCTTGAATATATTTATATATATCAGGTTTATCTTCTAACACCGGTGTCTGTTTGGAGATCATAGCTCTTCATGCATGATGACATAGCTATAACTTAAGAAGCCCATGATACAAACTAGACCAACTGATGAAGAATATACTTATTCCTGACTATTTTCAGTACTGATCACTGCTTTCCCCATGTTATTTGCTGGGAAACGCGCTCCTTAGAAATGACTTCAGAAACCAGGAATAGAAAGATGCTTGGTGATCTGCAGGTTTGTTTTGGGTTTTGTTGTTTTGTTTTTACTTTGCCTTGAAGTGTTTTACCAAATTTCTGCTTGCAAAAACTGTCCTTCAGTAAAAGCATTCCCTGGCCCGTACTCCCTCCTCTCACCATGTGGTTTTGGATCTCAGCAGTATAGTGGTGCTAACAAAGTATTAAATAAAAATTGACCAAGCAGATGGAAAAGATCAGGTGTTAAGACTTGTTCATTGGTTAGTTTACTCAGGGAGCTGGTAGGAGGGTTGAGAGACTGGGAATTGCTTGATTTCTGTATAGTATTTTCTTCTTCTACTAGTCTGTGTCATTCCCTGTAGCCACTTCAAATAAAGCAGTGAGTTTTTAACTATGAAGAAGAGCGCTGATAAATGATCTGCAAGGTATGTAGATTTGGAAAAAGGAAGAATAGAGTAAATATGTAGAGAAGAGTCTGAAAGGTGTTTGGTTATAATCTCAGAATATTTTGACATGACCTATCATGTAATTAAATATACATATGCAAGTATTCTTTAAGTTTATTTAAATTGTTTTGAATCCCAATAGCAAATATACACTAAATAGATATAAAATACCCATTTTATACAGTACTGTCAGTATCGAGAATTCTACGTGTTGACCTATGTAAGAAGTCCGGGCAGTTGAGTTCCAGCTATCTGCTTGCATTCAGCAATGTCAAGGTACTTACATTAATGAGGGATTCTTAACCCATGTGATGTCAAAATAAGAGAGAGGAAAAAATAAAATAAAAAAAATGATTACAGTTGTTATAGATAAAAGAAAATGTTTGTGCTGGCCTAAAGGGCGTTTAATAATCATTCCTATTAAGCTTGAAGCATATCATAAATCTTTAATCCTAGTTTTTAATGTTCAGAGTGCATCAAATTATACTGATAGCAAAACACTGAAGGACATTTCCTGCTTAAAGTTGCAAGGAAAAAGTACCAAAACCTATTAAAGTTTTTTTGCATGTTCGTTCATGATATGAAACCCAGATTTATCTCACTTACTAGATTATAAAAATGTGTTGTTGTTTAGAGACAAAAGACTAGACAATACCATACCTTTTCATTACATCTTTGCTGATTATTAAAAATGGCACAAGAAGTTGCCCTTGAAAGTCTGATAATTTTTGTCACCTTTTCTTACAACACTTTTTGGCAGAGGAGGAGGTCCTTACTGTGGAAAAAGTCACTTCCACTTAATTTTTAGAATTTATTTTGAAGCAAGAATATGTCGAAACTATGTGATTTAGGTAAAGAATTTAACATTGATAATAGGAAACATCAAATACAGTTTCCAGTTCCACTTCCAAGAGTCCCTCCGTAAGATATAAAGGCTTTTGTTTAAATTATTCAAACAAAGGTTGAACATTGTCAAATAATACAACAGATCGTACTTACATGTTGTTCCTAATTAACTATCTCTGAAATAGTAAGTACTTTGTAAACTGGTTAATGTAAAATTAGCATTTTTTCTGCAAATTTCAAGTATTATAGAACACATTTGAACAAGTTGCTTTTTGAAATTGCCAACTTCAGTATCATTTGAGGAAATTTCCAAGTTGCACGCTGTTTCTGGCTAAAATGCAACGGAAGGTTGAAGGCTGAACCTCCCAGTATTTTACAGGATTATTGAAGAGGCTTATGCCGCTGTATAACGCTTTCTTCTTTCTTCCTCCTGTTGGACAGAAATCATTCACTCCCAGTTTTGCAATATGATTAGAATGAAGGAAGACTACCTGCAGCAATAAGAAACAGTAAAATAAAATAGTTAGTATGTAAATGGGAAAAATATCTGACATTCATTGGCATATAGATAACTGAAGTTTGCTATAAGGTGAGTTGAATAGACCTTAATAGTAACAGGATAGATCTTTAAAAAAGATCTCCCTCCTGCCACAGTCTCTCCCACAATGAAAAGTTACATGTTTTATCAGTGTGTTGCCAGAATAATTGGGATCTATTCTTATAGAACATTCTCCTAAAATGCCATTTCATATTCACTTACAGTAAGAATTCCAATGATGCAGTATTATATTCTCCCATAATGCAAACTTCCAGTGACTTAATACATTTTAAAAAGTCTCTAGAAAAGTTGATACTCGGGGAGATTTGTCAATATGATTTTAGGGACAGATCAGTCTAATGCTGATGTAGCTTAGGTAAGTTTTAAAAAAGGGCTTGTGATAGTAGAGTTTAGAATTTAAGTAAAAAATGTACATTGACAAAATAATTCTTTTATATATTTGATTTTACATTACATTGTTAATTGATGTTGGGGTTTTTGTTTGTTCTTTTTTTTTATGAGTGTGTGTGTATGTATATATATATAAAAAATTTCCTTTATTTGGAAGTGAAATGAGAAGTGGAAAGAAATGAAATTAAGAGGTAAAAGTGTTTATCAAATAGCTTGTCACATGCTCTGTCATCTGTGTATTTCTTCATGTTTGCCCAGGCTTTGTTCTGCTCAGTATCCCAAAAGATGTTATCTTATAAACCATACGATTTTAATTACTATTCCAGATTTTAGGAAATAAATGTGTTTTGAAAGCATTTTATTGCAGAATTTATGTAGTTCTAAATACAAATTTAACAATCTTATCTGATCATTTCAGCCTCATAAATAATTTACTTTGGATTTAAGACTTTTCAGCATGGGAATGGAAAAATTTCCATTCTGGTTTGGTAATATATAAATTATGATAAATCTATAACAAACTTCCTGGAAACAGTTTCTGTGTGTAGCATGTTGGTGATGGGGTGTTGTTGTTGTTTTTCTAGAAAATGTTCTTGTTTGATCTTGTTTATTTCTTGAAGTACATATATGATTTCAGGTTTTCCTAGCATGAGAGTCATATCAAAATGTGATAGCTGTTTATGCTTTTTAGTTATGTCCTAAACAGTATGGCAGTGTGAAAATCTAACAACTTGTAACTACCAGAGCTTTCTATTAAGTTTAGTATATGACCTGCAGATATTTAAGTTGGGGTAATCCAGGAGGAACTTTCTTGAGCTTATTTCTTTCGAGATGGATTTCACGGATACTCGGTATGTTGGCAAAACTTCCATTTTCCACATCTTTGATTTTATTATTCCCAAGACCTAGCCTAGGAGGAGTGCAAGGAACATTTAATTAAAGACTAATTGAGATTCACAACAGCATTCAAGAGCATACTTTTTTTTTTGAAGATTGAAATACATAGGAGTAGACGGGAGGGGAAAAAACCTGGAAAAGATGAAGTCTTACCTCTGATAGAAAGACACACCACCACCAGCCCCCATTGATTTAACAAATATTTTTTCTTCTTATTCTCCACTTAAAGAACAGCAGCTAGGCTGATGTGAGCCATTGTCCAGATTTGCATGCATTTTTTTTTCTACTTTTAGTGACAGAAATTAAAATTAGACCACCAGTCTGCTTGCAAAATAAGTCACACCCTTTCATCAGGTAGTATAGCTACAGAGTATACTCACAGTAATAAAAAGTGTTGTTCTAGTAAACAGCCAAAGATGACCAAGTCTTGTAAAGAAACAGTTTTATATATATAGATCTATATATGTATATCTTGGTGAAAAGCTTTATCTTTTAAAAATAAGCAGGACTACCTTCTTTGCTACTTCCACACTTCACTTAGTTTAGGCCTCGGATTTCTGCTCTAAGACTTCACCGTGCATTGCTAAGATGGTTCAGAAGGTGGAGACAGGTCAGTTTGGAATCTCTTTCCATGCATCCTGCAATCCCCGTTTCCTCCTTTCTTGATTTCTTCAGAAACTATAGTTGGTATCTAAACACAGTTCAGTAGTTCCTCTACGATAGTAGCTTCTATTACCAAATCCGGCGCTGCTCAGCTGTGTTTTCAGAGTGCTAACTGAGCCTTACAGAAAGAACTGCCGCCTTTTGTCCTGTATCAGTGATACATTCCTCAGAAACATGCCTTTTGAGTTTTCCTTAAGCCCATCACATTTGGAAACAGTTATCGAGTTGTTTCCTTTACCAGCTACTGTATTTCTCAGGCTAGTTTTCAGGAGGTGAATTTATCTTCTGATTTACCAGTTTTCCCAAGCATTTGCATAAAAAAGTCACAAATTCCCCTTTTCATGCCATCCTTTTATATTTTCCTTCAGGGTTTGTATGGAGTGTATCCTTCCAGTACACTTAGGCCTTCCGGAATTAAAATGCTATTATGACTCTTAAATCCTATAAATTCAGTTGCAAAAAAGGCATTCTAGACCAAACATTATTTGGTGTTGCTGTATACCTCATTTTGGGGGGGATGATTTGTGAAATGACTGACCAGACAGTTGAAATGCCTGGGCCTGAGAAGGAACAGGCTAGAGAAAAATTCTGAATACTGTTGATAAAGGATGTGACCACAAAGGTTCCTATTTTCTGAGTATGAAAAATACATGCAGTGCTTAACTGAGGCATATTACTACTAGCACATTGAGAGATATTATATGAAATTAAGGCTTTATTACACAACACCCAGGTGCTGTGAGGTAAGAATTTGATGATTACATTTTGTTCTTAACACATACTTCTATTGCAAACTGCAGGCAAGACCAAGATGTACAATAACAAGGTTAATGCTTGGGGTTTTTTTGTTTTGTGGGTTTTTTTATTATTATTATTATTTTTAAGTTAGGTCCTATTTACAGCAGCTCTTACTAAAACACTTAAAATTTTTACTTCTATCTTCTCCTGCTAACAAGAGAAGAATCAAATAAGAGACCTTGCCGGGTCTGACCTTTTATCAAATAGAAGCATTCTGCGTAGGAATTTTACCTTTGAAGATCTTTATAGCGGTTAAAATCTTCAAGTTCGATCGTTGTGATCTTATTGTCATCTAAATGAAGTTCTAGTAGACTGGAGGGCAATTCTGATGAAAAACAAATGCACAGTATGAGAAAAATAAGCCAACTTGGTTTTGTTGGAATATTTATGTTCTGAACAGTGTCTGTCTTTTCTGTTTAAGGTTGGGTGAAGAATCTTGGGGGGGTTGTCTGCATGAAAGAAATGAGTATTAGATACAAGTATGTCACTTTAAAAAAAAAATAATTCATCAACATAATTTGGTTTAAAATAGTAAATTCTAAAAAAAAATAATTGTTGTGAAAGTGCATATGCTAATGTTAAGATTTCAGAGTTGCAAAATTTGGTATAATTTTGCTAGCTTTCTTTATTACAGCTTTCAGGTACTTTTGGTTAACCTGTCAAAGATGTAAATTGTGTGTTATATGCAATTATCTAACAATTGGTAGTCAAAATCCTACTCCTGTGAAACCAGTGATGTTTTTTGTAGATATATACTCTCTTCCACATGATGTAACAATTGCGCTATTATGGCTTGGAAGACGAGATCTGGGAGGAAAGCTTCCAGAATTCTCTAAGGAGAATGAGACATTTGGTATGCTCCTTCCCGTGCCGGTATGCGGAATATTTTTTCATATGGTACAAAATAGTCCCAGTTAGAACTGTCAGTGAATGGACCTGGAGGTGGAGAATCTTTTTTACAGTATCCCTTTAGTAAAGGTGAAGGAAGATAGTCACAAGTTTGAATTTCTGTTTGCTGATTTTATGTTCAGTTTTACTAGCATCTGTCTAGATGGCACCCTGACACCAAGCAAGATAAACCACGTTTCAGTTACTAACATGGCTTAGGACAGCACTGCTCCCCATTGCCGTTGCTATTTGTTGTAGCATTACAATACTGAAGACAAGTATTGTAATGAAAAGACAGCTGTACAGTCTGTCTTTGTCCCAGTTGACATGTTTTGATATTTGTTTGGGCTTTTATGCAGTTTACATTCCAGTTTACAAACGCCTGTATCTGAGTTACAATATTAAGAGGGAAGACTACAATCTGCCCATTTTAGATTTTAAGTCCATTTTTTCATGTCATTATAACATTTTCAGATACGAGGACCTACAAACGTAGTTTCCATTTGTGTAGAATGTGTTAACCATGAAATCCTGTTTGATTTATGTATTTGACACCACATACTAGACCTGATGCTGTTTCCTTATAGGAGATTTCTCCGTAACAGAGGCAAAATCTGAATGATTTTATGTATTTTTTTGTGTGTGTGCTAAGTGACAGGACATGATATTATGATGATACTGGAAGAATGTATATTTTTCTGTATTGAGGAGTGTTACCATAGGCAGCTGGATATGTTCTGATCTTAAAATTATCTGAACAATTGGGATGAGCTAGTTTTGTTTGTTGCTGGGGTTTTTTTCAGTGTTCTTTTCTACAGGGATGCTTTTGCATATATATCTATCTACAAGGAGAGATTAATAAGAAACAAATTCTTTATCTGAATGATCCAGAAATAAGTATCTTCATGACCAACGTTATGTTATATGATATAACATATGATATTATGCTTTATTTCTTTTTTTCTCTTGGCTAGTAGTTTTGAGCAGTTGAAGACCATGAGAATTTGGTTAAATACTACACTGAGCTACAGAAAATGCAGGTGGAGTGTTGTACCGAGTTCATTCCGGCTACTTTTTTCTATGTGGAGATCAGTGATTTATAAACTTAGTGGTTTAATTTATTGTTACCTCCAAATCACAAGTTAATTGTTTTATATGAAGGAATGATTTAATTTTGTAGTATGTTATGTTGAATTTAATGCTGATGTTAATATTAAATTCTACTTAGCGAAACCCCATCAAAAGATGTATAAAATGCTAATTTGGGGTTCACAGTGAGGTGGTTGGTTATATTGCAGAACATATTTGAGCTACAGAGTTGTTTGAAACATGAAAAAATAAAGTTAGAAATGTGAGGGCTTCATTTTAAATGCATGAAATGCAAAGTCTTTATCCCTTATGACCTGATCAAATATCAGGGGGTTTAGCCTTTCTTTGTAAGGATTTTTGAGAGGCTGATGAGAAGGATGTGAAGTGATATCTTTTGATTTTCTTCACATTGTTTCTCCTGACCCGAGAAGTGTCTCTAGATGGCTGTGAGAGGAGTGGACTCCTGCCAAGGAGAAGGCAGGAGAGGGGGCTGGAGAGCGAGTGTCTGACTGTTCGGGCATGCGTGCGCATGCATGTGCACTTTTGGCATGTAGAATTGGATACAAAGTACAAAAATAAAAATAAGATAGGACAATACATAACAGAATTTATGAACACTTTCATAATCATATAGGTGTTAAATATAAATATATATATTTTTAGGAGCATACTGGTACAGGTAGAAGAGAAAAGGTAAAACAAGTCATACCTTTAGGAATTGAAGTTAATTTAGCTTCTGCAATTCTTATATGATAAATATTTACTCCTTCGAAAGCCCCTGGCTCTATTCCATCATTGTTAAGAGGATTTGCGCTCATTTCTGTCCAAGGGGGAAAAAAAGTATTTATGGCATAGGAATTTTGTGTATGTTAGATTAAATTATAAACAGCTGATTTCAGTTTATTTATGACTTCTGATATTCTAAGCATCTAAGCATTAATTAATGTTTAGCTTTTGCTTGCTATTCTGAGGGGCGGAAGTCACACCTTTCAGTGAGTAAGTTACTTGGCTTGCAGGGTTACCAGAAACTTGACCTATGTAGCAACTTCACACAGAAATTAAAGTGTGAAAGAGTGTTTCCACAGAATGGCTATCTCTTTAAGTGGATATTGCACACTGGAGAAATGTTTGAATGAAAATTATATATACTGTGTTACATTTTTGAGAAAGACAGTTTCTTTTCTACTTAATAGGACTTACCTAAAACATGTAGGGAATTCATTCCTTTAAATGCATCCCTGGGGATTTTCTTAACCTTATTAGCATGAATCCTGAGCTCTGCTAAAGTTTTTGGTAGATTTGTTGGAATCTCAGTTAGCTGGTTATGGGACAGATACAGTCTTCGTAGCTTCTTTGTTGGCTGAAAGGCTTTTGGATGGATCTTGGATATTTTATTGTTGTTCAAAGCCAGTGCCTGTCAGATATGGGAAGAGCAATATAAAGAAAATTTCTTCATACAGAAATGTTATGATTATGAAATTTTAGTAATGAATTTGATATATAAATCAATAATTAAGTATGTTAAGTATTTTATTTTTCCATCATACCAAATTTTAGCTTTTTGTATATACTTTGGGCATTTCAATTGATTGTGAAAAACAAAAAGGAACGTGGAAGCTGGAGCATCAGCTAGAAGGTAGAGAAAAACTGGTCAGAGCTGACAAGGTACCAATGGTTAGTGAGAAGAACTGGCAAATCAATATGTTTGTCTTCATGTATTTTGTGGGATTGTATGGGGTTTATGTTCTTTGTTGTTGTTGCTTAATTCAGACAAAGTCTCAAAACTTGGAATTTAATCTTATTTCAGCATAATGCTGCACAATAAAAGTCAGCTTTTTAATCTGATATACACATCTGAATTAATATCTTAATTGCCATGATTTTTCAACTCCTGTGAATTCAAATGTGTCTCTTCTGCACAGTACACTAGTTCTTTTTTGGCACATTTTTTTGTTCTTGGTTGCTATGTGTTACCAAAGAACTTGGATTGAGTTACTACAGACAACAATACATGTTATCTGAAATGATTTTGCATGTCAAATCACATCTCTGTATTTACCTACCTAGACTATTAATTTTTGTTCCTTTTTTATTTTTTTTTGAGCTGTTTGTAAGTCATCTGTTCTCTGGAACTGGGAAAAAAAAGTAACACAAAACAGAATTAATCTTTTTTTCCCAGAAGAAAGGAGGATAGCTTGAGGAAATAAACAGGAAATGCTCCTTCCTAATCCAGGTTGCCATTTATGCCTTTGCTAAGTAGACTAGTGGTCAGATGAGTTGTACAAAGTAAACTTTGTTTTCAGTAAAAATTTTGTTAGGCTTTACCACACATTAACTGATGAGAAAAACCAAAACAGCTCAGAGTTTTCAAATACCACATAATTAAGCGGTGACTCAGATATATAACGTGGTGATTGCTGATGTGTTCCAGTGACTTTCTCAGGCATTGGAGGGTAGTTTCTGTAAGATATTTTATACTGAATATAAACCACAGTTAGTGTGTTCACCCCAAACCTGCTGCTAAGACCATTCTGTACCCAGATGCAAGATGTGTAAGGGGAATTGTAAACACTGTTGCAAATAATGAATTGATATGCTTCCTATTTTTTCTATCCTAGCTAAACCCATAATAATTAATAAGCTTATTCATAAACACTTAGGTCTGTTTCTTGCTCAGAAACCAAATATGACTGAAAAGGATTTGTTTTATGCTAACATGTGTTTCCTGTCTTTCTAATGAATGTTGTTAATTTGCTAACTCGTGGAAAAGATTTGTCATTTTTACAATGAAAATTTTAAAGTTGTCCATATTTGTTGGCACTGGATCTAGGGTGATGACTTATGGAAATCAGTATTCCAAAAGAGATTTCATCTACCTTTACAGGCCCCTAAGACTCTCTTATTTTCTTTCATTATAAAAGGGGACTATTGTGTACTGTAAATATCCAGATTTATCAGTTGCCAGTGATACTTCTATTAAAGTCTGTCTCTACATGCATTCTTGAGCATGATAAAAATGGTAGTACTGACTTTTTCAGTAATGCAGTGTTGGTCTGTGTTCTGTTCAGGTCAATTAGATTTGTAACATTAATTTCAGCAGTGTATGTTAGTTGTATGCTATGTGCTTTTGAAAATACCCTCAGAAACTGTGTTCTAATTCTGCTGTGAGATTAAGTTCGTTCTGCTATTTTACACCTAAGCTAAAAAAGGAGTACTTGTCTTGTAAGGAATGTTTCTGTGCATGCTAAGGACTGAAGAAATCTTCAGGATCTTTTTGGTGAGATACACATGGTACGTTTTCTGGATGTTTTAGAAAGCATAGTTCTTACAGCTCAAAGAAATTTGCCTCTTACTATGTGGGAGCACTCAGATATGCAGGCATTAGGCTGTATTTTTATGGATGCTATTGGAAAAGAAAAATACCGTTTGTATTTTAAAAGTATCAAAATATTTCAGATTGCTAAATAAGATTTTAAACTCAGAAAATAGGAAGCTTACATAAAGTGATGTGAGTCCTTGGAGATCGTTTTCCTTGACCTCTTTAATTTTGTTGTTTTGAAGGTCAATCATACGAGTATCTGGTGGAATGTTGCGAGGTATTGATGTCAAACCTATTTAAGTACGTGACATAAACAGAAACGTTATGTGCCTATGTATAAGTCCAAAGAAATTAACTGCTAAACAGCAAAACACAGTAAGATTGTTGATGATTATGGTGGGAAAGAAAATATGAACAGCCACGAAGAAAAGGGAGTACGTGATGAAAAGAGGAACTAACGATGTAACAGTGTACGACAAAAACGTGGGGATAGTTTCAGGAGGAACTGCTTCTGCCCCAGACCATGAAAAGCTTGAATGGGGTGCTTGCTGCAGATTCTTTGCATCTGTGAAACAAGTAGCCTCAGAGCACGGGTGGTTCTACAGGGAAACTGCTCAACTCCCTGGAGAAAGCAGCCCTGACAGTCTGGGGCTGTGGTGCTGTGCCGAGTAACAGGGCTGTTGCTGTGACTGCAAGGGGTTTCTGCTCAGTGCTTGAATGCTCCTGTCCACTGCCCTACCCATTTTGCTGGCATGCTTGCTTATGTAGCCATACAGTTAATGTCAGGGCTGAAAAATGTGTTCTTGGTAAAAGTGGACAAGAATGGTCTTCCTGCAGCAAGTACTTAATTGCCAGTTGTATAAATCCTCCAATCCAGTTCGCTGTTCAGTTTCAAAAACACTTCTAGTTCGTGCCATCTGAGATCCTGAATCAGCAGAAGAGACTAGCAAGGAATAGTAATTTTCTTTTCAGTGGAAATGCTGATGCATCAAATGTTAAATGCTAGTCCAGTTTATTAACAATCTTTCCATATTAGATTAGTTATTTAAAGATGAACTCTATTAATAGGAGGCATTTTTCCTGTATGTGAACTCAAGTAGAGATTTGCAATCTGTAGACTAGATGCAATAACCACAGGGTTTTTTTTTCTGTCAGCAAAAGTTTGATTCCATAATAATGACACATTTTTTAAACCCCAGTGATTTACATATTGACTCAATGTTTCCAAGACATGAGGAGTCTAAGATTAAGTGTAGGATGGTGGCGGAGCTGTGATGAGAACAAATGTCATCACTGTGCTAGTCGCACAAGCACAGTCCAGTCCTCTTGATTACCTTGAATCATGGGGAAACACTAATGACACATAAAACAATGAACACTAACTCAAATCAATAATGAATTGATATTTAGGGACTAGTATGTATCCGCAACAGTGACAATAGCAGATTTGCCTTTGGTTAAAATGTTACCAGTGATGCGCACTTTAATGGAAGTTAAGCTGAGCAAATAGTTCCTTTCCCATTTGTGCCCTCTGGTTAAACTTCCTTGTGGTTTATTTACGGCCTCTTTATCTTTGTTATGTTTTCTTACATTTGACCTGTTGCTTTGTAGTTATGAATGAAGTACTACTTTGGCCATAGTCTTTTGAGAGAGGGCACCAATAGCTTGTTTAATGCAACAGAAGACACAGCAAACTTTTGTGCTTCTCTGTTTGGATATAACTTAATGCGAGTAAAAGAAACAGGAGAAAGTGTGATCTAAAATGTTAATATAAGCATTTTCACATTCTGTGATCTCTTAGTGGATAAAAAGCTGTGCAGATTATTATGTACTTACTAACCCCAATCAGTATTCAGAGAAGTATTTCCACAGTTATTTGTTACATATTGTAAATGACTTTCCATTCTGTGTCGTTATCTATAGAAGTCATTGCTAATGTGGAAAATGCCTATAGCAGCTTATTATTTTTCTAAACTGGTGCACATGAACTGGGAAAATATTTACATTATAAAAACTGCTGGACACAACTTAGTTGCTGGACATGAATTAGATGTGGTTTGCGAGCTTAATTGAAAAAGTGTAAGCTCCTTTTGAAAATGACTAATACTGGAATATGTGAATGTGTGTGATTTATGGAGCTGTAGGATTTATCTTTTAAAAGGCAAATACTCCAAAGGAGAGTGCAATGGAGAACAGACACACAAATTCATTCTTACCTAGGTCAGAGCAATGGACAACTCTCACATAGCACTGGCATCCAAAGGGGCATACTGGGAATAGGTCAAAAGGAATTAGTGGTATAATTGGTTCAGTGGTTGGAAATAGGGAATTGTCATCATCGTCGTCATCGTCATCTTCTTCCATATCTTGGAGCATCATATTCTTCAGTGTAAAATATGAAGGACCAATGAGAGGTTTGGCAGAGCACAAAGCCAGGAAGAGGAGGAGCGTGTATTCTTTCATATCTTCTTAATCAGGATAGCCAATCTTGAAGAGGAAAGTAAACAAACAAAAAAAACCCCAAACACAAGAATAAGTGAGTGTGAAGCAGCAAATGAAAGTATTGAACTATTTACTTTACTCACCACTACAGTCTCTTGTCCTGAAAAACAGAATATAAAAAATAGGATTTGGAATATAAATCATTATTATTAAATTATATATAATGATAATGAAATATTATTTAAGCGAAATGCATTAAACATTGTCATACCAAAACTTTATAGTTGAGTTTAAAAAATAAGTGCCGTTTACTTAAAGCTTCGAAGTGTGATTCTTGTAGTCAATTTTACCATAACTTGGAATTGTATTTATTTTATTTTATTCATTCTTGATGAAAAAATATGGGTACGTCGGCATATATGCATTGCTGGTATCTAGAAAATTGGGAAATCCTTGATTAGGAATGCATAAAATGCACTCATAAGGGTAGTTCCTAAACTCTTGTTATTCTGATCCCTAAACACTTCCAATTAAACTTCTTTTTCTTATCTGGAAAAATAGAGTTTTCATTCCTGATAACAGCTTTTCCCATATTCCAGTCATTCATTTATTACTGCTGTTGACAGAAAGTCACCTCTGTATGCAAGCACATTTGTGCTGACTTTTATTTAGTGAGGGCTCTTTTCTCTGGCAAGTGCTCGCAAGTTATGACTCCATGTAATTTGAAATCAGTAACCTAAATTACATCCAGAAAAAAGCTGGAAGCCAATACTTTTGTGTAGCTTTTTTTTTTTTTTTTTTCAATAAACACATTTGGGTTTTTTTCAACCTAGTGTTGCCATCATAGTGCCTGTACCTGATAGCTAGGCAGCTGGCTGATAGGAGATGAAAATGTGCTGTGCTTGAATTTAGTGCCATTAAACCCATTAACTTTCTAGTTGACCCATAACTTGAAAGTATCTATCTTGTGTAATCAAAGGTCCTTCAGTTTGGAAGACGGAAAGATATTGGATCAGTTAGGACATCTTCAAAGCAGAAAATCCCATGTCAGATAGCTACAATTATTTTTTACTGATGTTATTGAGATTACACAAGTTACAAAGGACTTAAAAAGTAGATTTGCCTTTAGAAAAATATGGCAGCCTCTCATGACAGCTGTTCCTTCAATTTCATTCTGCTTCTCTGAGTTCTAATTTTACCAGATTTTTTCTAGCCTTACCTGACAGGGAAAACCTGAGTCCAGTCTTTAACTACAGTATAGTGCATTACCTGCGTAGTGATGATCAGTAGTTCAAACCCCTTAGATATCTTCTGCGTAGTCTTGTTTTATTCTAAAGATGATTTTATTGACCAAATACTCATATAAAACTAGACAAAAGAGAAAACAGATAGTAAGAATTGCCACAGGATGTTTTGCAACTCTTTGAGAAGAGGCTGTAAATCCAGTCTTCAGCTCTACGTTGTTCCCCTCCAAAGCCCAGTTCCAGGAATCGTTTGGATCCCACAGTATGTTGTAGAAAGCAAGAGTGGCTGCTGTACATTTTATTATGCATATCCTGTTTATAAAAAAAGTTTCTGTTTAGACTACCACAGACCTCTTTAGGGAAATACTAAATAGATGTCACTTCTTGTTCGATCACCTAATTAAATGCTTGCTGATCTCTTTATAGCTGAAAAATTACTTTATTGTAACCATTTTGTCGTTGGTCCTCAATCACAGGAAAAGGAGTGCACAGCTTTGTACAAGGGTGTTGACTTGGCTTATTCAAAATTCTGAGGTTTTGTTTGTGCTGCTTTTTTGTGTACAAGGTCATCTTGATGTTTCTTGTGTATGGTTCTTAACAGCGTTAGAATGCTGTGTATCGTATACATCGCTACTGACTGTAACTGTGTATGGTTCAGGGTGTATAAAAAGATAAAAAAGCCAACAGTATTTAGACTGCATAAAACTCATCCTTTCAAAAAGAATGCAGTGACTCCTTCCCCCCAGATATGTATCTGAAAACAGAAGCACAACATACTTTGTATCTTCTAGGTATGCAGCATATAACTGTAAGTTTAATATTTGTTGTAATCCCCAGTTCCGTGCTCATTTGAGTAGAATGAGTTTCTTTTACTGATTTAACAATCTCTTAAAAGAATCTTCACACATATTTTTACAACATATTTTTCTTTGTGTTCAAAATTCTCTTTCAGTGCTCCTAGAAAGAGTTTTACAGTTGTACTTGCAATCCTATACATGTGTTTTCTTGGAAGAGTCTTGGAATATAAACAGTGCTGGGAACAAGATGTGGAACCTGCATTTGTTTGTTTGGAGAGAATTGCAGTCATGTCTGACTGTAAGCCTTTGGAAAACTTGGTGCTCTCAATCTTGTATTTGAACTTTAGCAGAACAGTCAAAATGTTCAATACTTTAATCATACCATTCATTAGGAGATGAGGATTTTGAAGCCTTTCAGACTTCCAAGTTCTCCTTATTCTTGTACAGGTGCTTTAATGGCTGGGTTTTCACAGATGGGCACTCATCTTCTTCCCCTGGCTGCTTGGGTATCAAGTGACATAACGCTTCGTATTTTATTCAGTGTTGTTGTACAATTTCTGCTTGTAGTGTATCAAGCATCATGGCATGGGTCATGTCTTGGGACATCTAGTTTCTAAGTCCCAGGCTTCTTTTTGTGAGAGGCACTGGATGTATGGTTTTACCATATCTAAAAGATAATCTTCCATACATGTTCCTGAAATGCTCTTCTGTATCTGGTGCAGAAGTTGTTTTTTGAAACAGTTTAAAAATCTGTTTCCACACTTGAACCTGTAGTAAATGGATTGCATTTCTTTTCAGATACTCAAAAAACCAATTACGATTTCAAGCTATGAAAAGATTGAGGCTGTGATTGGAGCTGTGGCCAATTTGAGCTCTTGAAAGCCATGCATTATTCAGAAAGTTCTAGAAAATTAGTGTTGAAATTGATTACATATATTAGTCCCATGAGTTAAACTCTTGAAAACAAATCCCTTGAAAGAAGGACGCCTGAGTTGTTATATATATTGTTTTTTAGGAAAGAGAAAAAGCCCTTTCTTCATCTTCCCATTTTTTCTTTAGGAAATCCTTATTGCTAATTGGCTTTGTAGTTAGGAGTGATAATCAAGTCTGACTCCAGGTTTACATTGGCCGCAGAATGGATTCCAAAGAACTGGGTTTTATGGAGGTGTTCAGGTTTTTTTTCCTGGCTGAGGTTTTGAGTTTCCCAGTAAACAGATGTTGATATATCTCTGTAGAAATGCTCTGACTCTGCAGCTCATCTCAAAGAACTTACCCACATTTTCTGCATGTTTAAGCTTAAAGAGGAAGAAAATTAAAAGAAAATGAAAGCCTAAAATCCAAGATCCTGGTGATCTTTCTGGAAATTTTAAAATTACATTTACATGAGAATTTTATGAACAGTTTTTAATTAATTGTTTCAGCAAGTACAGCTCATGAATACAACTATACTAGTTGTATTCATGTATACCATATACTATATATACTATACATGAATACTAGTGCCCAGTGCTGCTGCTTGAGCCTCCTCCTGCTCCCAGGTATGTACTTGCAGTTCCCTCGTGCAGCTCTTCCACTCAGGCTGTTCACGGAGCAGACTGAACTCACGAAGCCAGCGTAAAACTAATGTGAGCAAGAAAATGAACCCAACACATTCTTTCTGGGTGAACAAACTGTATCAGTCTTGAGTGTCAGAGCCAGCAAAGGAGTGGGTGGAACAGCCTGGTTTAGAGGGATGGGACATAAGCAGAAAGAGAGGGAAGGAGAAGACATAGGACACCCATTCTTGACATACACAAGCTTTTAGACAGGCTCGGGTCTTCTGTTGGGTAATACCCTGCAGAGGTGATCGTTGCTTGAGCAAAGTCTGGCCTTGTCCATTCTTGGTTTTATGGACCAGAACATTGAGGATGAGTTTGAGAAAGAGTGTAGTGAGTTTGAGGAAGGCTCACATACTTCTTCATTACACCTTTTTTATAGCAATCCTACTTACCCTTCAGTAGAAAAAGCTTCCAAATAACACCTTTTGACTGGGACACTAGCAACCCCCAAAGTGTGGTAACAGAATGTGGGGAGCACACTTCACATGTAGAGATGCTGTGAGGCTGACTTTCCTGAAGTATGTAGCAATCCTAAAATCACTGTACTAATTGCTTGGGGCATACTTATCCTCACTAATGTTGTGATCTTTACCAAAACACACATTGCCAAACATGCATGGGGAAGATAACTTTTTGTGCTATTAGTTCAGGATAATACTTATCTTTTATAACTAATTAAATGCTGGTGAAATCACAGTATGTTGGTATGATTAAATCCTCTTAGAATTTATGTGGAAAATTCCCACGTAAATGTGCAGTAGTTCTGTGACATGAAAATTCTGAGTATGAAATATGGGAAGAAAAACATTTTGTGAGGATAGAAGTTAAGTTACTAGGATGGGATGTGTGCCTAAAAAAGAGTAAGTCTGGATGCCTTGGCAGCTGCATGCCAGTCCTGCAGCATGTGGTCATTGTTGTCTCACCAGTTACGACACTGAAGGAGTTGATAGATAAAGTTTTAAGACTTAAAAAGACTCTAAAATATATTCAGAAATAACTTCTGTTACCAGTGTATGGAGGCAAATTTCCCATGGCATTGTTTCTGAAAAGAAAATGTTTAAATGACACAGTGGTGGTTTTTTTGGAGGCAAAGAAAAATCCCTGTGTTCATTAATAACACAAATCATTGCACTGTGCACAGATTTTGTCCAAAGAAAGGCAAGACTCATAGCTGTTTTGAAAGCTGTATTTAAAAATAGTTCTGATTCTATTAGTCATTGTCCTGTTCCAGAAATAAAAGGACCTTATGTTTAACTCCTTGTCTACTCTGTTGATTTACTTAAATTGCTTAAGAAGAACAGGAGGAAATTTTTTGATCTGCAAGATTACTGAAGAAATTATTATGTCTTGATAAATAGTCCAATATTGAAGTTATGTAGTATAATAACGAATAACATGATTACAATATAAGTTATGTTTAGAGAGCATTTACTTTTTATGGAAAACTGCTTGACTCTTGTATGTTACTGAATATGATCTATGAGCATTTTTAGGTTGCAGTTCATCTACAGTTCAATCTCTCATGTGTCATTTTTAATTGCTGATATCTAATTTTAAAAAAAATCAGCTTCAATACCAAACTACAGAAAGTTGTAAGAACTGCTAGGAAAGAACTGTAGGATAGATTTTTTTCATAGATTGTAGTAACTGAAGAAAAATATTTTCTGAGTTGTTACATCTTTCTGACAAGTCTTTAATAGTTAAATGATTCACTGTAGTTTGGGGTTGGTTTTTTTTGCTTTGCAGCTCAGATGTAGTAAATAAGATCATTATTTCAGCTGCAAAGTAGATTTAAAACTGTTCCATGCAAGAAGTGGTACTTCTGACTCTAAATTACCTGACATTATTAATCTGCACATAGTGACTGACAACCTGTTGCTTAGTTCTTTATTGCTATTTATATAGAATAGGTATTCAAGCTGGACATACCTTGCAAGTTTGTTAGTTCTTCCAGAAGCACTGTGATAATCCACCTGAGATCTTTATGTCCAGTTATTTGATATTAAAAAAAAAAAAAAAAGAGAGAGAAAAAGGAAGTTAGGATGAGTTCTGTGAAATGGAAAGTAAATATAAAGAAAAATTCCACTTCCAAACTTCTTGATCTTCCTGGCACCGTAGGTGATACCAGAGTAAAGTGCTGCTTCAGATTAGCCCATCTTAGTACTGAAGAATGATATTAAGACGACTTGTTACCACTCATATGTTTTTCATCACTGCCTGTATTACAGCCAAAACTTCTGGCTTAACTCTAGACGTCTAGTGGAAGACTTTGTAAAACCTGTAGTTTAATAATAGTTGACATCAGGCCATTGGAAGTACAGTGAGGTCCACTTCGGGTCATTCCTGCTATGGAATCACACTTCTTTATGATTTCATTAGCCATTATTCTTTTAAAAGTGTGACTTGAGTAAAAGTATAAAACCTTAGCCAGTGGCAAAGTAAACCAGTAGCCTATAGTGATCAGCATGTTGCCAAACTTTTCTGAAGTTTCAAATTAGGACTTTGTTGTGTAATTAAATATAAATTCTACCTCTTGCTTTCAATAGACAAGTATCTGGCTGGGGAAGATGATTCAATAATGGAAAATATTGATCAGTTTTTGTTAGTCAATGTAGTTAATTTATTTCTTTTGTGTATGAGAAATAAAGCATATTTTTTATTTGAAACAGAGACAATATTTGCAATATTCTGTGATAAGGACTGAAGCTGTGAGCTTAAAGCAAAGTCTTCGAGAATTTGCCCTGTGATATAGTTTGTACTGACATGTACATCACAGTATTTAGAAACTGGGTTATTCTTTGTTTACCTTTTGTTGGCTGCCTGTTTGTGTAAACTTCAGAAAACTATGACTGATCGTAGTCAGTGTAATAGTTTGTGTCTTTAAGTTTACAAGATGTTATATCTATCCAGTTCCGTATATATCTAACTACTTCTCTTTCTTTAATTAGCTACTTTCTGTGTTAAGAGTCTGGTCTTACTGCAGAAAAATAGCCTGGAAATTTTATTTGTTTTTTTCCAATATACATGTAAACGTGGTGCTGTTTGCAAAATGACAGTTTAAGTTGCATATTAGTTATTCTGGCTACTGTTACTTAAGGAAGAAAAAGATACTGTACTAAATATTAAAACTTTGGTGGTGTCATATCAAAGAAGATAAGGCTTGTGTTACCTCCTGCATTGTTTTTGCCTGTGATCCAGTTCCAGTAGCAGAGATGAATGATGATAAAGATTCTCCCTATCACTTTTCCCAAGGAATGAAATTACAGTTTCCAAAGTAATCACATTCCCACATAAAAGTATGAAGGATGATCTTAAACTTTTTTGAAATCTCAAATTGCCTATATATGCATTCTTTTGCCTGCATTTAAAAACCAAAGCTTCCTAAGCAAACACTCCCCTGTGTTTTGAACGGCTTGGCTTGAATGCTTTTACTTGAGCAAATTAGTATTAAATTTCTGTTTACAAAAAACCTCCAAGACTTTCTTGGCTTTTTAATAAAAAAGAGTGGGGCCTGAGGGTTATGATATAAATGTACTAGTTCCTTTCTTTTTCACTTCTTTCAATAGTAATCTGTTGAATCAGCAGTTCCAGCTGATCCTAGTTTTGCTCCCTGTTGCTGATGTTTAGCAGCATCTCAGTTTTGGATAAATACTTTTTTCTTAATTATTATTTTCTCTGTTTAAGATGATTCTGGTGGTAGGAGCACAGTCCTACATGTATAAAGTATTTAATAGCCATATTACTTAATGAAGCTGACATACAGAGTGGCAGTATCTGGAAGAAATGTAACCATTTTACCTTATAATGGATTATCTGTATATTTTGTACAACGTATAGTATCAATATGGTAGCAATAAATACTGCTTACATTGACATGCTATTATTGTAATGAAACCATTTAATATCTCAAGACATGGATTTAGTATTTTGGTTGTGGCCATAGTTGTGTTCTAAAAAAAATTAACCAGAAGTCACCTTTTCAGGTCTCTTGACCATCAGATTCCAAACTTTAGGTGTTAGCTGTTGATAGCAGTACCAAAAAAAAAAAAAAAAAAAAAAAGGCCAGTGGTTCTCAATCTAGTTCATGAACCTGTTCTTCTAAACATTTACAGCACATTTCTAATTTAGTAAAGACTAACTACTACTGCAGAATTTCTCTCCAGGACCACTGTTTCCAGTATGCTTCAATTTTTGGACCCAAAGCCATTACATGAGCCAGCACAGTAAGGCAGCTGTGGAGTTCTGAATGAAAGCTGGAGTGTGCAAATGAATGAATTGATGTGAGGTACTCGAGTCAATGTTCCCCTCGCGTTCTGTGGCAGGACCAAAGTGTGCTTATGGAGAACGTGGAGCAGCCATTCAAAGGCTGTAGCTGCAGCCCTTTGAGGTAGTATCAAATGCTGCTTTCTTGGCGATGTTATAAAGCAATTGATTTGGGGTGATATAATTGAAGGTGCTGCTAAAAGAAAAATAAAAATCTTATTGTATCTGCTCTTTCATTAATAGTGAGATTTCGTTTTTTAAATAGCCTGGTAGAAAAAAGTGTGTCTCAAATTGTGTAATCCATGATGTTGGAGTCCTGATGAGAGCAATACTGTAAAATAGAAAGTGGTCTGACAGTATTTTCCTTATAAGCAACTGTTTGTATATTTTCCTACAAAATATTACATGTTGAAATAACTAAAAGAGGTCAAACTGTTTGCTTAGACATTTTCAGTGATTTCTATTTCCACCAATGAAAGAATTGGAATTCTATCTTGCCTTAAAATATATATGTAACTTCTGAGTCCTTAATTTCTAAGGCAAAGGATAGGAGTGTATACAGCATCTTGTGGTTCAGAATACTGGCTTTTACTGTGGTGAAATATGCAAATGAAAAAAATCTGGATGGTGTTTTATATTTAGCATTATCACATCAATAATATAAAATGTTATCTTTGATATCTTTATTGAAAACTACTATACTTGTGTTACTTTAGATGTCTGAGCAAGCAAGCATATGCTGCCATATGTGGCTAATGCTTACACTGCAATCGCTTTTTTAAGCTGAACTTGTATATGTTTGTTATTATAAGGCAAACTAAGTACTTTTTCATTTTCTAGTACTGTTTATAAATGTGGTTTACATAAAGTGATGAATCTAACATCAACTGCACAAATCTGTCTTGGAGACTGCCCATCACATTTTAATAACATGACTTATTCCTTTCATGCTCACAACCAGTCCATGTGGAGTACAGTCACATATTTTGGTTTTAGCTAAGTTTTGGCTCTTCTGAAGTTGGACTACACCATTAGCTAAGTATAGAAAAACTGTTATTCAGCTTCTGGAGTTCATCTTGATTCTTCAAAAATTATATGTAAAAATATAAAATAATCATTATTATTTATTATCATTAATGAATCAACTTTTGCTTGTCAATAGGTGCCTACTTTTTTTGCCTGTTTTTGGCAGCTGACTTAGAAACTGCGCAAAATATACTGTTTAATCTTGCAGTCAAATTCTTTCGTCCCTGGCATTTATTAGTGACACATCAATGTTGAATAGCAATTCATAGCTTGCGGTTTTAAGAGATCATGTACAAAAAGAACTATAGGTTCAAGTGTGCATGTAGATGCATCCATGTGATTCAGGCTTATTGTGTATTTTTTGAGTGCAAGAATGTTCTGATCTGGAATAACTGGAGAGGTGAAACAGTAACCTGAAGAAACAGATCTTACTTTGTACCCTTGCAGATAGTTTATGTGCCTTAGGAGTGTAAGTTAACTTTTTTCTATCTTAGGCTACAGATTAATACAAATTTATTCCTGTGGGAATGCTAATTTAATGAGTTTCCACCTAGATTATCCCCCTCTTGATGCTTATCTCATTGGTCCTGTAAAAAGGTTTGTATGCTTAACTGGATCAGG
Source organism: Falco naumanni (assembly GCF_017639655.2). Classification (NCBI taxonomy): domain Eukaryota; kingdom Metazoa; phylum Chordata; class Aves; order Falconiformes; family Falconidae; genus Falco; species Falco naumanni. Next base: position 111,646,498 of record NC_054057.1, on the reverse strand, counting down.
AAACTGCTCGGCCAGAAAAATAACCTGCTTGATGAATGAAGCTTTTGAAATAGTTTTGGTTTCTGTACATGACAATTGTTAGTCTTGCTTTTGATGCTACTTACAAATTTGGATAATGTTACATGGCATTTTTATGGATTATGGATATTTTTCTGCCTTACAGACATTGGAAACACCAGACATTCTTTCATGGAAAACCAAACAGTAGTTAAAGTTAAAAGCTCTGCAACCAGTGCCAAACTACTGAATCACTCCAGCAATAAGTTCTGAAGGAAAATTTTCTGTTTCAGAATACAGGACGGACTGAGCACAACATTTCCTCATAGAGTATCAACCATTTACTCTGCCAAAGTTTAACAGTTAAAAAAAAAAAAACAAACCAAACCCCAAAAAACAAAAACAAACCTGGTCACCTGCAAATGCTGATTTCCTGCCCCCCCCCTTTTCTCTTTGTTTTAACAAACAGTATGAATAATACAGAAAGTGTAAATGAATAAGTTTTCTTATACACAAGTTTTTGCTAGATTCATATTGTTCAGAGCGTAAAGGCAACATTTACATTAGTAGCTGTCATCAATTTCCATTGAGTCGGTAGTTTTAAGAAAAAAGAAACATGGCCATCCAATCCTTGTTTTCCAGAAAAAATGAAATAAAGTATTCAAAGTATCTTAAACTGCAAAGGTAATTTAATTTCATTTAATTTGATATTATATTTTTTCCTAAATATTTCCTAAAATGTTTCTAGGAAGATCACCAAATTGAATTTGTTTGCAATTTTTAAAACACAATTTGTTACTTGAAATAGTTGAAATGAAAGCTTTCAGAAACATTACTAATAAAAAAGATACCTCAGTAAAGAAGTTATTTCCCACCATATTAATTAACCTAGCCTGGGTTCTCAGATGTGTGTGTTGTTCCTGGGGAATTTTGTTGGAGGGTCTCATTTGTGTCTCATCGACACAATAGCAGTAACTTTGTCATTGGGTTACAGGGCTGGGTCTAACACTAAAAACTTTGGGAGACTTCTGAAAAAGTCTGCTTTAATTGTAGTTAACGACTGGTTTTATAGTTTTAATATTATTTTCTCATAATTATGCTTTTATTAAATCGTAAGTTATTACATAATCTATATTTATTTTTCCCAAGTTGGCCCTTAAAAGACAATTAAATTTACTTTATTTACTTATATATCATAAAGTGTTTTGCTGATTTTTAACATTCATTCTTTTCCCATTTCAGTAGGGGAAAACTGCAAGTAAGCATTAAAAAGAAACAAATATAGAAATTAAATGTAAGATAAGGAAAACCTGCAATACTTGATAAACTGATCTAATAACTATGCTGTTAAGTCTGTTTATTCACCAGTGAAAATGTGTTGAAGTTCTGCAGCTGTTCAAACTAGTTGTGCTTATGTATTAAAGAATAAAACTTGTGTGTATAAAGTAACAAAGACATTCTTGGCGTTACACCCTCTGTGGTTACGCAGTATTCCAAAAGCTGGCTCCGCTGTAGCCTTGCACAAGCAGGGGTATGAGGCAGCAAAGGGCCACGGCTGCTCGAATCCAGGTGTGAGCTCAGTCTCGCGCTATTGCACGTGCAGCGAAGTGGCGCAGTAGGTGTTCCAGCAGAGTTCACAAAAAATTAAATAAATCAGAAGACAAAAACTTCTAAACTAAAGCAAGACCACGTACACACGAGCAGAGAAGTTAGAATTCTCTGACAGATATGCTAATATATTGTTTTCAAATGTATTTGTTTGGAAAGATGGGAATGTCTTAGTTGTTTGGTTCCCTTGGTGGTTTTGCACTGCTTTTTATCATAAATAGAAATTCACTAGGTGATAGAAGTTACTTTTACCACTCAGTGGAAATACTTACGTGAATTGAAAGGAAACATGTCATAATTGCATATTAACTTGCGGTATGGAAATAGCTGTTTTGTAGAACAATTTGTAAAGCAGAGACTATTATTTTATTTCTTGAATGCTTATATTCTAGAAAGGGTAATTTCCATTTGGCTTGCCCACAATAATGTGAAGTAACTTTGACTTTAAAAAGTAAGCTTGTAATTTACTAACATAAAGTAAGAACATATAACTTTTATTTTGGTAAACAATAAAATTACATCTTTGGTAATTTGTCAGTATATGATTCATACTGTGACTATGGTTTTTATGGTTTCATGGTTATTATAATTCCTATATGTTTCACAATTAATGTAAGAGATGCATGTCTCCTCACAAAAAAACATGTGCCATTCTTTGCTCAGAAGATTGGAAAGAAATTTAATTCAACTAAAATGGAGAACTAATCAATGTTTCTTTCAATTTAAGATTTTACCAGAGACTGTCAAAATAGCCTTCAAAATAAATACAGAATATAGGCAAAACAGATCTATTTGATCCCGTATTTCATCAAGAAAGAAAGAGACTAATTATTTTGCTTTTCCCAATGCAAAAACTAGATTAACACAAAAGAAATGAGTGGATGGCAGATTCAAACAAAAGGAAATACTTCATGAAACATTTATAGTTCATCTGTGGAAATATGCAAGAAAGAGTAGGAGATCTTAATGTTTTATGTAGACCCAAAAAATAATTGGTCTAATTGAAAGAGTAAGAATCTTTCTTCCTGAACCCTTTGTTATGAGAGCCAGACTATGCTGGGAAAAAAACTGGAAAAAAGAGTTCTCCCTGGAAGAGTGGTAGTGAATAAGCTTTACCGAAGAAGTTCAGAACCATCTTGTGTTAGAAGCAAGCAAGCCATATATATTTATAACAAATATTTGTTTAAAAGGGGATATGAACCATGAAATATTCACGAGGGCAGTCATTGCCTAACTGTGACAGTTTTCAAGGAGTAGAATCCATGAGGCCAGAGACTAAAATGGAACGGCATAGCCAGCTTTCAGGATTTTGGAGAAATTGCTTTGAAAAAAGTGAAGTCAGTTTTAATCCTTTTTCCTAATTTTAATCCTTTAAAAACACCATTACATAATTCACTTAGATTCTTGTTGTGGTTGATAGTGTTGTTGAATATCTAGTATTTCCACAGCTGTGTTCAGTATTACTCCTTTGAGAAAAATATCTGTGTTGTGGAAAAAATGACAGCTTTTATATATTTTTCCTAGGAATTGCTGTCATACAAAAAGTTCCCACAGAGAAAAATAGATTTATTTTAGTAATACGGTATGCAAAACCTACAGTGTTCTGTGTATATACACTCATAATACTGCACACTTGGAAGAAGGGTTCTTTTCTCTGAATTAACAGAACTGCTTCGAAGTAATTTGTAGAAAACAGTACATTATTAGCTGGTCTTACTAACTCAGTTTATCAAAGCCGTGTTATATAAATATCCTAAATTAGAAGCTATGAATTACGCAAAAGTTTGCATTCAAGTACTGTATGGAGATCTGTATCCTGTACAAATAATTAAACATGAAATGGAAATTCTGCCAAACTGCAGTAATTGTTTACTCGATGGCTGTTGGAAATTCCTTACATACCAGACTATTAATGAAGAAATTATAAGGTAAATGTTTTTTAAGATGAACATTTTAAATTATGAACTTGTAATGCTTTAATTTACTTCAATTCTTAAATCCTTGGGAAAAAAAATGTTTAATGAATGGAGTCAGGATGACTCAGGCAGACTGGAAGAATATTGTTTTGGGAAATTCAGTCAACTCTTGAGTATTTGTTCACTTGTAGAGACTACAGAGAATGTTTGTGTGCATTATGTCTGGCAAACCCATAGGACTGGATCTGAAGCACTAGGCGAGAACGTCACTGGCTGTTATGGGAAAAGTGAATAGCTAAGCCTTTAATTCCCAAACAACAGCTAATTTTTTGAGCCCAGCATGACAGTTATTGGACCTTACCATAAACAAGCAATGTTCAGGCATTTCCCTGCCTTGCACCTAATACCCAGCATAGATTTGCATATTTTTATCCTTCCATAGAAAAGGAATTAGTATTTTTAAAGGAAGTTAGGGAAGAGATAACATCTTTCTGTTTTCTTGAGATTAATATGGTTTTCCAATTAGTTGTAGTACACAACATTTCCCCAAGCTGAACAAGTTAAAATTTCTGAATAAAGAGCTTTGAAGTCATCGTCCCAGGTAAAACTCATTACCCATAGAAGTAGAACTCCCAGATGAAAATGTGAAAATAAGTAAAAATGTCTACTTCTAGTCCCCAAGGGAGCAGGGTTTAAGTGGTAGCCCTCTGGATTCCCAGGTATGAGCATCAATGAAAGACAGACCTGTATGAAATACAGATCAAACTTTGTTTTTAGTGAGTGGCTGAAATAGAACGATTCATGTAAGCTCCGTGGGCTCATGTAATAGTACTCAGCTACTGGGCAACAGCAAGAGGTGAAGTTCTCATCGGCCTCTAGCCCACCTCACTGTGTGAAATAGGATTCCTCTTTGTTTGTATCTTGTAGTATCCTGGGACACTCAGTTTGTTGGTCGGAATTTTTAATAGATATGCGGAGAAGAGGCAGTAGTGTATTGCTCCAAGAAACTTCATAGCAATGACCAGATTGTGTATTGGGAAATTTATTAACTGTGTTCACAGGCTGATAAATGGAAATGGCAAAATTATGTTCAGTAGCACTTAGGCAGGACTATGTGTCAAGTATGTAAGAGCGTAAGAACAGCTGTACTGGATCAGATCATAGCCCATCTAGACTGGTGACAGTGACCAAAAACATTTCCTCAGAGAAAGGGTATTGCTGTTTATGATGTTCCTCCTTGATGCAAAATAAAGCTGGGGGTTTAAGACAGCTGTTTCATTTAGGTTTGAGATTCACCCTGTGGTAGTTTGGCTTCTTTATGCCATTCCTTTTAAGACAGGTCAACCATTATCCAGTTTAGATAAGGACATTTATTGCCTGTAAAAGCTGACACTGTAATGCTAGCAAATCTGTTGGTTTAGTTTTGCCTACCTGGAGTATTTCAGTATCATAAAATGGAATGAATTGTTTTTTGATGTGACCAAAAACGTTTTATGCAGTACTCAACTATGTAAGTTCTTTCAGGGTTGTAAAATGGTGTATGAGTGTTTTCCCAAAGGTAATTTAATGACATAGTAACTGATGCAATTTGTTCATCTTGCACTGTATATACTGGAAGATGTTTAGGAGAAGTTCTGTTTGATATTCTCTATTCATTTCTTAAACCAAAAAGGAAAAACCAGTGCTAAGTCTTTATGGGTCTATCTTGATGGAATTTTAATATGGAACAGGTTGTCTGTTAGCAAGGAACATTACATATGTAATGACACTTTGTAACTTGAACATTGGGAACACTGAAATGGTGCATTTCTATTGAATTTGTAACAAAATTCTTAAAATTATGCTTGCTAGCATTTGAGTATAGCTGCTTGATGCCTGAATTGGTATAAAACTTTTGAGTAAATATGTTAAATAAAAAGCTAAATTAATTTTGATCATATGATCATTTCTTAATGTGGAAAAGGAGATCTGTTTAATACATTTTAGAGTTTTTTAAGTGACATCTTCACTGCTTTTAGATGGAAAAAGCGTTCCAACATTTTTCCACAATATTTTGGGCCTTGCAACTGTACAGAAGTTGTTGACATCGTTAAATCAGAGCTCTTATTTCACGTCTGCTGTTTTTTCCCCATTTGAAATGGTTTTCAGTGTGCCAGGAGAAGCAACATTAAAGCCTTTCCCCTTGAAACAGAGTTAGGGATTTAATGGTAACTGGCTATAATAGAAGGGTAATGTTACTGAATAAGCAATAGCAGCAGGAGTCTCTCTCTTTGTTCGTTAGAAAACAGGAATGTATGTCTACTGAACGAGTCAAACATACGAACTAGTCTTTTTGGCTGGATGTTTGTACCTTTTTCACTTTTCAAGATAGTAAAACTGTTACGCAGGGTTTCTTCCAAGTAAGTGTAGGTTACGTGGGTGACTGCTGGTTTTGGTCTTTCAATGCCTCCTGCAAGCAAAGCCAGCTTTAAAAGTCAGTCTCTTTGAAAGCATGCAGTCTTTGGAAAGTAGGCCGCACCTCTGCGGTTGGGACGTCTACTAGATGGTCATAGTATGATTCTGACCCCCTTTAAACTTGATAGATAAAAAAGCAAGAATTAATTGTATGTAAGTTGTAACGCACGTTGATACTTAATGTTTGTTGTAGTTTTTTGCATGTAAACAGGCATGACCCTTTGTTGGTTGTTTCAGGCTGTAAATCCAAAGAAAATATAGGCAGGTCCTTGTGGCAATGTTTTTAAGTGCCTGCACTTCCAGATGAGTAGAGATTTTGGATTTCCTCGTTTAAGGAAGCTTCAGCCTTCCACAGCACCAGATACTGTAGTGGTTTAAAAACTTACTATCTTCAGACTTGCTTTCTGACAACTGCTTGATATGGAAAGTCATCAGAATTATTGTGTAAAGTTATTTTGCTAGTATTTTCTCATATTTCCCTATTATTTTACTGTCTGTAGTCCTGTGTTCTCTACAAATTGTATACATTAGAATATAAACATAGTACTTAAATTAGAAATTGTTTTCTCATGAGAGTTTCAAGTATTTGTATTACAATACATCAGATATGATAAACTGTTTATTTTGTTGCCATGATATAACTGTTTATAAAGTTGTGATTTGAGAGAGGTCTTAAAAGGTCATTGATTTCTTTTTGTTAAAGAGTAACTGAATTATTGATAGAGAAATGATAAAATCATGCTTCCCATTCTGATTTTTTTTTAATTGAATGCTGAGGGGTTTTTGCAGTAAGTGCAGGCATGATGCATGTTTCAGAATTTAAATTCAGAAATGGTATTAACCACTTCATAGTGTTACGTAAAAGAGAATTCATTGGGTGAAATTCACTTTGTTGTCTTGGGCAACTAGAAAGCTAGTAGTCACACCTCAACCCCTTTTGGGGCAAAGTTGAGTGATTTGTACCTTTGGCATGAGGGGGGATCTGTATTCTTTATTAAATTTAAATGGAAAATGGAGACGTATTTATATTGTGAGCTCTCCTTTTTAGGGGTCTCAGAGGTTCTAACCTTTAATCTCAACACATGGGAATTAATGTTACACTTTGGGAGGCATTTGATCCTTTATTTTTCTGAGAGTTTGTTGTGTTTTTGTGGTTTTTTTTAAAGAAAGATCTTTTATCTTATCTTAGAGGAAACATTGCCTCTAATCATTGCTTCAGATTCTAAAAGCTACCCAAGCTTCCATGGTAACAACCTTATTTTGTTGGACACCTTTGCGGTTTTTATCTTACCAGAGGTGTATGTCTCTGTGTACCAAAAAACAGTTCAGGCAAATCTGCAAAGTTCTGTCATATTTAAGCAGGACGAAGATCCTACTCAATACAAACATCAGCATCAGTACCTTTTCTATTAATATGGTGATAACTGCAGGTTGTGTTTGAATTTATAATGGGACCTACCTGAAGGATTTAGCAGGTCTTCTCCAAATTCTTATGTATGATGCATGAGCCAACAATCTAAATCAGAACTTCAAAGTATAAAGGACAGAGTCTAAAGTCCCAACACTACTCTTAAGCTACAAAGCATAAGAGGAATTGCTACAGCTATTAATCCTAACCTTTGCTATTCTGGGTCTCTTACTGACTTTAAAATATCCTACCCTTTCATAGTTTCAGCACTTCATTTCATCCTTGTATTTTAACCTTTCAACATTTACATTACATCCTTGTCTTCAGATACTTCTATTTGTCTCTGGCTGGGTTACTAAATTCAGGGTTTTGTCCTACTCTAAGTAGTTTCCTCTCTAAAATGGTTAAAAAAAATCTGATGGGACATCTTTGCAGTCTTAGCAACTTGTAGCTTGTTCTCTCCTGAACTTATCTGTGAATGCACGTTGCAGCTGTGTCTGTATCTGGAAATGGATATGAATGTATCTGGAAAAGGAGAAATGAGAGTCCTTCTGTGCATCTACCCAAATCCAATTGTTTCTCAAAACTAATGGTTCCTTCCTCAAACCATGTTCTCCTCAGGGGCTTGCCAGTTTGCATACAGTAACTTTCTGCAGTCGTCATTCCGCCTGCCTAGGAATACTGCAACACTCTCCCAGTGTACCTCAAATGAGCTGCTTGTCAGACTAAAAGATCAAGCGGTGCCTACCCCTCTAAGACTTGGGAAGTTTTCAGAGGACCGGTATTACTGAGGTTCAAACAAGTTATTTCAGTTTCATAAGAATATCTAATGGCTATTACAGGGTTTTGTCCGTCCTATTTTATAAGACTTCTGAGTCTGATAATATTTTAGCAGCACTATATTCCATTCTCAATCTAATTGCTGCCTTGAAGTACATTAATTTCCAATGTAAGCCTGCAAACATTATTTGCTCAAATATATTTTAGATGATAAACAATAACTGTAAGGGTTTTGGTTTTAGCTACCTTTATGTATTTTTATCCTACTGGTGGCCAAAGATTCTGAATTTGTTCCAGTGTTTTTCTTGATCAGGAATGGTTATGTCACTTCTCTATGTCTTACTGTCACAAGCTGTAAAATGGTGATAATCCCATTTACTTTGTTTATAAAATCCTTTGGAGCTTGCTGTTAAAATATAGTGGGATTTTTTTATCATGAAGCCCATTTCACTTCCACTGTAGTTAGTAATTTTGAAGAATGAACAGACTTAATCTGCTTACATTTGACATATGGAAACATTATTCAAGTTTAATTACCCGTGTATTTCTTAAGTGACTAAGCATCCGTTTGTTGCATACCTTTCATCCCTTGGCTTCCTTCTCCTTCTTGGTCTTCTGCCTCTGCTACTGTTGTGTTCTGATTCCAAAATGTTTTTCCTTCGGTCTCCGTTTCACCGCTGTGACATTATATTTGCACTGTAGCTTTAGGTCACTTTACGTTACTGAGGGCTTCCTGTAGGAACAGCTTAGCACAGCGTACTTCCAGGCAAGCTCGATACTCATATTAAATGACCAAAGGAAAAATCTTAGACAAAGTACTTGAATAAAATTCACTTTTATGGTATCTTAGAAGTGAAAAAGCGCATATTGGAGAAAGAAGTATGTTAATGATCACAATAAATCTTTAGTCATCCGTATTTTAGTGGTGTTATCCCATACAAGTACAGTGGAGATTTTCTAGTGGGTCTTATAAGACTGAATGTTTTGGTTCTATTTAAATGAAGATAATTGCAACAATTTGTGGCGTTTTGCTTAAATTTATTATAAGAATGCATAAAATGGTGTAATACAGCGGCTTGTTTACCTGGAAATCCCTTCTTGGGTCAATCTGTGTATTCAAAATACTTAGTAAAGCTTCTGAAAGCACTGCTCAGCAACGTTGCAAAGTAAGTCTGAAGTTGTTTAGCAATAGACTAAAAGTATTCATTTCAATACTTTGTTTTTTTTAATCTCTCAAAACAGTAGTTTGGGAACTTAATGGTGTTTTACAAAGGAAGCCTAAATGAAAAGGAAAGAAGGAATAAAATGTTGAAAGTGCACAAGCAATGAAATCAAACCACCTAAAACACAACACTATGTAAAAACTCAGCCTGTTAATTTCACCATTCTTTACCAAACGTAGCAAATCACTAAGGTACAACTTCTGACCATACTTCACCAAACAAAATAGCCAAAGCAGTCTTTTTACAGAAATCCACATATCTTAGGATTGGTTTTTACAGGAAATTAGTTATATATTGACTCATTGCAGATGAAATACCGTTGTGTCTTGCAGGTAATAGTTTACCTGAGTAAGAGAACTTTGAGATAGAAAGCTGTGATTTTGTTTTTATCATCATCATATATCTTCAAAGAAAACAAAACTTAGATGTTTATATGTGCTGTCTGTAATACGCCAAAAAAAATGTTTGGAGATCCTTCACAGTTAAATGTTGTGTGAACAGTGTGCTTGTGCTGATTATATGACACATCTGCTAGCAGTAGATTGGGGCGTGTGGGAGATGCCTATTGAAACCTTCACTTCCAGCAGGCGGGCAGAAACCGTACAGTTCAGTAGTTAATATGTGTCCTTACAAGATTTTGTGATGTTGCTTACAGCTTTTATACACCTTTTTAAAAAGTCAATCCCTATATTAAACTATTTAATCCTTTGTTCTGCTCCATTCTGAAGAATAAATTATTATACAGCATACCTATATTACTGAAGAAAATAGAGTATTTTCTTTTTACATTTTTTTTTTTTTTAATGCATCACAGAATAGCCCAGGGGAAAGTGGAAAGTAATTGCGTGAAGAATAAATAATGACTTCCCAGTCATCTGTAATCACTTCTTACCACCAGCCTAGTCTTATAAGAAAGGACTGTTCAGTTCAAGGAAGATGTTAGAATTTCTTTCAAGTTTTATTGAAATTGTTCTTTAAAATAAAATTATTAACTACTTTTTATCAAATTTTTTGCCACTTTAGAGAAAGAATATATTATTAAAATCTGGAGTGGAATATTAAAAATGCTTCTTTTCTTTGAACTCGGACATTAAAAAAAATAAATCTTCAAGAGACTGAACTCCTTTCTAGGGAAACAGAGATCTATTTAAGTAACCGCTTACTATGATAGACATTCATATCAAAGGTATTACTGAAACTGCTTTATCAACATTGTCTCTGAAGTGGTAATTTCTGACTATCTAGAAGCTTTCAAATAACTCCTAACTGAATATTTTGAAGTTTTGAGAAAATCTAATTAGTCCCTGAAATGGGCAGCATGATCCTGATCCTATATAGTATAAAAATCTAGCAAACTGTATGTTGTAGAAATGAATGGGGCTCAAGGACTGGTATTTGTATCTTTTTAAAAGCTGTTGGTACCATTTAAAATGTTGTAAATTCAGTTAATCGAATAAGACAGGACCAAGCTGAAAGTTTAGTTATATTCTTCTTTTCTAAAATCTGATCATGTGGAGGGTTTATCAGGGACACAGTTTGATCTATTGTGTTTAAGAATTTCTGTCAATAGAAATAAAAAATTATGACATAAACTTGAGCTTCTATTTTTACATTTAATGTTTTTATACTGAAACAATATTAAGAAATACACTACTACCTTACTTCAGTATGTAATATACTGTATCTTATTTATAGTAGTAAGAAGGGTTTAAATCAGAAATAAGCAGACCTGTTAGTAGTAGAGAATAAATAAAGCTGTATTTCTAGAGGTGGGGGTTGCCGGGTAAAAGTTTGGGTGTTTATTTGATCTTCTGTGGTTTAAGAACAACACTGCAATAGGATCTTATGCATGAAAATGCATGTGGTGATAGCTGTCTCGTATTGATATAGTTGTTTTCAAGATGAACGTGTTCCAAATGTGAATCTTCATTTTCCTCCTCTTCACTGTGGTCATGATCATCATCATTGATGTGAGTCCTGCAGATGCGTTCTGGAGGGACTGTCCTGTGACATTGTGGAAGGAATTACGTTAATTACTCAAAATAACTCATAACTTCATAATATATATCAGAGATACACAGCAGAGAAACAGAGATGCTGTTTCTTTAGAAATTTGAAAATGTTACCTTAATCACTACATTAATTTTCCTCAATAATGTATTTACTGAGGACTTTTATAAGTCATTGCTTTTAAAATTCTCTCCTTGCATTGTTTTCCTATTTTTGTCGTAGACTTAATTTTTCCTGAGGAAGGTATTGCCACATTGCTGAATGGAAAACTGTCTGTCTAACACACTTAAGATCCTCTTGTTCCGTTGCTTTCTGAACAGCCCAGAGGAGCTAGGGAGCATGCTAACATCACAGTGGGGCTGCCTGAAGCCTGCTGAGAGGTGACTTTGCAGTGGCCAGCAGCAGCTGACAAGTCCTTCCACTTGTTCTGTGAGCGGTTTGGGCTCTGGACCAGGAGCAGAAGCAGCTGGTACTTTGCCGTACCCAGCAGGTTATAGATGCCCCAGCAGTATTACAAATTAATATCCTGGAGACAACTCGTGTGCAGCATCTCTGTGAGCTTTTTCAAGGACTACAGGGAAGGCTGAAACCTCGCTTTTCACTTATCACTTGCAGAAATACTGCAGTAGAAAGCTCAGGATTTAGCTCCTCCTTCAGATTTTTTTTTTTATTTTTAATTTACTTAAAAGGTTCTTAAAGCATGTCTTGTGACTTTTATTTTAATGCCGTTAACGTAACAAAGGGCTCGGAAATTACCTTATTTTATTATTGTTCAGTCTTAGAAAACGTAACTTTCTCATTTCATCAATTCCAAATGGTACAGACTTTAATTCATTGTGATCCAAAAATAACTCTCTCAGAGAGCGGTACGCTCCAAAAAATGATACTGGATCTATTCCATCATCAGTAAGTTTGTTAAAGGACAGGTAGAGATACTCCAGCCCTGGCTTCATGTGACCAAAGACATATCCTGGAATTCTTTCAATCTGATTTCCTATAAGTATCAGATGTAGTAAAGATTTTGGCAGGTAGGAGGGAACATGATATAACTTATTATAAGAGAGATCAATCGATTCCAAGTTCCTGCATTAAAGGAGAAAAAAAAATAGGATGAAAACATTATAGCATATTGTGTTGTTTAATGCCACGTTCTGTACAAAATAAAACTTAATAGGATTACAGGGAAACTAAATTTCACAGGGAAATTTGTTTCTGTTTATGGAACAGAATGTATTTTATGGGATATGGTCATGCATAATTACTTTGGGAATAGAAAGAATTGAAGTCATTAATTTTCAATCAAGCACAACGATTGTGTTGATGGGAAGAAATCTGCAGTAGTGAGTACAGAGAGAAGGCTGAATAGGAGAAACCCAAGGGATTAATTTGTGATTGGTAAGTGTTGCTGAATTGCAATAACAAGTTACACTGGAAAACACATAATAAGCTTGGGACTTCAGTGATTATCCCATTGACATGGATTTTTAAATTTTGTTCTAAAGCCCATTGGAAATTGAGTTGTTCTGTGAACCACTCCTTTAGAATCATTCCAATGTGCCTCACATCCAGAGATGAGAGAAGCTGTTAGTGACTGTGGGTGTTTTCAGATTAAGCAGTTTACAAATCCAGGAATCAGCTGCTAGGACTGCAGCTGCCAGGTTATGGCAAGGTATCCTGCGTAGCTCAGGAAATATTTTACCAGAAGGATCAAAAGCAGTATCTTCTTTTGCTGCTTTCATTCTCTTTGCTTGCTCTACTTGTATTCTACCCTTACACAATGCAGCTACACAGTCTTCCCTTCATCTTATTTATTTTTATAATGTTTAATCTAATGGGAGATAAGGCTAGGACAATATTAAATTATTTTAAAATTACCTGTGAGATAATTGTCTGTTAATACCAAATTATCGTATAATTGTATGAAGTATTATTGATAATTGATGTTCATTTTTTTGATTGGATTATCAGAAAAAATGTTTAGACTTTTATGTTAATGTGGTCCAGATCTGAAGTGTAAGATCTTTTTGTTTAAAAGCCAACTCTGAATACTTCCTAGATTATACAATTTAAGCAAAGGAAATTAAGACAAATTTGCTATGGAAAACAAGCAGATCAAAAGATAATTACGATTTCAAGTTAAAAGTAGTGAATTGCAAATATTTCATTATCTGACTCGCTAATAACAGAGAAAAATAAAACAATACTATTTAAAATGACTTGTACTTACTCTTGGTTTATCCAAGCCAAAGGTGCTATTCTGTGCTCTTCTAATTTGTTATGCTTTAGCACAATGACATTTATGTTTCTTGTATGGTTAAAGCAGATTTCTGACACTTCTTCAATTTGATTATGTTCAAGGTATAACTCCTGTAAGTGCATTTGGAAAGAAAATTTGTGAAAGCAAAATATGCTGTTCTTTGGCATTGCAAATTCAAAGTGTAGCTATTACGTGTCCTCCATATTACCTGATATATCTGTTAATTTATGAATCTGAGAGTATGTTTGTAGCTGTAGTGTGACTTTCAGAAACACGGTTTTTCAAAGCAATTGTTTTCTTTTCTCATTTGTGAGAAATTCAGATTGCTTTGAAAGATCAAATATAAAAATAATTGTATTTGTATTCTGGCCTGAAGTTGTATGGTGTAAGAGTATATAATGTGAGAGTGACGAGGTGACAAGACTTTTTTTTTTTTTTTTTTTTTTTTTTTGTCTGGAGAAGCTATTAGTGAGAAAAATACTAAAGAATCTTACTTTCTCAATGTTTTTCCTGGGCTTTTGTGAGCTTTGAAACTTTCAAATTTTTAGGAATATAAAAATATTAACATTGTACAAAATTTGATGTTGTGAATCTGCAAAATATCAAAACGCTGTGTTTTCGACAGAGTAAGTTTCTGATAATGGCTTGTAATGTAGGATAAATATGACATGAAATAACAATAGGGCAAAGACTAAAGTATTTGCAGTACCCAAAACAGAATTCGGGGCTTGTTGAGGAAGGTTTTGGGAAAAGAGAAAAGCAGCCTCACAGCCTGAAAATCATTGTGAATTTATTAGGTGTAGGATTAATATTAAAATTTCCTAAAGCATATGAAGTGTAGTAAAATTTGCCAGGTGTTCACTGTTTCATCAAGGAGGGATGAAGTGAAAACGAAAAATGTAACATATGGGTGAATGGGTAGTGGAGAACATCAGGCTGAAGTAAAGTTGCAGGCAGTAGCTGCAGAATAAGCCGTTACAGAAAAGGTGCTGTTGGTTTTGCTACATTTCATTTGCTTTTTCTTGATCCCATGGAAAGACAGAATCAAGAGAGATGGTGAAATTAATAGGTAGCAAGAATTATTTTTTAAGTAAAGACTGAGGTAAGCAGAGAATGAAACTAGACAGATTTAGAAGGAGGAAAAGGATACCTTCCTGATAGCATCACTAAAAATACCAAACCAAACTACTGCAACAAATTACATTCAAGTACTGGGCAGGGGAGTGGGATGAGAGACTACCAAAAGAAAAAGATTAAAAATCGAGCAATGAGTAAACTGTTCAGGGAAGAGGAACAGACGTCCTGTTCAAACGCTGCCCCCCACCCCAAATGAGGCACAATTCAGCAAAGGTTTGGAAATCCAGGGAAGTTGAAACCAGCCAAAAAAAGGAAGAGGATGGTTAGATATAGGCACCTCTCTCTTTCAGACTAGACAATCTTGGTTCCTTTAGTCTTTCTTTATAAAACAGGTTTTCTAGATCTTTCATTTTTCTTGTTCCTGCTTTTTGAACTTTACTTTGTGTGGTAACTCAGCGTTCACAACGTCTTTGCACTAGGATACCTGTATTAGGACTGTTATGTGCATGATGTGTAACTGAACAGGCAGAAGTTGCAGCCTGTAGTATTTTGTGAGACTGTACTAGATAAATTCAGACTTAAAAGATAGCATTTTGGAAGGAGTTGGTATATAAGTAGATTTCTAGAATTTATAATTTAGGAATAAGAATTATTAGTGTGTCTGGAAAAAAAATTCTATAAAATTAAAATCTATTTCTACCTGATGATAGTAAGGCAGTAGGAAAACAAAAAGATTAAAATGTTAGGAAAAATGAAGCTTTCTTGGTTAGTTTGTTTTGTTTGTTGGGTTTTTGTTGTGGGTTTTTGGTTTTGTGTTTTACTACTTGTTGTTTTGTTTTTACCTCAAGAGTGGCAGGAAGACCTTGTGGGATAATTCTAAATTTATTTCTTCCCAGTCGCAAATAAGAGAGACTTTTCAAAGGATAAAAGGCCAAAGGACTGACGTTTGCTTCACTAAGTTTATTTCCTTCTAATTCCAGGGTGACCAAGTTCTTTAAATCTGGGGAGAAAAAGCTGTCATTAACTAACAGAAATTCCATCTGGTATCTCGTTAAAGTGCATGTTTAAAATTTAGCAGTCTTAAACGTTATTCAGATCAGTTCATGGCAATGAAGAAATATAGTGATTTTCATTTATTATTTCATAATCGTGGAATTGTATTGTTTATTAGTTTGTAGAACTTTCAGAGGTTGCCTAGAGCTTTGTGTATAGCTTTCTCTTCCACTTGGAAGGAAAAGGCGGCGGCTGTACGACTCGTGGCTACTGCTGCCATTTAGGCCTTATAACTTCAGGGTTATCTGCAGGTGGTGTCTGGAATGCTGTGTGGGTGCTGAACTTTGTGCTGTTTCCCAAGGATCTCTGTGGGTCTCCAGCCGCTTCTGTGAAAACGTTCCTTTTCCTTTGGGCATGTACCTTCCCCTCCCTGCCTTACTCCTTTCAACCACCTACTGTGCCGTGGTGAGAACCCTTCGCTGGTTGTACTGTTCCTCCTCCTCAGCTCTCCAAATGCAGGTCACAGAGGAAACCACTGTTGATCAGTATATGTAAGCAGAAAATGCTATTTCACAATACTAAGTTCTTCATCATAAATAATCCAAATAACTTTTTTATTTTTAACAGAAGTTTTGTATCGTTTCTTCTAGAAGTGTCGTTTGATAATTTTAAACTAAAAGGCTCTTGCAGCCCTTGGCCTCAGTTTTCTTTGTCTTAGCTCAAGCATTTCTATCTCTCCATAGTGAGCTGGATCACTAAACTGATCCGGTTTCAGTGGGGACCCTCTTGGCAGGAGAGGAGAGGTTCAGACAGTCAGTCAGTCAGTCATACGACACGGATGGTGCCCTTCCTTCCCCTGCCCCTTTTTTTTGTATCAGCCCACATTTAGCTTGGCTTAAAGGATCATGGGTAATTCAAATTATATTCGGCTTTATTTTTCAGGCACATCAAATTATCTTCATTTTCATTACATTTAAAAAATAATGAATTATAGTTTCACCTCACATAAAGCAATCAAGTTATGGATCAGGATAGTAGGTATCTTCAACATCCGTCTCTACTTAGTAACCTTAAATGTAAGCTTCTTTGGGAGAGTAGCAGTTGCGTAACATGGGAAAATGTAATTTTAAAAAAACTTTGTCAGGCAAATCTTCCAGCTTTTGTTGCCTTTTGAAAACATGAGGCTTAAAAGCTAGCAGTTAGGTTTCTGGTTATATCAAACCACATGCATTTGTTTCAACATTCTACTTTTCAAATTTATTTTAATCTTTTCATATGATCAAAATTAGTTTCCAAATACCTTGTAAGACATCTTCATCAATGGCATGAAGGTGGTTGTCATTTATTTTTATTTCTTCCAAAGCTGATGGCAGTTCAGAGGGAATATGTACCAGCATATTTCCATCCAAATACAAACGTTTTAGCTTTTTCAGGATCTTAACCAAAGGGATGAAAACAGAACTTAGATTATGCTTAAGCATGTAGTGTGATCATAGTTAATGTTTTCTTAAACATGCTTTTTGAAGATTTTTAGCAGCAGTGCGCTAGCATCCAATGTTTTGAATATTTTTTTCCCCTCCTATCTGGTTTCTAATCAATTGGTTTCTTTATGATAAATATTAACAAAGTTGCCAGGTAATGTAATGTGTTCAATCAAGCTCTTCCAGTTACACATCAACTTTCCACAGTTATCCTGCAGCTCTCCAGTCATAACTAGTTGTAGTACTGCTGCTGGCTTTGAGTCGTGTAGGTAATACCTTACTACACTACTGCAGTATTTAGGAGTTCAAAGCACATACATTTGTGGATTATGCGTTTATACTCTTCATTTGTGAGCAAATTGAGGGTTTTCTGTAGGTCAGCAAATTTACTTAAGCATAATGACAGCAACTTTTTCAGTGACCTAGGATTTTTACAACTTCAGTCAGCTTAAAAAATTGGTATGAAAAACTGCCACAGCTTGATTTTGATAAACACACATGCAGTAGTAAGCATTTCTTAAAAAGATGGAATTTTTTTAGCAGTGGATCTGCTGAAGCCTGCTTTCCTGTAGTTTTGTCTTAACTGCCTGGCATGATGTAAGCCTCACTAAATTTTATTTCATGACCGAGGCACCTTCCTGGGTTTGTCTTTTCCATCCACTTTGATTTCATAAGAGTTGCAGGAACTGAAGTCCTTTGACATGGGCCAAAGCTGGTTATGTTATGTTATGTGGAGGGAGGTGGTACATAGAGCCCTGCAAGAGGGCTGATTTGTGTATGGCAGGACACAAAATTAAAGGCGTAATGTGGTAATTCGATTTGTTGTTCATATGCTTTTTGTATTCATCTTACCTGAAAAAGCAAGGTCTTGATGCCTTACTTCCACACTTGAATTGCCACCTATACATGCTTACTTGCGTGAGAAAATATTATGGGACTATTCTGTCTTCAAGCAAGGAATATGCAGATGTACTTGAATAGCCCATTACCATGTAAATTCCCTTGCAAAAAAAAGACTGAATATAGAAAGTTTCTTGGACTGTTTTATGAGAAAGCTGTTCTTTTAGTAAGCAGCTATGCTTGAAGGTTTCTCATTCAACAGTAAGCATACAGCTGATTGCATGAATTGCTACTGAGTGGATTTTTACAGCAAGACCTGGCATAGGCAGATCTTTTGGGGAATCCAAGAGCATCAGCTTTGACAGAGCTAATGTAGTGAGAAAGATGATAAATACATTTACAGATGTTGAGCCTGAGGTTGTGCTAATGGAGTATGAGCCCTTCAATTCTGAAATCTCTCAACTGCAACTGGTAAAATATCAGAAAATTCTCTCTCTCTTATTGTTTAATGTTTAATACTTGGTGAATGTAATTCAAAAATCTCTAGGTATTCTCAATTATCACAAGAGATTTCTTCAAATAGCCAGGTTTAACTTTTTGATATTTATACAAAGGTCACTCATACTAGGTACAAACTGTTTTAGATCCATAGACTGAAAAGCAGGAAGACCTTCCCTTTAAGCAATAACTAGTCATAGAATAGTAGAAAAGTTTGGGTTTCTTACTTTGAATGCTTGTGGACCTATGCCAGGAGAGGTAATATTATTTTTACTCAGATCGATCCATTCCAAATTAGGCATCCCATTGAATGCTTCATCTGAGATAGTAGTGATACTATTTCCTAGGACAGAATTCAAGAAAATAGTTTGAGTTATGAATTACAGTATGCATCTCAGTTGTGTAGTAATGTGCATGAAAAATGTTACAAAAACAGTTGTATTGTGTACAATATTTTTGTAGATATATTCATAACAATATTTAAATACTAATAAGCAAATCTAACATTTTTAATTTATTTAGAGGCTTAGCTATGAAATTCATTCTAATACATTTCTATGATAAAGAATGAGAAAGTATATACTGTTGACTGCGTTTGAGAATGGGTAATGTTGCTGCATGAGAAAAACCGTGCAAAGTGGACCCATTGTTTACCTGTAAGGTCTAGACTTGTTAGATCTGGATCTGAGATGGGTGGTATTTGTGTAAGTTTGGCATTAATACAGCTTACTGTGGTGTCCGAGGTGGAACATCCAGCTGGCAAAGGAGGAGCTTCTATGGGTGGAACAGGAATTGGGAAATGAGATGGCATTCTGATGAAAGTACCATCATCTCCATCACTTTCGTGTTGTGTTTCTTCTTCTTCTGTAGCTTCCTTTCTTGAGATAAGCTGCTTTTCTCTGTGGTGGGATTTATGCCTCCGTCGATTTTTTTTGCCTTTCCTTTTTCTTTTCTTTTTATCCTTTTTATGACCATCTTTCCCTTTAAACTCTACCACTTCTCTTCTGAGTGGCTCATCTTTTTCTGTTTGAGTAGGTGATGATGACAATACATTGGCGTTGTCAAGGTCATTGGGTTCTGGAGAATCGCCAGACAATTCACTTATGTCATCCAATGAAATAATACTTGAATCCAAAGAGGAGTCTAACAGAGGCAGTAAGAACAAAACAAAACAAAAAAGTTGTCTAAGAGGATATGAAACTGAAGTTTTAGTAAACATTGTTCCCTTCATATAAATACGGTAACTATAGAAGAATAGTATTCCCCTTAGAATATGACTTGAAAGAATGAAAATATGGTCTTATATTGCTGCTTTTGATGGAAGAGACATACTTTGACTGAGAAATGATTGAGCCAGCCATGCAGAACAGGTTGTAGAAAGGTACAATTCATTGCAGCTCCAGAAAAATGGGGGAGGAAGGAATTAATATTGCTTTCATTATCTTCCTTTTTGAACTACTATATTAATTATTTTTTTCTGTTGATGGGGGTGTATAAAGAGGAAGAAGAATATGTGTGGGAGTGGGAGGACGGTAATTTGAATAAAATTCACAAAGGTTAAGACTTGGTCTCCTGTACAAGGGACTGTCAGGTCTAGAAGTGGCTGCAGGTGGGGAGCTCACCAGGGAAGTGTTAACTCCATCACCAAAATGCAGTTGTTCCTGGTATAGCAGGACAATTCAAATCAACATGACTTCTAGTTCTACAGTTAATTTCTGTGATGTCTCTGCTCAGTGTATTTCTGTTTATCACATATGCACACACACACAAGGCTTAGTAATATTTTTCCGGTGAGAGGGGGTTACGTTTAGTACTTTGCAGACTTAGGGTATTGGAAGTGGCAGAAGGAAATTACATTTGATCTTTATCGCCTCCATTCTCTTACTAAAGATACTGATTTTGTTTACATTTTTATGAAGAAGCAAGAGTGTACTTCTGTTGTTCCTCCTGTGAGTTGACTTTCTTCTTTTGATTTATATCAAATAGCTGCATATGGTTTTACACTCCTAATAAAGATTTACCAGTCTGTAAAGTGTGATGTTTGTATGTATGTCTAATACATTAACAATGGATAGCAATCATTGATTGATCCTCTGTGAATGGAATTGGGATATAAAATGTGACCAGGTGTTCTTTCATTGTACATTTATCAGAAATTTTATAAGGGGAAGAGGGAAGAAGCAGAGAGGGGAAAACAGAAGTATAACTATCTTTACTATTGCATACTTCACATCTTCTTTCCTTTAAATACTATATCAAATTCATCTAACAGCCAGTGTACTCTAAGAAACTGAAGTCAACTTGAGTAGAAATTATGAAGACCTGCTCTTACTGTGTTATTCAGGACTCGTTTTCTCTATAGAAGGATAATGTGTACCTTGTAATCCTTGATACCATTAAGTGTAGAGTTTGTTAGCTTTTGCATGAGGTAGTTTTACAATAGTAAAAATATTATGGTGTACTGTACCAGTATCAGAACAAACTGGGCAGCATTCTCCTGCAGGTATAATAGTTTTGGGACATTTCAAAGGGTGGCACATGGTTGTGTCACATAACACTTCTCCTTTTGAACAGAGACAGGTAATGCAGGGCTTGGGAGACCAGACGGCTTTATCATACATCATCATCCCGTTAGCTATGCAGTGCCCCTTCTTTCCTAAGAAAGGAAAACAGAAAATTGGAGACAAATAGCTTAGACTGAAATAAAACCAACAGTGTTTATTTAAAACTTTGGAAAGAAACACTACTATTTTGTTCTCATTTTGAAAATATGTAAAATACACCTTATTGTAAGTATCCTATTATTATTCCCTTTTTTCCATAGCTGTGTTTTCTTCAGCTTATTAGTAGTCTCCAATCCCTACTTGGTTCTTGGCCTTTCAGCTGTGAAGGCAGTCAAGGGGGAAGCAATTCGCATACACCATTAATGTATATGTAGCTGTTACCTGCTTACAGCTTCACAGTGAAAACTGAGTGGAAGTTCCCTGTCCCTCTGATTGTCTGCACCTTCTTTTTCAGCAGTCATCGTAATAGTTCATTTCCCTCTCTTCCTAGCCAGCTGATGAGGACACTTACCAGCTTCGTCTTCTGGAAAAAACTCTTGAATTATTCAAGTTTAGACATATTCCTAAAATGGGAGAAATAAATCTAGATTGTGAGTTTCTGAGGGTCTTTTGCATGGCAGCTCTTGTTTCCTTTCCATCCTTAGAAATGGAAAGCAGAAATCACAGATCTCAATGAAAGCTGTGCATAGATCCAGTTGAGAAAGAAGCAAAAGTTTTTCTTTATCACAATGATATTAAAATAAATCATGCAGAACTTGAGAATATCTTTTCCCAGACCCCCTTCTGTTTCTTGTGCACTAGACCTCTTTTCTCATATCTGGGAAAGTTGTGTTAAGGCTCAGTGGAACTGTGAAGGTGACAGTATTCTCTTTATAGTGACTATTTACAGGCTTAATGGAAGTAAAGTCCACTCTCTAATGACTGGTAAGATGGCAAACATCTCCTGTTCCCTATAACTTGCTTTATCTAAAAAACCCTCTTTACTAGGAAAGTAGCAAGCTAGAACAACTTGTGCTAATAAATACTCAATCTCCAAAGTTTCTGGACATGAATCTACAAAAACCTGAGATTTCCCCAGGGTACTAGTTGAAATTTTCAGAAAGAAATGTAGAGGACGTTTATTTTGTAAGCTATACTCAGATATTCGGTAGGCAAGTTGTTTGGAGAGTGTAAAGACTTGGGAAGGAAACTATTCCAAGTCTCTCTTTCCTTCCAGTGATGGAGTCTATCACAGCAAAAGTTTCCCTGGGCAATGTTTTTTCAGACTCCAGAATAAACATAGCACTTTAGCATGATGTGCTCTGTGTGTGTGTGTGTGTTTGAAGAGAATGAAAGCCAAGGTTGAGATTCTTCATCCCATGCAAATCTTTTCCTATGATTGAGCATACCTATGACTCTGGCGAGAAACCGTATTCCCTACACATCTTCCTTTTCCTTTTTCTAATTCAAGTAAGGATGAGTTGCTGAAATACTCGTTTCAAGCTGAAGCCTCACTTCTAAGTTACTTTTTTCTTTGCTGCATATACATAACAAACATTTCCTCTTTTCCTATTCGGTTTGACTTTCAGATTAAGATTGTCTAGTACAGTGGAAATCTCAGCTGAATCTACATGCAGGAGACTTTCATTTGCAATAGCTGTTCCCTCCAAAGACAAATTGTTTGCAGGTTTGTTTTCCCACAGCCCGCCCTGGTCCATGCCTGGTTGTTCAGTTTTAAGAAGAGTCAGGATAGTCTCTAAATGTCCTGACAAGACTACTATAAATACTTGGTTTGAAATGTCTCTGGAATTAATATTTGACTCAAAATCAGGCATTTTGCAAAGTCATTCAAGGCAGTCCTACTTTCAGCTTCATAATAAAGGCATTCCTTTGCCCTTCTATTTAAAGACCACTGGATACAAATCAGTTTTCTAGAATAAAAATTAATTATCAGCATCATCTTCTTTGGATGCTTCTCTGTATTCCTTATATTATACCTTTAGTTACTCTCAGGATGCAAAGAGGGACAAATTAACTTTTTTCATAGTTGCATGTTGTTTTTTCAAATGTCCAGGATATGTGTGCCGCATTTCAGCCACAGAAAGTTGTGCTCTGATCAACTCGAGCCATGTTAACTGAAGGAGGAGATGAGTTAGCCCAGGCCAAACGTTAGCTGGCTGTAAGTGCCTCGTCATTCTACCCAGGTAGCTGTAATCCAGCTGTTTGCTGGATCCTGACTTCTGGTTTTTATGTGCTTGCCAGAAAGCCACAAATATTTCTTTTAAATAATCTCCAAAGGAAACACAAAAAGAACACTACACTGTCTCATGTTAAACAATAAACGTCAGCTGTTCCAGAGGAACTTATCTGGCTTGAGATGGAAATTCTTCTGTGCTTCCTTAAATTCTTTGTTTTGTTTTAGCTACTAGACTGTATCTCAGATCATTGCAAAACTGGTCTGAATAAGCATAAAGATACAGGTTATCAGGCCTTGGCCTCTGCAGACAACTTTAACAAATTATCCTGTTTTCTCTGTATGTAAAAGTTGTATGAAAAGACAGGACAAGTGTGTGCGATCAGAGGCGGAGCGGTGCCCTTTTATTGCATTGCAAACTGCTGTTTGGCACTGTTGGAGGTCACATAACCCCTGTGAGACAGAGTATCGTTGTGGTGCTCCTTAAACTTTCTATCCACTGAATCACTTCAGTATGGTGCTAGAAGCAGGGAGCAGTGAGGTTTAAGAGACATTAGAAATAGAGCAGCCGCATACATCCTATTCTGCACTGCGTGACGGGCTGGCTGCACTCTGTAGAGGACAAACAACTGCATATTATGTCACAGTGAACTGTTTGATTTAATTTAAATAGTTCACGTAATTTTTATATGGAGGAAGGAGATATGTCTGATCGCTGCTAAACCTCTTTAATTGCTAATTTTTATCCAGCATGTATCTGTAAATAGTTTTTCTAGGCTACCGAGAGCAATATAAGTAGCTAGGAGAATGAAAATTAAGTTTTGGAGATTGCATTTTCTTCTGTTCTGAAGCATGATTAATAATAGTGTTCTATTATTTAACAGGCTCTGCTTTTTCCAAATCTGACATTGACTTGGAAAAATTTTGAACTTTAAAAGCTAGACTAAAAAATACCTTGTGGTTGAAGTCTTTGGCAGATGAGCACAGGACTTTTAACCTTTGGAAATATGGTGTAAATTCAGCATGAAGTTCCAAATAAAATGAGTTCAGCGGTTTTAGCTCAGCTTTTGGATGCAAATCTAGATAGAAAGAAACAAACGAGGCGGGGAGGCGGGGAGAACCATGCATTATTTCAGCATGACTGATGGTCTCTGACAGAGACTGGAATATCTTACTTGAAGTGTATGCTATTTGTGTGGTATTTTCCTCTGTTTAATTTTAAAAATATTTTTAAATTAAAGGTTTGACAGTAGTATGTATTATGAGAATAATATTGTGGTATACACTAGAAATGTTATAGTCATGAGTTTTGCTGGTTTTACCCATTTAAACCTCTTACTTAAAATACTTGATTTGAAATGGCTCAGCCTTTCTGAAAGTAAGGTCTCACAAAAAACAAATAGTAATTGTTAAGAAAATGTGACTACAATATGTTTTGCCATTTGAGACCTGTTAACCTAGTGGTTGTGTCTCTTGCATAACACACTAAAAGCTAAACGTTTTGCTTATAAAAATAGGTTAATAGCATTTTATTTAGAATAGTGGTAATCAGGGTATTCTTATTTCATTCATAAAATTGCATATTATGTTTTTATTTGGTGTGTGATCTCTTGGTGCTGGAATGGAAGTATCTGTGTCTTTACATTTATTAACTATAGAGTAGACATGACCCTCTGTTGATTCCTCACAACATCACAGTGTCTTGTCTTCAACCTTTGAACCTCTTTGTATGAACAGAAATGAAGTGTTATAACGTCTCAGTAGTTTTCAGTTGGTTAATAACTGGGACTTCAAAATTGAAAAATACTGATAGTTGTATGCAGAAGTTGTCTTTAGAATGGATGTCTGATTTTTAGACTCTTGTGAATCTTAATTTCCTGCTTTATGAGTTGTAATTTCCCATTTGTGACACTGAACATAAAATCACCAGCATCCTGAAGCACGAGTTTACTCTTCCTTTACTGCACTAAGGACCAAAGCGACACTTAACCACTATCAGTTCTCAATCCCCGTCTAATCTGGTGTTCTTTGAGGAGACTGTAGAGGCACCTGTTACTAATTACCAAGGCAGGTTTCAGTAAATATCAATGACATTATGCTTTTTGTTTGTTTCTTAAAACATTTAATCCTCTTCCCTACCTCTCCTTCAAAACCCATCAAATATCTATTAGTGCAGCAATGTCAAAACCTCTAGATCACCAAAAAGGCAAGTTTTATATAAATCATACTATTGAACTTCTTTTAAAGAAATTTGGGTTCTCAATATAGATGGAGCATAGGAGTGATCTTGTGTTGAATGGGTGGGTTTTTCTCTCTCAGCTTACTTTTCCATCATAAAGGTCTTGTTTGTGTAAGTTTCATACTGCAAAGCTGTTACCATGTGTTACTAATTTATTTACAAAATAAAGAATTATTCTGAAATATTCCATGTAGACAGAGTTTGAATGCTGTTTTTCAAAAATGCAACCAAAAAAAAATAATCCATTTTAGGGAACACTGCTGTTATTGGTGTTAGGACCTCAGTTAATGTTAATTGACTTAGGAGATATATTAGGCAAGACATTCTTCAAAATGGCCTTCAAACTTACTACACATTTGAAGTTATGAAAATATCCCAACTAAATTTTTATTAAGATAAAATGAGAACACAGAAAATATTAGTTACCTGGCAAAGCAGGATCTTCTATAAGGCTTAAGCATAGACAATTAAAAAGCTTCATATGCTAACCACAAAATTAGTATAAAATACAAGAAAAGTAGGTTAGCAAAAAGGTGAGTTTTATTTCTTCAATATGTGTTGCAAGTACAGCTAAAATAAAGGTTTCATGAGTTTATAGGTTTCATTTGAAATCAAGAGAAAGATCAGCCCACTCTAAGTAGTAGAGGGACTTTTTTCTTACCTGGTAGGACACTGTAACTAGACTCATGTTCACCCAAACCGATGAGAGAGTCAAACACTCCCATAACACCGTCATCAACATTAAGAAGAGGTATGCTGGGTGCTACAGCCACAGGAGCTGGAGGCTTCATCCTTGGCTGTCTCGGGGACCTGTGCCCTGCTGAGGAGCTCCTTCTCGGTCCTCTGTAGTGCATCCTTCTCCTTTGCCTCCTGACAAGTGCACTCGTTTCATTTTGAGAAAAATCAATGCACAGAGAGACAAGCAGGAAATAATAGACTAATGATATAGCCTGCATGTTTTTGTGTGTCTCGGAAGGTATCCTGGAATGGGAAAAAAAAGGAAAATTAGATACCTAGGGAACTTTTAAGATTGTCAGTCATGTGGTGCACTTTTGAAAGCAAGTGGACCAGTATCTTGTAGGTCAATATAACCAAGCTTCCTCTTGCAAAAAAATTATCATATTTGAGCTAAACGAAGCAATTGTAGTTTAGTGGTTCTTCGCCCTTCCAGGCAATAGTCAAATTCAAATAAGTGCTAGCTTTGTATTTGGGGTTACATTTAAAAAGGTGGGTTAGATTTTCAGTGCCTCCAGGCATTTGCAGTTTAGTAATTTTACTGCTTCCAGCAAGGGAGCTTTTGAGAGCTATAAATTGTTTCTTGATTGCTAATATTTCTTCCAGGTTGTGTAACTTCTGAACATGGGAATGGCAAAGTAACAGAAAAATGCCCAATTAATTTCAGAAATGATGCTCCAATTGCTTTTTGTTTGTCATTTCTGTGCAAGGTATTTTTCATCATAGATGAGATGTTGCATTAGTTCCCATTTCTAGCCATCCTCCTCTTTAACGGAATCTTTTTGGTTCTGCAGTAGAGGAGGCCTTTTGGAAGTTTGATCACAATACTGCTTCTTGCGACATCCCGCATCTGCTTTTCTAGTTTTCGTTAAGCATAGGTTTTCTAAAAAGGTTGATTTGTAATGTGTTGTATTCTGCATTTACTTTCCGCAAAATTAACAATGACTATATATCTTGAGCCTTCCTATGCTTCTGACAGAAAAATTACGTTTACTGTCACCAATAGGTGGCATTCCAAAACAGAGCAGGCAAGGTTCAGGAGTACGCATGGAAAGCATATCCAGCAGTGGCTCTATCAGTGTAGTAATAAGGCTCTGCATGTCCAAAGGTACTAACCATTTGTCATAGCTCTGTTGCGTAATTCTTTCAAAAAGGAAACGCTCTTCTCCTGTGGCCTGTTTTAACTGAGCCAGTAGTTAGAAGCCACTAGTATTCTTGTGATGTTGAGAATTAGTGAAGAACTTGAGAATTAGAGCGCTTGGTCTTTGTGCCCAAGACAAGGCTTAGAGCATGTCCATGGGTTTTCTCTAAGGAACCCCCCTTGAAGGGATTAAAAAGTACTTTTTCTTAATGTTGACCAGTTTGGCTTTATATGTAGTCTTTCACTTTGGAGTTAGTCTTGTTATAGTTATTATGTTGTATTATTTCAGGAACTTGAGCTGTGTTTCTGCTTGAATCAGATTTTTTTTGAAAAAAGTTTGTGCATTGTGGTATTTTCTGATTTATATAATAGGTCAAGTTTTTGGTACAAGTTGCTTAGCTTTTCTTTAAGATAAGGCATGTTTATCATGCTTTCCACAGCTTAATTCTCATATTTTTTTATTCTAATATTTTTAAATGGCAGTAAATATGCTTGAAACACTTTTACTTCTTTCTAATATTGTAGTTTCTGGGTTCAACTACTTAAATTTTAAAATACTATAGGAAATACATATATTAATTTGCAGAATTTTGTTAAGCTAAGGTAATGTTTTTATTTCCATGTAAGGGGAGTTTGAGGTGCAGGTGTCTCACACAAATCCTTGTAACGTCTCATGTAATAGCAGAATTCTGAAATTAATCCAGATTTTAGTTTACTGCTTTCTACTCATTAGAAATCAGTTATTCCAAAATGCTACACAGACTCTATGCTGGCCTTTTATTGTCAGAAGTTACTGTTAGTGAACATACCAAATAGGGACAGAAGCTTGCACTCCTTGTGCGTTGTACATACAGACAGCATTGATGATGTCTGTTCTTTTTCAGAAAGTGCTTGTTTCTTAGTACTTCAGCTTGCAGGACAAATGACCTAATGTTTTTGGTTTCTAACTTACTTGCATGGTAATGACTGGCTCTGAAATTACACAGTACACTTCTGTTCTGCAGGTTTGAATGAAACACACAAAGAACCCTTAGGGAAAACCGAATATACAAAGAAAAGTCTTGAACATATGTATTCATTCTCTTGAGTTAGTGACATCTTAATTATGGTCACATTTTTTTAGTATGCTTTATAATAATGCTATAGCTATGTAGTTACAATGCTGCTACATTACATTTGGGCTTTTTTTAACATTTAACCATTTCTTCCTGTGACCAGAGGCATATAATGGCAAGACTGAAATACTTTTCCATTCTCTACGAATGTATTTTTGAAAGTCAGGAACAATACAGGGTGAATGACATAACATGTACCGTACAGGTGACGTCTCAGGGTTTTGCTGTTAACTGCAATATAGAGAAAACTGTATAGTAAATCAAAATTGTTTTAAAGTGAAACTTGTTTTCATAAAATACTTTACAGTTAAAAATTAAAACAAACAAACAAAAAAACACAACAGGAAACACACACACACACAAATACTAAATCTTTATAAGCTAATCCTGTTCATATATGTGAGTTTATATGCTTCATTTTCACACCAGGTTAACTCTTCAGTACTGAAAGCTTAATACTGCTACTTTCAACCAAATGATGTTCCTTGCATGCAAAATACAGAACTGCATTTCTAAGCTTCTTTCCTTGGCTTATTTAATAAGTGCTGTCCCACATTTTAAGGCCCAAACTGTGAATGTCGTTCAAGAAAAAGACCTTAAATGCATTGGGCCTTTACTGCCCATGACTGGAATCCTCAAATTATCTGTCAGGAAGTTCTATCTAGTATAGTGCCAGCCAACATTTAATTTGGGGAAAATTTAACTTATTCTACTTATACAAGTTTTTAAATAAATTATTACATATCAAAATAAAATTATAGCTAATGTAATGAAATCATTATGTCTTTGTGTGGCCACATACTCTCAACATGGCCGTATTGCGATACCTTTTGTAATTTTACCTGTAAATGTTTAGATCATGCATAGTATGTGTAAGCATCTTTATTACCTTTACTTCTATCATGTATAGTGTTCAGTAGCTTACAGCTTTCAAAACGTTTATTTTCAGTAACTTCAGTATCTGTCATTTTGTTATTATGTTAATGGAAATAGTTAATTTTTAAAGTAGTGACCCTTTAGAAATACCAGACTATCTGAATTTATTAAGTAATGTATCTTTATCTGTTCAGTCTTAATACAAACATGTTGCTAAGATGTCAAGGTTATTTCTCACGATACACAGGGGTTAAAGTGATTTGCCAATATTTTTCACATACTCTTCTTTAAATTTATTGCACAGAAATGAGTTACATTTAGCCATACCAGCAAAACAAATGCACTTTCAGTTAAGTTTAAGCTTGAAGTGTGTGGCAAACATTCATACCAAACAAAAAGCAGAACTGGTATTGCATACTTTTATCTAGAAAAACATTCATGTTCAGTATTGTTAAATATAGCTAATATTATTTCATATACATTTGCAAAGTTAACATGTAGTTTAAGCCATTCAACACCATGCTTTAAGCAGTAATTTAAAATTTAAAACATTTTACCTTGTAATCTAACCTAACAGCAGATTCTGCTTGGTGTCATTTAGTCTCCAGTTGCAAATGAAACAAAATCACAGTGATATCTTTAAAACAAACAGAGAAACAGTAGGGATTGTTAAAACATGTTAGATGATTCCTTAGTTAAGTCTGAAATAGCTTCTTTCCCTGGGGACAAAGCGCTGTTCTGTTCTGTGTGCAGAGAATCGGCTAACACTGTTACTCGGAGAACTAAAAAGCTCACTTGAGGAAAATGAAAAGCAGCACAATATGTTCGGTCCGTAGGCTGACAAGGCACAGCTGGAAATTCTCTTTCAATACTTACAGTTGCATAAGGAACAGGAAAACGGAGTGTTTTCAAAAGACACAAAAAACCCACGTATTTTATTCAGTTCTGGGTTACGTATTTAGAAATTTAGTTTCCATGTGGCATGATTTTTATGTGGATTTGTTATTTTACAGAAATAATACATTTTGGCAAGTGTAACCTTAACATAAAAACATTTATTAAAATTGGAACTTTTTTCTTCAATTCATATTTTCTTAATCCACTTCTGCCCATATAGCCTATAATCTATAAGCAGCAAACTTTTTTGTTGAAGTGTTAGCATGGAAAATTTACGTAAGTTGTAGCTTATGCATGGAAAATACAATGACTGAAGCAGTTTCCCTTCATTTTTTTGTAAGGGTAATTACATCCTGAAACATGATCCTGAAGCAGGGCTGTGCAGAAGCTGCAGTGAAGTTAGTCATCCAAATATGAGAAGTGAGTCGGGGGGAAGCAAGGGAATAATGGTACGTTACCACAAGTCCTTCGTGTGCCAGCGGAGCAGTTTCCTTCATCCCCAGATCGGGCTTCTGCAGAGTGTCAGTGTTTGATGAGATGGCGAGTCTGCTGAGCTTCAGAAATGGCAAATTTACCTGGTAGATGGAGTTGTCTGAGTTCTTAAAAATTTCTCGTTTGCTTGAATTCATACTCTGAGTAATGTTTAGACAGATAGTCGTGGAATGGTATAACCGTTGAGTTAACCATAATTGTTAGCCGGTATGTGGGGGAAAGATACTGGGAAAACACATTGTCTCTTAAAATAGTCATTCAGTTTCTACTGTGCTTTGCTTTGCAAAGTCAAAAGAAGAAATACTAAACTTCTGTAGTTTATCTGGGGCTGTTTAAAAAAGAATGGAGATAGTTATACTTAACAAATGGAGCTAGCATCTGAAATGAGACAGCACGGTTCCCCACCTGTGCTAAAAGCATTGATTTGTAAAGGGTGAGTCAAACAATAGGACAACAGTTCTTCTAGCACAAGTGGGGAAAACCAATCACAAATTACATCATCTTCTCATGGTTATACATGTCAGGGAAAAGACTCCATGTATTTAAATGACGGTGTGTTTATTAGAGACAGAACTGATAACACTCACTTCAGTATATGTTTAGATGCAGCTTCTTATGCTGCCGACAGCTGTCTCAGGCTCATCTTCTGAGAGTGTTCAGGCACACACCTCCAGAAGGCCTGCCTGGCTGGGACACGGCAGTGCCTGCTGGTAGGGCGGTAAGGTGGATCTGGCTCACGCCAAGCCCTGGTTTAATAACCAGAGCATCTGCTTCGCATCTGGCGTCTCTGATCACTGAATTCTAGTAAGTCTTTAGAGCTCAATTTTTTAGATTGTCATCTCTGTATTTTTTGAAAGGTCAACGTCTTCCAGCAGCTTTCCAGAACTGAGTGGGACACGGTCTTGTCTCCTCTGCTAGATCATACAGTGAGAATCCTACATCCTCTGAGCAGACTGAAGGATCTCGTAAGGTGTTACTGAATCAGTATTTAGACTTCTCTAGAACAGGTCCTTTAGCATGAGCAGTGAAGCACAAAAGCTTGCTAATTTTAAGGATCTGAGATGATCTGTTCATCTGTTTTATGTGTATTCCTGAGTTTTGCACAGTAAGCAATTGCTTGTAAGCACCCACCTCCTCTGTTAATGTTGCTGCTTCTAATATGTGAGTAAAAGTCCTGGAGGCATTATAGTTCTGGTGGTATCCATGTTTAGCCTTCCTTGTGGCCACCTTTAAATCACTGTTCTCCTTTAATAAGCATACCAAGATAAAGTTTCTCCTGTATGTATCTGGTGCCATCTGGCATTTCTGTTACACTCACTGAAGTAGAAATATCCAAACAAAAGCCTGTTGTACTAAACAATCTACTTTGTTCTTCTCCTTCATCCCTCTTGTTAACCTGGCTTTGTGTGTGTGTGTGATCTTAGTAGTACCTGCCATTAGCATGGAACAGAATGCCTGTGAGGCCCTTGCTTACCTTTTTCTCAACTTTCATTAAGGAAGAAACAAAGACAGTCTGAGGGATGTGCAAAGACATAGCTCACTCTTTATGAAAATGACATTACACTTTCCTACAATGAACAATAATGCTTGAAAATTGTAGGAGCTGTTACAGTGAGTGTCCCATGGTTACCCGATATCTGAAGGGCTTGGGGGCTTTTTGAATTGTAAAAGAAATGTCTGAAAATGGGCGTCATCTGCTGCCTTCCAGTAAGATTTAAATGCATGTAAGTCTAACAATTAAATATGGGTTTAATATTGTTATCTACATTCAAATATTCCATGCAAACTTGCCGGTTGTAATAACTAAAGAAAAAATACTGTATGTTCTGCTAAAACCTCAGACTGGGGTGGTCTTGCAAATTATTTCGATGTCTGAGTGCAGTTCAGGTAATTTCTGTCTAAGTGAAAAACATTGCACTGTCCTCAGGGATCTAATATTTATTGTGTTTATGTGAATAATTCACTCTGAGAGCAGAGCAAGTTACCAGTATCTGCTTCGTCTCTCAGTATTGTTATGCCTGCCTATCCCGTATGCATGGCTAGTCAGTGGAATGAGTTGTGCAATACGAATGTTATTGTCTGTTAAGATGCCTTAATGTGGAATGGTCTCCTTTGAGGAGAGAAGGGGCAAACAGTAAACAGCAGTGACTAATAATTAAAATAACTTGTTATTATTTTGTATCTTATGGCAAACTGCCACCAGAGCACTGCTGCTCAGTGTCTTGAGCAAGAGCCATAGGATGTGTGAAGTTAACGTGGGAGCGTGGAGCCTCTGGCATGGATTCTTCATAAAATAGAGGCTGATCTCTTTTTCTTACAGCTTGTTATTTGAAGAGGCTTTCCCTCGTACTTTGCTGAAATTATCCAGTAGAAATTGTTCAAGGCAATCTCATTTTTGAGAAGAGGACTTAGAATTTGCGTTGGCATTGGGCCTGTTTATAGTGGTTACAACGGATTTTTATAACCTCTCCAACTGTACCTATTAGATGACAACCAATAGTGGAAATAGGCTTCTAAGCAATTTGATATGGTTGAAATGAATTTGTTTTCTCGTTCTTCCTCATAAGACGTTCTTTTCAAACACTGATCTAAATTTCACTTCTGTGGACATAAAGGATCCCATGAGTTAAGGCAGCAACACTCCTGGACCCCTATACTGGTTTAAAGTATTTTTTGAAATTTTAGGTATTTCTACTAATTGTCATCAGCTCATTATTTCTGCTTGAGTTTCCTGATCTGTTACCACAGAAATGAAGTAGAAATGAAATAGGCATAAGTAGAAATGAAATAAAGAATTGGAACCCTTTCAGAACCATGCTAGGGAAGTGTGTAAGAGCAAGTCTGCTTTTCGAGCGAGCCCTACCGTACAAGTAACCTTTACCCGGGTACTGTGAAGCAGCCTAGTTATGGCAATATGGAGCGACAGTAGATGCTTTCTTCTGCTATCCCAGCAGAACTTGTTCACCTCAGTGGGTAGCGTTAACTATAACCTTTTGAACCAAAAAGTGGAATTCATTAAGGAACAGTGCTCTTGGCACAGGATGAATTGATGCACAGACTTTAGCTAATGTATATATTCAACATATCCCCACAGAGTTTTAGAACTATATATAACATCAATAACATATGCTCTCCTCTGCATCTGTATGTTTGCATTCATTTCCTCAGACAGTAGTAACAGATAAAATTTGTCTGCTTGTGATATCTACTCCTATACCATGAGGGAATACATGAATATTTATGAAGTAGAGAATAACATTTTTTGATCTTATGGAATTACTTCCAAAGTTTAAGTGGCAAAAGGAATCTTTTTTGCTACGCTCTTTCTTCATCCTCTAAGCTTAACTTTCTACACTGCTTCTCCACAACATGGAATTCTAATTTTTCTGAATTTCCTGGGGGCATCGGTAGCCTCTTTTCCTTTCACAGCAAGGAGAAGTATTAGTCAGTGTACAACAATAGTACTGTTATTTTTCTTTTCATCAATTTTTCTTCTTGCTGTAGGAATGAATGGTCAGAGGAGAAACATAGGCTCACTATTGTGGCTCTGTTCTTAATCTCAGAGGGGGCTAAAATTAATGTATAAGTTAATATAATAGAAATCTGTGATGTTGAAAATGACTTACAGATTTTCAAATTCTGTCTGAAAGGCCACTTAAATGCATGGAGCATGCTGAAACAGAGGAGGAACAACATCTGTCAATCTGTTAATTGAAAATGCCTGAAGTGTAATACCTTAGTCATCAAAGCAAGCCAGCAGGCTGAAAGAATATGAGGAGGACATCTTAGAATATTTTTTTTTAAGCAAAGTTAAGAAGTCAGGCATCTGGGATTGGTCAGTTTAGGAGTGGAAATTTGAGAGATGATGTATGAGTATAGAAAGAAGTGTTGAAGTAACTTTCTATGATCACATCTTATAAAGACCATGAAACCTCATTTCTACATCATACCTTTTAAAAATGTAATGTTTTATGTGCATAATGGATAAACAAAGCACATGACTAGAACAGGAATAGCCCTCACTGAGCCAATTTAACGCTAGGTATAACCTAGCTTATCAGGGTAGAAGAAAGAATGCATTTATTTAAGACAGCTGCTGCTAACGTACAGTACTGCTTAAATTACCTTCTCAACTTGCTGTATGATGTGCTCAGGAGGTCATGCAGGTCATCTAGTCCAACCTGCTGCTCAAAGCAGGGTGAAGATTGAATTCAGAACAAGCTTCTGTTCAGTTGGGTTTAAAGGCATCAGGGACAGAGTTTACACAACTTCTCTTGGCTGCCAGTTCCAATGTCTGACTGCCATTAAGAAAATTTTTTCTTAATCTCCCATCCTTCTGAGGATGCACCGCTGTAGTGGGCTGTGCTTTCTATTCTCTTTGATACTGCAAAGCTGCTCTTAGAATTTCCCTATACAGTCTTTTCTCCAGGCAGAACCTATGAACAGATTTCTATAAATAGTTGGCAAACCCTAAGGAATTTGGAAGCAGTTCGGGAGGGTATATAGATAGCATGCTTGATTACAAAATGTGATTTAAGATGACATTCAAATAGGCTTTAAAAAAAATAAAATCTATGCAGTTTCAAATGGATGTATACAAAATTTTTTTTGGTTCACTTATTGCATATATTCTGAACAAGATTAGAGAAAAGGCAATGTGTTTTCGTGCCAGCTTTGTTGGCTCTTTGAGTGTTCTTGCTCTGAGACTTCTCTAAGTAGAACGCGGAATTATTTGTAGGGCTGACTCCTAGCTAGTGAGGAATTGCCAAGTAACGATGTTTCAGACAACATATACGGCAGCCATGCAGTATAGGTTTTGGAGATCTGTTTTTTTTTTTTTACTATGGTTTGGAATAAAACAGAGAAAATTTTTGACTAAAAATATGGAGATTGTGTAAGTGGACAGCATCAGTCTTCTTATTTTTGGAGCAAGTCATGACAGACTGTTTCTAGGATTTGTACCAAGCCCTCCCCCCAAAAAAATTGTATACCTGTGCTGTTATGGATTCTGAGCACTTGAGCTTTTGTGGAACTTGTGCATATGGAGTATATTTATAGATTTTTAATTTTGTTGACATTAATTCTACACACACCCCTGCCACCAAAAAAAAAAAAAAAAAAAACCAAACAAAAACCAAACCAAAACCAAACCCCCACAACTCTTTGGATATCTTCCCCAAAAACATTAAAAAAATAATTTTATTTGTAACATGAGTCTCCTTTTAAAGTTATTTCAGAATTATCTGAGAGTATTTTACATATATGGGTATTTTATATGTGTCTTATACTACATGTTGATGTTGTCTTGTTGAACAGTATCAAAGGAACAACGTGATGTTCCTTGCAAGACATCAAGCCATGAAATGTTCTGTTCTCTGCAATTATAAGTTCATTGTGAGAAGTACCATATGCAAATGTTGGAAAGTCCACATCTTCTGCTTGACTATCCATCCATTACCAGATGAAAGTGAAGTTTTTTTCTTACAGTATCTACAAATAGTGTGACCTACCCTTCCTTGCTTAGTATGTCTTGCTACAGGTAGTATGTCTGTCACCATTTGAGTACCTCTTAATCTCATTATTTTGTTAGGACACTTTGCTGCTTTGTGTTTTTACAGACATAGGGTTTTTGTCTTCCAGACTGCAGCACCTTTACTGAAGGCAGTGTTTGTTAACTATTTTACAGAATCCCGCACTGGTCAGGGTTGGATGGGACCCCTGGAGAGCACCCAGCCCACCCCCTGCTAAAGCTGGCTCACCCAGAGCAGGCTGCACAGGGTCATGTCCAGGCGGGTTTGAATGTCCCCAGAGCAGGAGACCCCACAGCCTCGCTGGGCAGCCTGCCCCAGGGCTCTGTCACCCTCAAGGGAAAGAAGTTCTTCCTCATATTCAGAAGGAACTTCTTGTGTTGCAGTTTGTGCCCGGTGCCCCTTGTCCTGCTGCTGGGCACCTGGCCCCGTCCTGTTGACACGCACCCTTAAGATACCTGTAGGCACTGACAAGCTCCCTCTCCGTGTTCTCCAGGCTGAACAGGCCCAGCTCGCTCAGCCTTTCCTGAGAAGGAAGATGCTCCAGTCCCCTCATCACCTTCGTAGCCTCCGCTGGACCCTCTCCAGTAGTTCCCTGTCTCCTGAACCGGAGCCCAGCACTGGACACAGCACTCCAAACACAGCCTCACCAGGGCGGAGCAGAGGGGGAGGGTCACCTCCCTCGACCTGCTGGCCACGCTCCTCCTAATGCGCCCCAGGATGATCCCACTGGCCTTCTTGTGCCCCAGGACACGCTGCTGGCCCACGGGCAACTTGCTGCCCACCAGAACGCCCAGGTCCTTCTCCGCAGAGCTGCCCTCCAGCAGGTCAAGCCCAGCCTGTACTGGTGTGGGCGGTGGTTCCTCCCAGGTGCAGGACCTCACACTTGCCCTTACTGAGCTTCATTAGCCTCCTCTCTGCCCAGCTCTCCAGCCTGCCCAGGTCCCGCTGAATTAGTGCTATCTTAAGCTCCTGGGCATTTTTCTTTAAATCATAATGAAGGTGCCAGACATCATAGATACCTGCATAGACCCAGTGAGGTTTTCTCTTGTAGGGCATGCTCTCCAAGATATCCTGGCACGGCAAGTGGCACTGGCCCCTTGAATCTTAGGAAGTCCTCTCCTTACTGTCGCTGGCTAAACCTTGGGTGAAGCACCTCCAAAGGTGATGTGACTGCCTTGGTATTAGTCTTCCACCCTGATCTTTAAACAATGCTTGCAAATGAAAATCCAGCTCAATGCTCAGTGCCAGCCACAGAAGCATATACAACATCAGTAATTATTGGGAAAATATTGGAAAACAAAACTAAAAACATTATTATGGCACTGTTAGATGCTTGAATCTAGAACGGTACTCGTGCCACGTTTCATCTCTAGGTCCTCCACCTTTATATACAGTGTTAAAATTTCAGGATACCCAGTCCTCCCATTCTGGTGTTTCTCCATCAACACCAGAGAGCACACCCCAGGTCCTTTGGACCATAGAAGGCAGACAGACACAAGTATGATCAAACAGAAACAGATTTACTCTTCTTCTCCAGGCTTTGTGATCAGGTGTAGGACTTCATCCTAGGGTGCCCCTGAGCAGTCCTGATCACGTTATTTGCTTTACTTTATATTCCTTTAATCCTTTTTCCCTCTCAAGTTCTTTTCTCAGCCGCTTCAATATATATAGCCTGCCAAGGTTTGCAGCTTCCCTGTTATACCTAGTAATTATAAAATGGTTGTCCTGTCATTCTTTCCTTGAGCATCACAGGAAAGCTTGATACTACCAACACCCACCCACCCCCACCCCCCTTTTTGATTCTACAGTATTCTGCCTCTTGGTGTTGCAGTCTGATTAGTGGTACAGCAGGTCAGGGCGGGCCACCTGCACATACAATACTCTCCTCCTGTTCTCTCTGGTGTTCTGAACTCCTTCATGGTATCTTCCTAGCAGTGCCACAGGTGAGGAGTAGCCACATGCCTGCACACCTTACCATATAGTTTATCGGTTTCCTTATCTGGGGGCAAAAACCACTATCACCTGTTACCATGGCTCACCTGGTACCAAGGAAAGAGCACATTCTGTAGCTTTAAATGTTCCACAGTCATCCTTATTTTTAATAGCTGTCTGTCACATTATCGTTAATACACGCTTCCTTATGCCTTCTGTTTCACCATGTTCTTTAGAGGAGGGCTTTATTGAAGTTGGATCCATCATTTAATTTATTCCAAAATACTGATGAAAATATTATTTCTGTAAGTCAAAAAACACATCCGCATTCAGGAATTTAAAGCTATTTCTATTTTGTTCAGGAATCTGAAAGAAATTGCTGGAAACTGAAAACTACTGGAAATTGCAGCAGCATTTTTTTTAACCTTTCATTGTAATAAAATATTAAATTGCTTTACTCTCGGTAGTCATAATGAATCTGCAGTTGCTGGCTGGTTTTGATCAAAGATGGAATCCTAAACTTTGAAATTACTGATGTGTTTGTTTTTTTAAAAATATAACACGTAAGTTTATAGTTGGAAAAAAATAGCAATGGGGAAAAAATAAATTTATAACTGTTAAAGTCAGCACAAGACACGAGATGGAGAATTTGGGATTGGCAGTACACTGCATTTCTAAAACCTATAGCAGTTACTGCATTCCTTTTTGTAATCAGCGGTCACCAATATCCTTAAGGAAAAAAACCATAGAAGAAGGAAAAAATGTTGCTGGGAAACCTTAAGAGATATTAAAACCAGATTTTCCTCACATGTTTAAAAAAATTAACAATGCATTGTAAAAAGCATTGGGTACTTCTTTAGGTGGGAATAAACCTAGACTTGCAATATGAGATGTAGGTAGCTAGGATCTATTTACAGAAGACACTTGGGTTTCAACTGTAACTGCATCCCAACTGCAGTTCTTCACTGAAGTGAATGGAATATATAAAATATTAATATCCATTAGTGTGAACTTTCTCAAGACACTAATTATTACCACAACTCAAAGCCTCTTGGTTACACTTCCATTCGATCCCACAGCACCATTTTTATTTGAGATAGTTTCCTCACTTTATATCTAAAATGCTAATGAACAGACAGATGACAGTAATCTGTAAACCCTTCCTTTAGCAGCTGCCTAAAATCTGAAGCTGGTGTGTTTCACGTACTGCCTCTAACTATGTGCATCAGTGAAGAAATTTAATAGAATTTTTACTATTCCATCGTCTAGAGCCTGTTCTCTGTTGTATTCCAAAGCAAGTTGTCTATCTAGCTTGAATAAATATGACTTTAAAGCTGTGGCTGTTTTAAGTAAACATGTAAGATTTTCACTGTCCTGTTGTCTTTCCTTTCAGATAGTATCACTTATTTTTCAGGATCAAATGTTGACACTTCCTGGTATGTTGGGCAGTTATGTTTCAGCTATTTGCTGACTTGTATTTTTCCAAAATATTCATCTTAGCAACTGAGCATGCCTTCTGTGTGTCTAAAATAGCACAATGAGCTTGGTTTGGGGTTTGGTTTTTCTCATGTGCCACTATTGAGTATTGTTACTCATCAATATAATTTTGAGGTTTCTAATTTTTTCCCTAAGATAATCATATTTTGCAGCATAAATACAAAAGATGGAGTAATCTAATTTTTTTTTGTCCTAGCCATAGTTCATACAATATTATCTTTAATTTCTGCTGTACTCAAACTTTGTATAAAGTGAATACTATTTATACAAATATTTTTGTGTTCCTTTAAGTTTGTAGTCTTTAATCTTCATTTTGGCAAGTGCCCATTTAATTATGGGAATATAAATCTGTGTCAGAGACACTGATCTAATATTTTCAGACATTGTAAGCTTTTCTGTTCTGGGGAAACACCATCACATCGCTAGTATCATTCTGTTCTTGTTGCTTAGAAATACCTCCAAAGAGATTTTTCTCTGTTTTTCTCTTTCATAATGATCATTTTCTCCTGTAAACTATGAAGAATTCAGAACGGTTCAAAAGAGGGTTTTGAAGGTCATAGCGACCTGAACAGTTGCTAAATTTGTGGCAGACAGATGTAAGCCTCCTATAGGCTTTTGTTCATGTCCTGCCATTGCTTCTTACAATCAGTTCCATCTTCTTCAATAGGCATTCACATCACACCCAGACCAGAGAGACAGTGTTTCTCTTAAACCATTTAAAGATTGGACTAAAATGAACATATAGAAGTCTGTATTTTAAATATAGAAAATTGAGATGGCTTAATCTGTGTGCAGATACTGAAAATAGATTGTTTAGAATTCATTAAAAGTAAGACTATATAATTATTCTAATGGTCTCTCCCTATTTGTTTGCAATTATTTGCTTCCATTTACTTGGTTGTTCTTGGTTGCACTTCCCATTTGTAGGCAAAATGGCAAAAAAAAAGTGTCCATATAGAGCACTGTATACTTCTCTGAAAGGTGAATGCCATCTTCCATAAACTTCTCTTGTATGCTGTTGCCATCTTCAGTTGTATCAGATGTGAAGTAAGGGAATTAATACTTGATCTTACAGATGAAAATGTTGGTTTGAGATTTATCTGGTAGACATTGTTGGGTTTCTGTGGTTGACTTGCTTATATCACTGTTGTTTATTGCCCAAGGTGTTTTCACATTGGCTTTAATACTAAGTAGAAATTAGTAACAGGATGCCTCTCCACTGAGAGACTGTCTCAGGAAGGAGATGTAAACTGAGGACACAAGTATTTTGAGGCTTTTTAGTCAAAAAGAAGGATTTGTTGGCAGCTGGAACAAGATGACGCTTTGAGGA
Organism: Falco naumanni; assembly: GCF_017639655.2. Lineage (NCBI taxonomy): Eukaryota > Metazoa > Chordata > Aves > Falconiformes > Falconidae > Falco > Falco naumanni. Next base: position 111,605,434 of record NC_054057.1, on the reverse strand, counting down.
AAATAACAAAGTTTTCTTGCAGTTTCCTTTTAAATCTAAAGGTTAGTTGTCTTTGCCTATTGATTCACGTTTTTCCCATTACAAAGAGTGGCACCAAATGGTTGGTTTGGGTGAATTAGTGGACAATGGCAAAAATTATTTGTACAGCAATTCTGCAGTGTGCTACCAGTGAGAATTTGAAGAGGGAACATGACAGAGGGAGGTGTGGGTGTGTACACATATCTAATTTTTTTAAATTTAATTTTTAATACTGTATTGGTATTTTTATTATTATCACATTTCTAGAATTTGTAATTCCACAGTGCACAAAATTCAGGATTAAGTACAGATGTAAAACACCTCATGAAGTGATTATTTGTTTGCTTTATGATCTGAATAGAATTTGTGGCCAAACTTGTGCAGAATGGGAGTTGCATATTTCCTGAAACTCCAGCACAATTCCCCCGGTCACCTGAGGGAAATGCTAAAAACTACAACAACAAAAACTGTCAGTTCAACAGGATACGTTATTCTGGATGACTGTGTGTATGTTGTGTATAAACATGTCTTGTTGAAGGACATTAGTGGTGGTTGTTTTTTCCCAGAGCTCAGAAAGACTTTGCCAGTTTACCTTTTTGTTGCGACCGCTCTGTTCCTTTGCAGGAAATCCGTTGTGTTCCCTTTCCTTCGCTAACGGGAGGCCTCGTCAACTGGCTGAAGGAGGAGCAGAGTTATTTCTGATCGAGATAATGAGGAGAAGCTTGCAGCTGAGGGAGGGACTGGTGAAGCAGTGTGAGGGGGTTCCCTCTTAATTGATGATTGCTGTTGGGTCAACACGGCCTATCCACTGAGTGTCCGACCCTCGTTTAGCTCTCGCCCTGTCCTGTTTCTAAGTGCTTGCACAGCGCGGCACTTCTTCTTTCAAAGCCAACAGTTCGTTCTTTTGGAAATGGCAGTCTTACTAAAAACCAGCTGCTTCGGGACTGAAAGATTGTTCAACTGCAGTAGCAGGAACATCAGAAATTTTCCGTTACTCGTATCCAAAACCTCACCGTGTCCCAGTGGCGGCTCAGACAAGCCCAGCTGTCACCGAGGTGCCTGCGCGGTTCTGGGGCAGAGCTCCTTCCTTCAGAAAGGTGCTGTGCCTTCCAGCGCTCTGCTGGGAGAGTTCCGTGTGGGTGCCAAGCAGAGGTTTTAACGTAAGAGTATTTGCCTTTAGCCAGTTTCAATCCTCAAGTGTTTTGAGAAGCACTTAAGCTGTTCTTTGTTCTGCTTCCTCACTGTGCAGCAGCTGTTTGGGGGAAATAGCCTTGTGAGGAGCTGAAATCTGCAGTGGCAGCATTTGCATTCCTGCCCGCGTGCTAGGGCGTGCTGTCTCCAGCCTGTTACCCTGCTGCTGGGTTTGTGGCTGTGCTGTTCGTCACACTGAGAGAGCTAGCGCTGCTTTTTCACAGCTTTTGCTTTCTGGGCTGACACACGGCACAGCCACCCAGGCAGTTCTGCTGGCAGAGGTGAGGGGGCAGTACCAGGCTGGTGCAGAGAAAATGGAGGAAAGCTGGGAGGACACTTTTTTACGAAACCACGCTTTAAAACAATATATCTCCATACAAAAATAACCTTCGAGATAACGATCTGTTCTGCCAGAAACTGACTGAAACAAGCTACTTCTTTTTACCCCTAACAAGAAATAAGACGCCATCTCCCACTGAGTTGAAGGGAATTTGGTTTGACTCATCCTATGTGCTTTTAAATAGCTTTTAATGACTCGGCAGTTTTATGTTGTTATGTTTACCTTCACTTCGTTCTTGGAATGATTTGTACTCTGTACAGAGCTGTGCCTGTAGTCCAGCTCCACCCCTGACCTGGGAGGACGGGATGACCTGCACTGGTTTGCGTTTGGGCAGCATTTGAAGGTCCCCGTTGACGCAGGGCCGCTGTGTACGGGTCTTACATACTGAGACTGCCTTGCCCGAGACCTTTTCACAGTTCTCTTGTACACATTAGCCACAACCTGTCTAACCAGTTAGTTCCAGTCTGTTATTGTGGTGGATAAGTATTTTTTTGCTTTTCCAAAAATTGTCAAATTTTACAAAAATCTTTGAGGTTCGCTTACTTGAAGTTTTATGTCAAGTATAGCGCATTTTATTGGTATAATTTTTCTCTTGTGTGTGCGTAATTTAACTTATCCTCAGCTTCTGTAGTCTGAAGACTTCTGAAAACCATGGCAACATAATCTGTACGTAGCAGACCAGTTCAAACTGGTGTTGTGCTGCCTTGTTATTTTACTGACGGTGATTTTGATATGGCACAGTTGTCCATACGTAACGAGTATGAGATCCAGAGAGGTTTTGCATATCATTTGTCTTGAAGAATAATGATTGCCTGATTATGATATACCATGTGTGGGACAAAGGTACGCCATCTACCAGATTTACTGGGATGAAGTGAGATTTTACTCCACACCTGCAGGTTTAAATTATATGTAATTATGTTTATATTAATGCAATTACTGCAGAGTATGGGTGTGGAAGGAACCAGTTAATGGATATTCTGCACATGAAGAGCCCTTTATTTCTTCTGAAAGAATGGAGTGTCAACATATGTACAAGAATTTTAAGAGAATGCTTCAGAGTAATTGTATGTGGGTTTTTTTTCCAGTGAAATTAATTTTCTTTCTGGTACCTCTTTGTTTATATGTGTTTTAACCTGGAAAATTTCTTTTCAGATTGGCTTTGGGTTTTGGCAGTTTGGGGTTTTTTAATAAAAAATAGTGTGTAGATGTAGATGTAGAAAGTGTGTGGCATTCTTACCTTTCAGCAGTACTTTGAATGAAAGAAAAAAAATCATTTAATAGTTTCTTATGAAAATATTTCAGTTGTATGAGCTTCACTTAAATGATATGAGATTGAATTTACGTCATGGCTTGCATGCTAGCATCTTGGCGATGCATAACTCGCAGAGATGTCGCTGCAGAGTGCACTGACCTGTCCGTGCTAGCTTTAACTGGCGAGTTGGAATATCCACAGTGACACCCCCGGCAGCTCCAGCCTCTCTGAGCTACTCAAGTCGGGAGGCCACCAAAGAAGGATGCGCTGTTGTGGCATCGCTTGGTACTTGAATTAGCTGTACTAAGTCTAATACATATGAATCTGTTAATCAGACCTATTGCTGTGTAGGCAAACATTTTGAGAAAAAGAGAAAGCCAATTACTGAGGCAGTGTTTTGTCAGCTGATTTTAATCTAACAGTTTTAACACAGAGTCGCTTCAAGCGAGTAGCTACCTCATCTTGTGGCTGAGCACCCATAAGCCCAACGGCAGTGGATACAACTAAAACAGATGAAAAAAATGGATGATCAGAAGTGAGTCTGTAAAGTGATGGTAAATGTCATACCCCTGCAGAAGTTACAATGAAAGGTGTGTAAAGTAATGCTGTAGTTTCCTACTTGTCAAGTAAGAAAATACTAAGATGTAGAAAGTGGAGTAATGAGAGTTTGAGATAATACGGACCATATTTGGGGACAGAATGTGTGTTTGCATAATGTTTGTTTATAGCAGCATTTGTTTATTATTTCAGTGGCTGAGTGGAGTATACTCAAAAAATGTTTGCAGCAGTTCTGAGTGTGGTTAACTTATTTCCTCTTTTAGCAGTTGTTCATTTTCTACTTTAAAACATTTTGCTACTCATAATCCTTTTACAAGCACATCAGTTGCAAGGTAACTTGTGTTGTTTTCACTGCCCAAGTGCCTGAAATGCTTTAATTGCCCATTTTCCTTTTATGAGTTGATTTTTAAAAGATTGAGTTCACTAAAGCTAACTCAAAGCTGTGCCATAAAAGAAGACAACAACTTGTATCGGAGTATAAGTTATTTTTTAATTAACAGTTATTAAAAAGCTCTGATCAAAGCAGGCCATATTTCAGCACAAGAGTCAACACCTTAACAGCTGATTGAATAGTGTCGTAATTTAAAATTGTGAGGTGTTGTTTTAACCATACCTTCAAACAGTTTGGGAGTTGTTAGGGGTGCAGCTGTTTGATTTTGATTTTTTTTTATTATTTTTTCAGTAATACTGTAAAGTGTAAACTTCTCCAGAACTATGTCTTACAAAGTACTGTTAACCTCAGATTAGTATTTAATGTTTTTAAATAATTCTAAACCATCTGAAATTTTTGAAAAAGTTTATTTTTTTATTCATGATTCAGTGAGGGGAAAACTGAGCAGAGCTATCTGTGCCTAGTGGTTACAGCAGCAACACTCAGACAAGTTGTTTTTCTCTTGAAAACCTGTTTTTGTCATGAAATTGAATTAAATATGTAAAATGTTTTTTCTGTCTATCTTCAGGCGATAAAATGAAGTGATTGTCATCAACATCTGTACTTTGTTCTTATGAGATGAAAAACAGTTCATAAATGGAGTAAGTGTTCTCCTGCACCAAAGAACTGGTGCTTTTAACACTAATTTAATGCATCCACCCGTGGTAATGCTCCGGCATGTTCCCTATGGTAATGCACCAGAAGCTTCTTCCCCGCAGTACTAGAGTAAGAGTAGCGGTTTTGTTCTGCAAGCATGCATGAACTTAAATTTGTAATAATCAGGATAGACAAATGGGAAGAAATAAATATTGTCACCAAAGTATATCGGCGTAAGAAAATGAGGATGTAGTTGCATCTAGCACTGAGTTTTTACCACTAGCTTAAAGGTTAGTGTGACTGTAACAGTAGTGGTGAAAATAAATGGAAAGATGCAGTATTTCAGCTGTGTGACTGACTCATTGGAAAAGGCTTACACACACACCACACTGGTTATTAAAGCAGTTCGGAAGACAAGAGGGACTCTGTGTGTGATATTTTGGAGCAGTGATTGATACCTAATTCTTTATTCGCTACTTTTTCTGTATTTCATAGTCTACTTGTGTTACGTTATGTGTATTGTACAAGGCAGAATAAATGATTTTGTCAGAAGCATTTGCTGGTTTTGTTTCGAACAGCTGGGAGATTTTATAAGGTAAATTCATAGTGAGTACTTAGATAATTGAATGTTGTAACGTCTTTGTCTCATAGAATTTAGCAGGAAAGATCCTATGAATTAGTAAGGATTGAACTGTTAGTAATTCTGAATTCATAGGGCAACAGGATATGTTAAAAATGAGAAGTGGGACTTTTGGAGTTATAAGAGCTGTAGAAGCTATCAGCTGCATTATTTTCAAGAGGCATAAAGATGTACATAGTCTAGACAGTGCTACTTTTGCACTGGCAGGGGCAGCTGCAAGTAAATGCTAATACAGGAGCTTATTCCAAAACAGAAAGGAATAAAAATAGAAAAAGCCAAAGATGAGGAATATGCTGGAGGCCTCACATGTTAGTTTGCAGTGTGTTTTGGAAGAGTCATCCAGAGGTCTTTCTACAGGGGAAAAAATGAATATTGAAGCAGTCCAGAACTACTTTTTAAATAACACTATAGTGCTTGCCTGCCTTCTCAAATGTTTCCTACCTAACCATTGATTATCTGTGTATACCTTACCCTTCCTGCTGTGGGACTTAGCTTGGGTCTGGAAATGTAGCCTGTCTTTGAGTGTTACATCCTCATCTTTTTATACAAGCTGGGAATAACTACATGTTTAAATGCTGGGAATGCAAAGTTTTCCCTTTGTTGCTTTAATTTCCTTCTTGAACTATTTTTACTCATCCATCCATTACTATCAAACTTTTTGATCTTACTCTTTGGTCACTTGTACTTGCCCCTTTCCCTCTCTTTTCCTTTTTATTCCTTTCTCTTATTTTTCCTCTTTGTTATTGCTGCTTCTCTCCCTCTTTTTCTGCATGTACATACAAGAAAACCAAACACTGGATTTTTGGCGCTTCTCATATGACTTTATGTTGTTTGTCCTGTTAATATACCTCAAATAATTGTAGATTCATTAATTGCTGCTTGAATTAGAGTGCTGGAAATGTGGGCACTGTTGCTTATATTGAAATGGTATGATAAAATAAAATCTTTTAAAATACTGCTCTTAATTTGGGTGGAGGCCTGAAATCTTGACTACCCAGTTAGTCTATGGCATTTATTAATAGAATTAATAATCAATATGCTTATGTGCTCAGCAGTTTGTCTGGTAGTAGGCCATCAGGTCAAAGCCTGAAGGATGTGCCCCTTTCGCTGAGCTGCTAATACTACAGAAAAAAGATAAATTCTTCTGGCATCTGCTGTACCTTGCTAAACCGACTTTTCTAATAACCCAAATGATTGTGGAATCAATGAACATTAATTGATTTCATGCATGTGGAGTTGCATTCCGAATCAAAGCAATGTGTTGCTATATGCCATGCAGTACTAGCTTCGTCCTTTTGCAAAGCGCACTGAATTCCAGCAGTCCTGGAGTCATTCCGCGATCTAGATCCGTGATCATTCCATTTGGAGTCGCCAGTAACTCGGGCCAAACAGTGGCGTTTTGCCATCGGTTTGTGTGGAAAACAGTTGGTAGCTGGGGGGGTTGTGGAGGAATCTGGGATGGGTGCAGACGGGGAGCAGAGGGCTCGCGGGCTTCTTGCCCTTCCTCGCCTTCAGCGTGTTCGAGCACGTTCTGGCAGAGGCTGGGGGCCAGTAGCTGCGCTGCACGCAGGCAGCATGCTGCAGCCTGGTGCTGGTGGGTTAGGACTAATCCTCTTGTTAGCATACAACTGCAGAAGGGAAGGCTTTAAACATACACTAACTTTACGTGCATGAGTGTCTGTGTTCCTTTACTTCCTTAAAGCTTTAAAAACACCAGAGAATTAAACAATTGTTTGAAAAACTGAAGAAGAAAAATGAAAAAAATAAGCTGTAATATGAACTAATTTTCTCTCAACTGGACTTCTCCAAGAGCAAAATTTATTTTGTTTCAAATGTTTCTGCAATGCCAGCCATTTAAATTCAAATTAAAAAATGCCTCAGGGTTACATCGAAAGTGAATGAACAACACTGGCAGCTAGTATTAGTTATTACTATTACTTCTTTGTATTATAGCAGTACCTAGCAATAAACCAAATATTTATATACACACATCACAGTACATTCTTGGTGACCACAACTTTGGCATTTAAAAACTAAATAAGGTGGAGCATAAGAATATGTTTTTGCCTGGCAGCTGCATGCGATTTCTCCTAGTGGATACGCTGAAGAATTCTCATCACTGCCCTGAATTTTTTTGTACTTGGCAGTATGCAAATATTTGAGTCAAAATCTTCCTTGTTGTGAAAGATTTAGTCTTAAGGTATACTACAGAGTTGCAGAGTGAATAGCATTGCAGTTTCTTAGTGCTCCTTATTTTTTCTTCTGTTTTGTTATTTGGGGTTTTACTGCTTTCTTACTGAGGTAATTTAATAGATCAAAGTTTGAGGACAGTTGACCATTTTTAAGAGTATTATTTATTGACAGCTTTACACCCTTACACATACCATAATTACAAATTGTTAAATGTTTTGATGTGCTGTAACTTGCTTCTCGTAGATGCTTGGGCCCTCTCAAGAATGTTTCCTGTGTCGCTGTTCTTTATACTAAGAATGTGTTTGATAAACTGAAATGTCATGGTTTTGACAGCCAAATTTAAAGAACTATATTTGGGTATTACATGAAAGGAATTGAGTGGCTTTAAAGCTTTCAGGGTCTTTTCAAAGGACTGGATCCTGCTCTTGTTGATAGCATCAGGTATGTTGGCATTTCACGTTAATGTTTATTTTCACATAAGCGGAATATTTGTTGATAATTGTTAATAACCAGGCAAATGCAAGCTACTAGGTGGCAGATTTTTGTTGAGACTGTCCTAAATGTAATGCTTTGTAGAACCACTTAAAAGAGGATGTTTTGGGGAAAAGATTTTAATGTATCTACGGCATGTTTTTATAGAAAGCTTTGCTTTTCACCTCGTGCAGATGTTAAACCTTTTTCTGATGCTCAGGAATACTACTACTATGGTTTCTGTGAAAATAAGCACTGATTTACATGACAGTGCATTTTATGTACCTATCTGCATATGTTTAAATAAAAATATGGTCCTTATGGTGGCTAGATAAATGAATATTGTTGTACTATATGCAGTAGGGAATTATGCTGCGGACATTTTAGATGTTCCAGGTGGGTCTATGGACATACGTGTCTTTACCGGGTAAGATAAACGTTTGCCCACATGGAAGTGAATAACCCTTCAGACTCTTTCAGAAAGGCAGTTCTCTAAGCTTTATTTGAACAAGACTGCAAATACCTTTCATATATCTGATCTATTAATTGGCAGCCAGTGTTGATAAGTAAGTAATAATAACTGGATTTTATTAGATTATTTTGTTCTGTCCCTTACTGTGTGCCATCCTTCTTGCTTTGAGTTTCTCTCTGCAAAGTCTGTAGTACAAAAAAACTTGGGGGAAGGATGAAAAGTGTTGATGCTACACAAAAATTGGTAATATGTATTTTGGGTATATTATATTTATGTTAATTACTGGCTGTTTACGTGAACTGACTCGCTGGCTAATGGAGTCAAATGAAAAAGGAAAAAATTCTCTCATCTGAGGCAGGTACACTTCAGGGATGACGTATCTCAAAGAACTCTAGTTACTGTACCAATGGGCTGTACCAATTGTTGTATAAATTATTGTTGTATAAATTAAGAGAGTTTTATTGGTTCACAGTAGTTCTCTGACTCTTGTCCTTAACTGTGCATTTTTAGCCTCTGCCTGGTCCACAGTCAAGATGAAACAACCACAGTAGTAAATAATCAGCATAAGCTGAATAATTTGTCTAAAAACTTTTTTAATCATGCTTTTTAAAAATTAAATGCCTAATATTGAGCTAATTTAGATGAACTAGATGTTCTTTATTGTGTCCTATGATTTTTATTATTATTTTTAATTCTTCAGGGTACTTGGAAAAAACTACCATAGCTTCAGAGCCAAGTCATTAACTAAATTCAGTTGCTTTTATTTAGATTATGTTTAAAATCCGTTGTCTGGAGAAGCTTGATAATGTAAACTGTACAAAAGCAAGTTGGGTCACACTTGATAATCAACTTTTCTGTTTTTTAAATCCAAGTTGCTTTATGCAATCCTGGACCCTTTTACTAAGCCATCAGAAAGGTTTACAGAGGATTTTGCAGTATCTCCTATGCAGAAAAATATTTAAAGATCTATGAAGTATCTATCTTCTGTTGTAATTTCTCTCCTAAAAATGCCTTTTCTGCAGTCTACTTCCTTCAGATTATTGAAAAATTGGCTCACAATTCTTTCTTTCAAATTTTTGATTCTTCATGCTGTTCTTAATACGGCATCTTTTTTCCTTTCATAATTTTTCTTTTTTTTTTTTTTTCTCTATACTGTCCTTGACTGCTTAGTATCTCTTTTGCTAAATTAGACACATCTGCTGATTTCCACACAGTCCGTTATATTCAGTTTATCATCAAGAAATGTTTAGTTATACTTAACAGCAGAAGTAGGGTAAGGGTTTCAAAATACCATATAATGAAAACCAGCATGTCAGTAAACTTGTAGAGGAAGAACAGAACTACTGAGCTCTACTGGTGTACTGTGGATTTCCACCAGCAGAAATGCCCTGGTGCAGTGTTAATGCTCTACCACAAAGAACAAATCAATTAGTATGTCTTGGACTTGGAGCTGTGTAGATACCTGTGCAGCGGGTGACACTACAGCCATCTTTGTGTTAAGACAGTGTATTTTAAAATTTAAATAAAATAACAAATAGGCCCTAAAATTTTAATCTAGAAAAACTGGGTTATTTAAACTTTAAAAGGCAAAGAGAAAGCCAGAACTCACTCAGAGGATACAATTCTTCAGTTTAAGTGGATAATCAATAATATCTGGTACAGAGGTAAGTGGTGGGGGATGTGCTGTCCCTGAGTAGCAGATGGTAAGCTTGTTTTCTGTACGTTCTTCCACTGATCGGTAGGTCTGGCAGACGTGTTTCCAAGAGGACAGGCTTCGGGGAGCCGTGCATGTCTAGGCAGTGGGTTCCAGATGATGCGTGTGACGGGATTGCACGGAAGGTGATCTTTTAGCAGCAGAAGCTTTCTTGGTTCCTGGACTGATTTCTAGCCTCTCGCCCATGGCCCACTGTAATCTTCGGGTCTGGCAGCGCCTGTGTCTGAGGGCAGCATGAATACATGAAGATAATTTTGGAACCTGGGGTAGTGCAGGGTGTCCACTGGGGAAATGTGAAGTCTCTGAAGGCAGAGCGAGCAAGCCTGCAAGTCTTTTCAGCTGTTTTGGAGAAGTATTTTCTAATTTCCGATGTGCCTGTTTACTAGGGAAGCAAACATGGAATAAAGTACCCTCGTTCTTTTGCTTTTAGAAACACTGGTTTGTAAATGCCATACATTATTGGTCAGGAGTATAATTTTTCATAAACTAGTGGAAATCTTTTGCCTTGACAACTTTCAAGAGAAGTAACAGAGAGAAGACTGATCTCTGCCCCAGCAAGAAAAAAAGTAAAGAAAAAACATCTGCAGCCTCTGTGTTTGCTAAGTGTTCTATTATGTATCCCTTCCTGCTCTTTCCAGTGTTTCATTTTCATTTAATTATATTTTTCTTCACATTTTAAAAATAAACTTCTAGTATGTATTTAATTTTTTCCAAGTCTGCTGTAATAAACATATGGTTACCATATGATGAAGTGATACTGAAATCAAATGCTTTGGAAGAGATGCCATGGGATGTGTATTTGGGCCAAGGTCAAGCTGGTTTGGCTCTTCTGCCAGGCGTACAGCCTAGACCCGATATGGAAATACAAACAGTATGGTAAAGTAATGGTCATATAGCAAATAGTGACAAATGCATCATCTACTGTAGAGTCATGGTTGGACCAAGCATGAAAAACGATGTTATGGAAATGTGAAAGAAAGAAAATAAATGGCAATGGAAACAGGGTAGGGGCCAAAAGAGCGAAGCTGTAACCAACTGCAGATAAAAAGAAGAGCAAAGCAAAGGAACTTCACTGGCAATTTGCTAATGCTCCGTGAGTTTTGGGCTGGTGATGTGTAAGACCTCCTCCCAGCCGGTTTCAGGTACTGGTGTAGAGCATTGACTTAACTTGAAGAAGTAGATGTAAGATTGAATCTTACTGGAGTGATCTGTACTCCTGAGTTACAGATCTGGTCAGCTAAAACGTGCAGGTCTGGAACTAGGTGGGTTCAGAATTTCTGTCCAAGTAACCAGCTGCATGTGTACTACGGGAGGAAACCAGGCATATCCTGAGCGTGTGAGGAAATGTTGGGAAACATTTTCTGCAAAGATTTCCCCTCTCCAGGGTGACATTCATACTGTTATTCCTCAAGTCTGGCCCCTAAATTCTCCTTTTCTCTGCTTTCCTCTACTGAGAAGGAAACGTGCGTGCTGGCAGTACCACTTGCGTTTCTAGCTCTGGAGGGGAGCTGAGCGATGCCAGGTGCAGTGTGGCTGCCGCACTGGCAAAACGCTTTCTTGCTGTGCACTTCTTTCTGTAAACTTGTTCTTGGGTTCTGAAGATACTTGTAGTTTTGTGTAATTTGCATAACACAGATCACCAGCAGGACTGTTTTACTGGAGCACAACATTTCCTTAGATGGGAAGATGGAAGATGTGTTTATCCTGAGATGTAATTACGAGTGGTGAAGTTTTATAAATCCGTTTTGCAAATGCAGGTTTTTTTATGCTGTGTAATTTAGTTGAAGGGGAAAAGTGCATTATCTTTTCTTGGTTTCATTGCCTTTAATTGCACAAAATGAGAAATGTGGTGACTTTCGAGATCCTTTCTGCTTTGAACTTTCAATGTGCCATTCTTTGAAGATACTATAATTCTCTACCCTGCAAAGCATGTTAAGCAGTTTTTGGTGCAAACATTAAAGAAAATATAGTATGCAAGAACATGTTCGTAAAAGGTTTCTCTTTTGTAATTCTCTGAGTCATATTTTACTGTTTAAAACCAGGCTTTGTCAACGTTTTTCTCCTGCAGTAGTAGATGGAACAGCTTGTTTTCATAGCTGTAATTTATTACATATCCCAGTTGCTTCAAATATATGTTTATGCTTAGCCAAAAATATAAGCGTGTTGCCATCTTCTCCTAAGCATATGATACGGATCTGATGGAAGTTGACCTCTGATGTGCTAACAGTGTTTAGGTTTATGCTTTAACTAAGCTGTCTGTTTCCCGAAGAGGTTGCCGTGTTTTACTCTAATTGGAATCATTGACCTCAGGTTACAACATTGCTGTCTTTCAGACACAGCCCAAACTTTGCCTTCGCAAAGCCCTGTGAGGTGGTGCAGTAGCTAGCAGCGCACCCCACGTGAGCATCTTGCCCACTAGGACGTGTTGGTTCGGTCACAGAACTTTGGTTGGTGCTCAACCTTCTGCAATACCTGTTTCCTGGCATGAATATTTGTGTTTAGTCCTGAAAAAAAAATAGGGATCTGGTCAAGTGGGGCTCTGTTCCCTCATGTTTCTATGTCTGTTACTCAAGTCCGAATCTCATTATGACCAAATGGCCAAACAGCCCTCCCCAAAACATCGGTGTTGTTAATCCAGCAGATGTGGGACTCAGCCATACTTTTCTTTTAAAATCAAATATAAAATTGAATAGAATTTATACAGCATTGTTAGTTTTTTAAACATCTTTAACATTTTTAAGTATGAATAGAGACTCATTGCCCTGCATGAGAAGAGGCAATAAATGGAGATTTGCATCTTGTGGAATTACTGTAAAATTATACTGGAGTGCCAGGGTGTTGTTCAGGTGGGGTTTGTGCAGTGCTAGCTACTGTTTGAGAAATACTGGAATATTCCGTGTTATGTTAAGGGTTTCTAATGTTCTATGTGTTGTAGTATAGAGGGGAAGTTAGAATGAGAGATATTTTTCTCAAACCTAGGTAGAATCTGTAGAATGCTACCTCAGTAATTGTGTATTGTATTTTTTACTCTTAATTGCAGAATGTTGTGGCTCTTGGGGACATGGTTTAGTGGTGGACTTGGCAGTGTTAGGTTTACAGTTGGACTTGGTGAACTTAAAAGTCTTTTCCAACCTAAATGATTCAGTGATTCTGTGAGGATCTATCACAAACTCATATGATGGACAGAGACAGATGAATCAAGGAGGGGGATGCTGATTCCCGGAGTACACTATTGTGAAGTACTACCATAACTGGGATGCTGATAAACTTCCTTGCTCTGGAAATGAAAATTTTAAAAAAACAACTTTTTTGTAATTGAAAACAATTTTCAGTGAGATTCCAGTTCTGCATTGCTCTGAGCTAGGGAATAGCCACAGCATTGCTCCAAATATCAGTAGACAATATCAGTAGCTCTGGATAAATAGCTTTCTAAATGTTCTTCTATCGCTGTAGTGGAATTCAGTTAGAGAAAAGAACACCACCTTACAAATGTATTTTAAAATTGTGGATCATATATGTACATACACACAGTAAATGGCTGCACAAGCGAAAAACGGCGGACTGAGGATTCACTGCATCTTCTAATTCTTGTCCCGTTGACTCTTTACATCCCTTAAAGCAAAAGTCCATGGGTAGAAGCTGAAGTGTAGTGTAATCAGTACACCGTGTATCAAATACAGATTTTTAGGTAATACAGAAGTTGTTTCCACAGGAAGATACCAAAGAGAATATGAAATGGCATATAAAGAATACTTTCTTTTTCAACCAAAAAATAAGTGGCATGGGATAAAGTGGTTTCTTTCCTTCAAAATGTATATGTTTAAGCTTTACAAATACTCAGTAGCTCCGAAAGACCTTTGCTTCTAGTATTAAGCTGCTGAAGAAGCAAATATTTGAACATCCCAGCCTGTAAGGTACACATGCTCAGTCAGAATCTGAGGTGTATTACCTGAAAGTAAATTCAAAGTAGTTCTTTCAAAGTAAGTTATATTGCGTTCTGTATTCATTGGCTTTTCAATACATTATGGGTCTGTATTTTCCCTGCGCAACCGATACTTCTGAAAAATAAGGAGAAATTTGCTTGCTTTACATTTGCATGAGTTTACATATACAAGAACAAATCTTGGTAGACAAAGCTGGTCAATATAACAATAAATGTTTATGTTGATTTGGGTAGTTACTTAATGGATTGGGGTTTCTTTATTTGGCTAGATTTAAAGCAGTGGAGGGTGCTCAGTTTACCTGTAGTTGCTACTGTTACCAGAATCATTTTAGTAAGTGTGGTAGTCATAACGCTGGGTTTCTTTATAAAAAACCTAAACATTAGTGTCCCTCTGATTTGTCTAATGCTTTCTGTTTGGTGGATACCAAACAAATCCCTAAGGAGACAGTATAAATTTGCTCATTGTGCTCATACATTTAAATTATAATAATTGTGTTTCTTTCTTTGTATACTTTTAAAAAGCTCTGAGGTAAAATTTAATTGAACATGTAGCACATTAAAGCCAAAAAATCTTTCTGTAGGAATTTTCCCTTTGTGAATGGTTTGTCTTTCTGACTCAGTAATTCCAGTTCACTAGACTGGAAGTCTTTCACTGAATGTTGTGAGATGGCACTTTCCATGGTCAATTTTTGGACCTTTCAGGCTTTGAGCATTATATTTAATGACACTGGTAGTGGTTACATTACTCTATTAAAAATACATAAACACTGCCATTGTACAGCAAAAGCACATTGTACAGAAAGAACACAACTGAAGCATGGGACACACCTGCAGCAGCTGCCGGCAATAGGTTTTTCCTCTCCTTGCATATTCTAAAGGTCCCTGACTTCTGTTGATTTTCAGTTCAAAAGAAGTCTGAAAACAAGGCAACATTGAGACAAACCTTCTCAAATCCATAGCTGTCTTATACATCTCCATCTGCTTACATTAGAGGTTTGTCTTTCAATCCTCGTGTTCAGATTTTGAGTGTGCATCAATTGATACAGTGCTGCTCTTGCCCAGTCAAGCAGTGGAGAGAAGGAAAGAACAAAAAATAGGATGCATTTCTTTTCAGATACAGTCTTACTTATTTCTTGATTACATTGCAGACTGTTTTATTGCATCTGTTGAAGTCTGAGGTGCATGTTGGTACCAGAAAAGTTACGTTTCTTGGAGAAATTTTTCATTTGACTTAGGGCTTGCCACCGTGCTTTAAAAATGCAGGAAAGCATAAATCCTTGTATTTTCATGCTGGTGACAGCTGTCTTACAGGTTAAAATACTGTAGTTAATTGAAATGCATTAACAAATGTATTGTCCAATATCTAAAAATGAAACTCATCAAAGCAACCTACATTTCTAGAAAGATAATTGAGAATGTATATATGATGTTCGGTTTCTGACAGATGAGCGTAGTTTATGACTTGAGGATAGGAGTTGTTGGTGAAGTTAGCACCTAATATTTTAGCCATGTGCATTAAAGGCCGATAAATTATAAGACCAGATCTCATAAATGGGACTGTAGTTCTCTGGGCTAGCAGAGGGCTTACTAAAAGCAGAAATACAAACTAATTTCCAAACCATGATTGCTGCAGTTAACTGGTATTTTGTAGCTTGGTGATTGCTGTTTCAAAGTAGCTGTAGAACTTGATCATGGGGATAGTAAAATAATTCCTGTTATCTGAGTTAGACTGCTGTAACTTAGAAAGCAGAGCGCTGCTACAGAGAGTGAGGCTGTGGGAGAGCAGGGCTGCGCTGAGCGCCGACTGCCGTCCCGTGGGGCAGCACGCTGGGATGGCGGCAGACTGGGATGGCGGCAGGCTGGGATGGCGGCAGGCCGGGATGGCGGCAGGCCGGGATGGCGGCAGGCCGGGATGGCGGCAGGCCGGGATGGCGGCAGGCCGGGATGGCGGCAGGCCGGGACGGCGGCAGGCCGGGACGGCGGCAGGCCGGGACGGCGGCAGGCCGGGACGGCGGCAGGCCGGGACGGCGGCAGGCCGGGACGGCGGCAGGCCGGGATGGCAGTGCACTTGATGGCTCATGAAGGGATTGACCATTTTTGCAATGGGTAGCAGACTGGTGGCAGTGGGTTTGACTGTTTAATGCTTCTGGAATTTAATCATGTTTTTATGGGTATTTTACAGTATTTGGAATTTTCATCGTTTTCGCAAATAATTTGTATTTGACTCACTAAAGTTACACTGATGTTGTTATTTGAGGCCTTGATGCTGCCGCCACGTGTGTTATTCCAGTGGATGACGCCGTGGCCTTAGCTGAGCAAACCGTACACAGACCTCAGCGCCTGTTAGGGGTTGCTTACACCTGCGAGGGGGTCGCAGTGGCACGGCTTGCTCCGCACTCTTTATATGCACTCCTTACACTAGGCCAAGTCCCAAATTATTAGTAAGCGTGAGCTATTCTTCCACTTAAGAGCAGAGTAGCATATTTTCTAAGTGGGTTAGAAGCAAATTTGTCTGCTTTTATTACAGCTTCTGCCTTGCCAAATTTGCTTTGCATTCGTAGTCTCTTAAGCTGGGTAACTGAAAACATTTTCCTTAGATGAGTTTTAGTGTGCAGAAAACTGAAATGCAATTTGTAACAGTGGAAGAATAATATATCTGTTCAAAAATAGATACTACAAGTGTATTCACTTGGATAGCTCTCTGTGTGTGTGTAAAGTCTGTCATGGGAGAAGGGGCAGAATGTGTGTTCCATCAAGACGGTCATCCCTTTGTGATTTGAGACTGTTTCTGTTTTAGACAAAAGTTCCCATAAGATTCCCTGCTTGGACTCCTGAAGGAGCTGGAAAAACAATTTCCGTCCAGAAGTAATAATAGCATGGGCTTTTGGTTTTGATCATAAACTTGACATTTAAAAGTCATCTGAGGAAAGATATTTCTTGATTAAAGTCAGGTTTTGCTCAATGCAGTTGTAGCTGATCTTTCCCATCGCGTGTCACGCTGCTCCCTGCGATGTGTTTCAGTTGCCCTGTGTCCACTGTACGAGATCCCGCAGAAGCTACTGGTGCTCCCAAGAGACCTTTCAGCGGATTGGGTCATTCTGTCACCCTGATTATTGCTTGCCTTTTCTTTTTCCCAGGGAAAACTTGGAAAAGTTGCACAGCAGAGAACATGAGGTGTTAACCTGGTACCCACAAAGCGTATTTGGAACTGTCGGTCTTTCAGGACCGTTGCAGCTGGTGCACGCTGTGTGCCTGTTTGTTCGTTTGCATGCCAGATCCCCGCATTTTGGCTGTGGGATCCAGGCATTTCATACGTGGAGTATGAAAAGTAGATGGTGTGACTGCGGTTCCTGGGGTTTATTCCCTGAATTGTCAGTGTTTAAGGTCGCACGCTTAATCCTGGCCGCAGTATTTTTGCTTCCTGCTTCTGCCATGCGGTTTTTTGAGGGATCCATCCTTCGGTGAGCCGGGAGCCACACACCCCTGCGCGGGGCTGGGCAACGCGCTGCTTCACGCCGCTGTTATGACTTAAGTTTTAGCTGTATTTCACCTGAAGAGAGAGGTATTTGTGGTTTGGCTTTTTGTGTGTTTTGTGGATAGCTAAGATATGATCTTTACTGGAAAGAAGCTGGATTTTATCCCAGTCCTGTGAGTTTCACACAAGATCAGATGTGCACGGCATTCCGGCTGGGTGCCAAAACCCGGCATTGATCGAAGGCAGAGAGTAACGGCTTGGTGCGTGCAGAACTCACCAGTGCACGCTCTGCCAGGTACAGGGAGGCTCTTAACAGAAAATTATCCTCTTTGAGATTTCCTTGAGATACCTGTGGTTTCTGTGCAACGTAAAATACCACCCACTAGCTGGGGGTGAATGCGTTGATGGCAGCAGCTACACAGGAACCCCCAAACAAGTCACGGGTGCATGTCACAGTGTTCTGAAAATCGGAACTCTTGCCTAGTTCCTCTGATCTGTGTTGTCTTGTGATTCCCAGAGGCCTCAGTGTGGGCGAATGGGGATGAAACGTGACTCAGTGTTTAGCTATGGTATACGTGGGATCTCTTACCAGCGAGGAGCTTGGAGAGCCGAGTTCACCAGGTACAAGCTAATCCTCAATTCTAGTATTTGCAGCTAGATTCTCTGAGACCTGTGATACCAGACAAATGAAGGCACAGAATGAATAACAAAGATGTGGGTTATTGAGAAGGGAAGCCTGGAAAAACTGCCTTGGTTTGTCATCAGAGGAGCATAATTCCACAGGGAGTAAAGCCAAAAAACCGCTGACTGCTCTGCTAGATGAGCGACCTTAGATCGGCCACGGTTTCGTGCTGTGACTGCCGTGCACTTCATTGCCCTTTTGTGTCCCTGTTCCCAGGATAGATCGTGCTCTTTATCCCCATGGTAAATACAGTACTAGAGACTTTGTAGAAATTAAAACTGGCAAATTCCATGTGGTTTATGTCATTTGGCATTCTGCACAAACCCCCTTCACTTTGTCATAAATTCCTAAACCAGGGCAAGGTCACATCTGGTAGCAATTTCAGTCTGCCAGATGAGGCGTAATCCTATAAAACCGAACTCATTTTCTCCAGTGCTTGTCAAAGACGAGCTCTCCTGCTCCTTTTCTGTCAGACACTTGCCCTGTGAGCTCTGTAGAATGACTTGGGCTGACAGACTTTTCACACTTTATAAACTGCAGTGTTTGGAACACGGCGTTGTATGTAAGGACATGACAGTGCAAGCAAGTAACAGCGTTAAAGGCGTCATGATAACAGGCTGTGTGTAGATTCCATTTTCTTTTTGCAATAGCCCATCCCTGCGGGATGCAGTAATTGCCACCTTTATTAGTATTTCGATGTATATACATCTTCTCATACCCCGAGTAACCCGTCATCTTAGGTACTGCATCACAGAAAAACTACATAACTTCTATTCTGCTTTCCTTTTACAAGCATTTAAAAGTTATAGCAAAAGATACGAGTCTTAGCTAAGTCAAGATATACACGTTGAAGACTAAAGTATTAGATGCACTAACAAAGTATTGGAACAATGATCAGTCTTTGCACATTGTAGTAAGTGAAAACAGCTCTGCTTCCCAGTAACATGGGAGTTTGTAGTAGTCAGTAGTTTCACATGTTTTATCATGTTTCCATTGTCCTGTTATATTTTGATAACAGCAGTTATTTTGGTAGGTTGTTGCCTTTATTATTTTATCCTTCCCAAGCGTGGTGTGGAGCTTGGTGATCCAGTTTCTCGGTGATCCAGTTTCTGAAAAGGAGTCGTCAAAACAGAGTGTATGAGTAAGGTTACTTAAATCACAGAGGGGAAGTTTTGGTGCAATGGTGGTGTATTGTAATGTGTCATTAAATCAAATGAACAGAACTGAGTTTAAAAATATTCTTTCAGGGTTTCCTAGGTCTTGACAAGGACCTCTGAGGTCTGTTTGTACAAGCTCATGATACTGGTTTTTCCTCCATGTGACCAAATTTAAATATTTCTTGATATCACATGAAAGATAATAAAAATAAAATAATAATAAAAAAAACAAAACCAACCCCCCCAAAAAAAACCAAACCCACCACACCACCAAAACTTAAAAGTCAGAATTTTAAACAGTATTGTTCCTCTTCACAACTACAAATGCAAGCTAGGAAAAGCCATTGCAACTGGAAGCACTGGCTTCTGTGATTTCTGTGACCTAATCGAGACCCTGCTGACCCCCTTTGTTCCCAGGCCAAACACCCTGAGATCGTGGCCCTTCCGGAAGGACTGCTGGGAGATCACATCGTTCTAAGGAACCCCAGCGCTCCCGGGTGAGCCAATAAACACATTTCTGGATTTTTGCAGAAAAAGCATTGTGAAATGCACAGTGAGGCTCTATAGATGGTCGGTCTGCTTGGCCATTGTCACTCTTTGGTTTAGAGGTGATGTGTGTTACATTTCAGGGCTGTAACCACACATGACAAACAAAAATACCAAAAATAGATGGACAGGCCGCGTGCATGTGGCCTTGTTAGAAAGTCAGTCAATGGCATTGCTACTGTGTGCCCCCACTCATTTAAAAAGCAAGGTGGAAAAAAATAAGGGGCTCTAGCAGGCTTTTAATTTGCATTTTAAGGAAAAAAAAAATCTATTACTATCTTGGTTTGGGAAGTTCATGCTACAGTGAAGAGTCTAAATTCAAAGTTTAGGAATGTGGGATGCATCCTCCCTTTCATGCATCAGAAAACATGTCAGGTTCAGCTGGGCTTGTTCCATCTTGGTTTTCTTTCTGCATTCCATGACCAGAGCAAGGGGCAGAACAGACGCAGAGGCCAACATCCCTCTTACTGCGACAGGGTGGGCCACTGGCAGCCGTCCCCTATGAGATAAGGCCGTTATTTTCCACCCCTGGGCCTGGACAAAAGAGCTTATCCCTCTGTGCGGGGAAGGCCAGCGTGGCAGCCTGTCAATTCCAGCTCATACTTTTTTCCGTGGTAGGAGATGCAATGATCACAAATCACTGAAGTTCTCTGGTCATTTTGCCATCAAAGAATGGAAAGAAAATTGCAGTTACCACATTAATGAGGGCAACTGTAGCTGTATTTTTCCATTGTTTAATAGAAGGAAGTCAGTTAGATGGAGGGGATAATTGCACTGCCCGTTGTTATTATTACTCTACCACACATGCTCGATGCGTTTGGGCTCCCCGCAAGCCACGTTCTGTCAGGGTTGGGGTGTTAAATAGGGAAAAAAATCCTTGAGGTCGCAAGGAAGAGAATGTAATGATCACGGTGAGGAGTTCTGTAAAAGCAAAGAAAAGGAACTGGTTTGTGAAGGGATCCGACCAGTCCCCTCTCCCGTTACATCTTTGCTGTAACATGCATTAATTTACATGGCGACAACGGGATAAAGCATAGCTCCCTCCGCCGCAGCTGTCTAGAACTAGCAAATGGGCTGGCGTGGGCAGCGCTGTCTCGGTTTAGCCAAATCGGCCATTTAAAACTAAGCACTTTAACGCTGTGTTCCTGAAACGGGTCGTTCTTAGAGCCTCAGTTAGAAATTCGTGTTAGTTTCTCTTCGCGTCAACAGGTGCCCAGTTCCATTACACATTCCCTCTCACCCACAACCACGAAATACAAGAGTTACAGTGGGTTAGTAGAAAATACTAATGTTAATTTGTTTGCAAAATCCCAGAACACGCTGTGCACAAATAGTCAAAAGACTTTTAAAAATGAAGAGGCAGAAGGCTGACAAATGTTACTGAAAGGAAGCTTTTACGGTCATGACTGGTCACACATGGAGAAAGGGAACTTTCTCCTCGCACTGACTTGTTCTTGTGCTGATCACCTTTGGATTAGGCCAGCCTTACTTTCAGTGAGGAATATTCCTAAAAGCAGGGAGTGGAGGGGAATGTGAAATGCAGTAAAGCAGATGAGACATCCTAAAGCAGCAGATCTACTATGACTGTTGTTCTAGAGAGCAATCCCCGTGGACTTGACTAGGAAAACTCTTTCCCTGCAGAAACCAACTGATTAACTGTTCACTTAGCACAGCAGTGATCTTATCCCACCGCAAAAGCTGGAAATAATCGTTAGCCCTGCAAAAACACTCTTGAAGGAGTAACAATGGATGGTTAAGACTATTTTTTTCAAAAAACGTAAAAGCAACCAAATGCAGCCCCTGTGCATGACTCAAAAGGCTGTCAACAACACTGGGGAGGAGCTTACTCCAAAACCAGACCACCCCTGTTTGTATCAACACTTGTGGACGTTTCCCTCTTCCCATCCTGTATCCAAGCACCATCCCTGACCACGGGGCACAGGTGCAGTGGGCAGGGCAGGGCGATGGTATCTCTGTGGGTTTTTCCCCCCATCTTACTTTTTACCACCGTGCTATGGAAACTTACCGTTTGTAAGCGACAAAGACAAGAGCCAGGAGAAAAATTTCCTTGAGGCTGCAAATGTGAATGTACCTGGACCCCTTCCTTGCCATGGAGCACACGCTTCCCTGGCTCCCAAATACAGATCAGTAAAGCGCGTTACTCAAGGTGGATTTTGTTTGAGAGCCTGATGAGTGGAAACCTCCCAAAGACCCTACTTTCTGCTTCAAAGAAACCTTAAAGACAGTTGCCTAGTTAACACTTAGTTATCTTAATTAATTATCATAATAATCTTCTGTGCATATGATACAGGTTTGAGTTAATGATTGTTTGGAAGATACATATGGATGAAGAAGGGGCAACTACACCTGTTCTGGACCTCCTGACTAAAGTACCAGAGAAAGGTAATGTCATTCATTCACTTCGGAGCTCAAGAATGCCTGTCCCCGTTTCCACCCAACGTCTTGGATAACATGGGCACACATCCTGCAGAGCCCGACAAATCCCAGCTCAGCCTTAGCTTCACCTCCTGTACAACCTGCTGGGGCTTACAAAGCCCGTGTCTCCCTCCTCCATCCGAACCCGCGCAGCTGGCACCGCTTTCGGGAACAGCACAGCCCTTTGGAAACAAAGCTGACGGCTGCCTTTCTCTTGCAGGCCTGGCGCAGAAGATGGCAACTATTGAGCGTGCACCCAGCCACTTCCGAAGCATGCTGCTTCTCCTCGGGATTGAGGCAGCTATTGACAATCTGATTAAAGTGGTTGGCTCAGAAAAATGAATACCGGCATTGCTTACAACAGGTAGCAATTTCAAAAGTAGTTTTAATTAAGATATTGTGTTACACAGTCTATAATTTTATTGGATATAAACATTAAGTTATTTTCCATTTAGAAACCATAATCATAAAACATGCTATCTGTACAATTATGGCACGTTATATATAAATTGTCATGACATGAAAATAAATACAGCCATTTAAATACAAAAATGCCAAATAAAATAGTTACATGTACAGAGTGATTTCATTATAAATTTATCTTTCTGAATCATTAATGTACCAGAGTGGTTTATCATCTTAACATTTTCTAGATACCTGGAAAGTGTTAAAAGATCATGCACTGTCAAAATCAAGTCCATAAAAATCCATTTCATTTCACAGCTCTGTAGAAGTACAGTGATTTTAAAATGACAACAGAACAGTAAGAGACTCCTAGAACAAAGAGTTAAATAGCTTTCTCATTAAATTAGGATGGAAATAGACAATCTGAAGGTTTCAAAGACATGCTATAAAAAAAAAAAAGGCATGAACTGTGTGAAGTAACTTTTTTCCACAATGTGAGCATTGAGTAGGGACAGCATTAAACTTCACAAGAAAGGACCATTACACTCCTGTGAAGAGAGATGGACGAGTTAACTACTGCTCACTGCAGTACTGTGTTTCGATTTCCTACTTCTGGGGGAAATTCTAGTAGGTAACAGGTTACAAAAGGATCACATTTCATACATTCATCCCTGAAGAAACAAAACAGATTAGACAGATGTCTTGTCATCTTCCTTCGCTTCCATCACCTGTACCACTACCTCATTTGCGAGCTCTCAGCGTTTTCCGAGAGTTCCCGCTCTGTGCTAGCTATCGCAACCCAGCGACCTCCAAACCCACCCCCGCCGCTGTCAGCCAGTCACGTACTGCCCTGGCAGGGAGGAACGGCTGTTCCTGGAATCAGGGGGCCAAACCCACCACCCGGGGACTCTCAAGTGATAATATTAATGGGACTTCCAAGTCCGTAGCTGCTATAACCACGCAAGCAGTAGAACTGCCTGCTCCATTTACCAGTTACACAAACTTTTTAATAGCAATGTTGAAACAGGTAGAGAGATCAAGAACTAAAGTGACAGTCTGATTATATAATACTGTAATTTTTATAATCTGCTATTTGATCACTGAAATAGTCTCCTACTGTTCTGGTAGGCCAGGAAAAACTGACAGACCAGATTGGTTTCTGTCAGAATCTACAACTGAGCAATGCCAGAGATTAAGTTTTGACAAAAAGCAACTCTGTAATAAAATACCTTGTTAGATATCAGGCAGACTAATTTCAAGTTTAAAATCCAGTAGACAGGCAAAATGCATTGCTACTTTATCCACTGACATGCTACTGGTTTAGCTAGTTTTGCATAACCTTTAGTTTATTTCATCTTTAGCTCCTTCTTGCTTGAAATTGTAATTGTTTAACCAGCACATACACTTCTGTTTGCATATGAAACGTGTCTTAAGTTACAGCCCAGGAACCTGAAAAATTTCCAGCTGTGGACAGTCTGTCCTTGCTCCCCTTGTCTTAACAGTTGGAAGAGTTCTGGATTTAAAACCAACTCTCCTCTCCCCCCCCCCCCGGTTTTCTTTGGAAAGAAAGGTTGTTACCACCGTCAACTACCAGCTTATTGCACTGTTGCAGTATCACATGCAGGTGAGCAGCCCACAGCCCTGTTCCAGAACAGCACGGTCACCTGGAGGCTGCACACAAGGGGCTGCTGACACGGCCGCTGCCCACAGCAAAGCTCCGTTCCTGTGTGATGGCATACTGGTGTGCAGTGTACTGCGGGACTGTACTGGTGGTACTCAGTATTTCACACTTCTTCCTTGAGGTGTGCCAAGATACAGCATTTCTGGGTTTGCTTTTTACATTTCAGGTGAAATGGAACAATTCAAACATTACACTGAGATCCCAATAGAAATATATTTTCTAAATGTTAACCTACATTATTCTGAAAAACATTACCAGCAAGCAGACGTTGCGTCCAGGGAACAGCAGTTCCCCGTAGCTGGAACGGCACCCTGCACACCTCAGCGTGGGCCATCCCCAAGCACGTGGGAAAAGCATCTGCAGATTTTTGTCGTACTGCCCTCAGTTTTGAATATACCCTCAGTGTCCGCTCAGGATCTTCCCTGAGGATGGGTTTTACTCAGAGGACTTCAGCTGCACATACCAGTTTACGAAGTAAAGCCACCTGAATGTGAATGCTGAAGTGAATGCCAATGCTGAAGTGAGCTAAGCTTAGCTCCAGCACTCATCATGAGGAAGTGACCCCCCAGCTCCAGAACAGAAAATCAGACACTGTCATCTTTTTCTGTGTCACTTAAAAAGAACAAGCCTGAAAGCAGCTGCTCGTGCTACGCAGTATGTGGGCTACCAGTGAAATAATGCCAACATCTGACAACCTGAAAGACCTGAAATAATCTGTAAAACTCAGAATATATTATTATTGTAGCTCAATTTAAATTAGGTAAAAGTGAGCTGTGGTTTCACCTTCAATAGCAGCATATAATGTATAGAAAATAAAAGACCAGTATGTCAGACAAGTTAACCCCAGCTAGCACATAAAACTCAAAGATGCTTACCTTTAACCCTTTTAACTTAGTCTCAGAAGCTTTAGGTAGATACAGCGTGATCACAAAACTGCTGGAGGCAGTCTGGTGTTGAAACTCATGCATTAGTACTTACAAGTGTTCTGCAGTAACCTGGCAGTTCATCCATCGGTAACACTCGAGTAGCCACTTCAGTTCTCTTTTCAGTGGACTTAATGCTAAAGTTTTCTATTAGGTTGTGTCAGAGCACCCCCTCTTCTAGCAGGTATGAGTGAGACTCAAAGCACAAGCTCCAAGGCAATTCTCTTGTTAGTTATTAGGCCTTCTATGTTAGTGCAATACTTCAGGAAACCTTTAATTCTGTGCTCTTTCAATTCTAAGGAAGTAGACTTTTAGTATTAATTTGATCTGTCCTCTAGTTCCAAGATATGGCACATTATCTGTTCTGTCACATTAAATACATTCATTAAGGTTATAGTAGATGTGTGTTTTAGTGCTATTCCATGTCTTTGAAAAGGCATACCAATTAGAAATCATTTCTTAAAGCAAAAACATTCACAGCTGAAAAATGCACTGAACACAATAGAAAAAAAAAAAATCACCGTAACTGTATTCCATTAATCTTTCACTTTCTAACATGTCTGAATAAAAATAACTTTAAGGAAACGGTTACACTTTATGGAGAACTAATGTGCAGTCTTCATTCTCCTTGAAGAGACTGGACATAACTGGGTCATCTTTGGCCTGTACATTCTTCAAATAATAGTTTACTATCTCGCCATCGAGTTTGTACTGATGAGGAATGCTTTCGTATGGTTTTAGATCGAGGTCCAGGACAGAAACAGAAAAGGTGAATCTTGATTTGGATGTTAGTACCACAGGTCTTTGCTCAGAGCTGGAAAACAAAACCAGATTGCACATCTGAGCTAACGGTTTTCATTTGTGTATCCCAAGAACTTTGATGGGAGCCTAAGAAAATAAACCTCAGCTAATGCAGCATTTAGGAAACTATAGCTCCAGCTTCACCAGTCAAAGTGAACTGGCCGGCTCCTCTTCCAGTCATTTTCCTTTGAGCTTCCACACAGCCTAAGTCAAAACACTACCCTCAGTTACTGTGTCTTTGTATTTAGTAAAACTAATCTGTTTCTAGTTGGCGTGCATACAAAGCAACAGCCTTACTGACGAGCAGAAGCAGAAAGAATCGCTGCAACTCCTAAGGTAATACAAATTTAGCATCAGAACTAGTGTCCAAGAGTACTGAAGGATGGAGGACTTAAGCCAACCACTGCACAAGTCATCTCCATGATGAACTGCAGGGCAAATGCAAAAAACAATATTCTCTAAAACCAACAAGGCTTTGCTAAAGCAAACTTCCCTACAGAAGAGCAGACTATTATTGCTGACGCAAGTCAAAATGGATAATATTGTGGCAAAGCCTCCTGCTTTACAATGAAAGATGTCACCTTGGTTACTGCCTTGTCTTTATTCCAATTAGGCAGTTAGAGGCAACTCATCTTGAACACTCTCTCCTATGAGGACACCAAGGCAGAAAAATTGTACCTAGCTAAAACCATGTATATCTACTACAAACGGCCAATTGAAACTTCAAGGAGGGAGTGAATATAAAACCTTAAGCCCTCCTATCAACTTGAAACTCTTCAGAAACAGACATTTGTCCTAAACATCTTCAATCAGAACTCTACCTCACTAATACGCTCACAGCCAAATACTTTGCCACCACCCCCTCCCCAAACCCCACCCCTTTTTTAAAGTTACTTGAGTTGACCCCTGCAAACATCTTCAATTTCTAGGAAAGCAGGAATCATCCCAAAGCAGGTATCTCTTACCATTCATCTTGTAGACAGGGTGAAAGGGCAATCATGATGGAGCAGTCTTTAGCAGTCATCGCTATTCTGTACTGCTGCACCTATACAGTGTCAAAATAACACAAATTTTCTCTTGTATGTGTATTTGCCTTTTATAAAGAAAAGTATGCTTTACTAAAGGCATTAGTATGCTCAGTATATTAGTACTTTAAGAGCTAGGAATTCTCTCTGTAATAAGAGGTTAGCATGAACAAGTGGCTTTACAGTATCCTGTGTAAGAGTCATGTTTATTTGCTACAAATGCTTTTCTTGAAGGCCAAAACAGTGCCGGTTCATTGAAATACTTCCTCTCTAGAAAGGCAACAATCAGCTTAATTTCTCTCTCTCAAGAACTGTTGCTAAATGTTTTTGGTTTTAACTGCTTCTGCTATAAAGATACACCCTGGCACAATTAAGAACTTCAACCGTACAGACCTCTGACAAGCCAGAGGTGGTGCTGACACACTATCCATCCCTGTCAGTGAGACGGGTGTTTATTAAAATTGACAGACAAAATACCACACAGAGGAAAAGTACCTTTGTTAACGCAAATGCTACTGTCCCATCATCTTCAGTTGAAAGATCTAGCAGCTTCTCATAAAATGCTTCATTGTAAGGTCCGTCTATCTGTAATGTACTTCTAAATAAATTTTAAAAGATTTACAGACAGCTAAGATGATTTACTGGTTTTCAGTGAGATCCTTCTTCAGCAACACTCAGATTAGAACAAACCAACAGTAACACCAATAAACATGGCAACAGGTTAAAACACGGAGCTCTGACAGCACGACCAGACCCTGCTCTTCTCACATCGCTCAAGATTTGCTGCTGCTTCGGATGTGGGTTTGTTTGGGGGTTGCTTTGGGGTTTGTTTGTTGGGTTTTTTTAAAAGATTAATCATTCTTAATCCACTGCCACCCGTGTAGCACTACCAGAAAAGTATTTTTGCAGAAGTGGGTAAGTTTCAAAGTTTCCAGCAGTTTGCGGGAGCTCCCAGAAGCCCTATGGAACTCCGCACCCGCGGAAGGGGCTTTCAAATCACGGACCGTGCAGCCCCGCACGCGGGCGGCGGAGCGCGAGCAGCGGCGCGCGGGGCCACAGCGCCCCCGTGTGAGCAGCGCCGGAACTGCCGCTGCAGCGCCACGACCCAAGCCTCTAGGCAAGGCTTTTTACAGCAATTATTGTTACAATTAATAAGGCTTTATTTGAGAACAACCGTAGCAGCTCGCAATGCCCGGTATTTCTTCACCAGGCAAGAAACACCGTAAGATAAAGATTCTTGTGCCTCAAGTACCATTTGATCACTTGCGGAGGGGGTACTGGCTGGCACGTGGAGCTGCTCTCATCACGCAAGGAGGGCAGGGTGGGCAACAGCAGGTCCACACCTGCGTAAGGTCCTGCAGGCACAGGCTGGACTGCTGCTGAGCATCAGATTCAGGGCTGTGAAGGGCAGTTTGCAGGTTGGCCAACACAGGCTCAAGAGCGACTGTAAAACCATTGTTACTACTGCAGGCAAAGTCCTAGCTCTGCAGGTACTGAAAGCAGGAGAAACCAACCATCCATTTTACTGTATCTTTCCTCAAACACACTACCTCCGCTACTAAGGACCGGGGCATTCTTCTCTTTTACCCTGTTATGAACTTCCCACAATCATAACTTGAAAATTCAGGCCAAAGTGACTAACATGCAAACTTTTAATAACAAAACTCATCTTCTATGTTATCTGGCATTTCAAGTTTAGAAATCCGGAACATGCAATGCCATGAAGGAAGGTTGTATACAACACAACAAGAGAGAGTGTTTGCACACAGCCAGTCTTCTCTGCATATCAACCGAATCAGAACTGAAAAGAAAAGCCATCAAGTCTTACCTCTCCTCAGGAGATTCCTCTAAGTACTGTTCAACTCTACTGTACAAAGGATAGAGTCCTTCAATATCCAGCATGTCAAGCATCTGAGCCTGGAGGGTTTTATAAAGGAGACAACCCCTCGGTAAGCCAGAGCTTTCCAATTTATGTTTACCTAGAAGAAAATGTATTTTCAAATAAGGAGACATGAGTGTCATCTTTGCTCCATTTTGCCATTATATGTGCTTGTTCACAAAGCAAATCCCAGATACTCTTTAGACCCATCACAGGGAGGGGGGACACACCCCCGCACACTTCAGTTTCCAAATGCTAATGTGCATGTACTAACCTGCACGCTTATACAGCACATACTTGACTGCAGAATAAAATATCTGGTATACAACTCTACAAATTACTCAAAAAAATAAACCACCAAAAAATACACACTTCCGTTGCAATCTACATGTTTGAGTCTGCAAGAGAAATTTTTTAGATTAATTTGAAGCCACCACAAATTCACTTTCAACAGTGTGAACTGTTGACAGAACATAATTTAGCATTTCAGATATTGGGTCTTTTTAATAGTATGAAGAGATTTGTATTTACTCTCATTTCTGTAAGACAGCTCTTTCTCCAACACAACAAAACCAATGAGCAATGCAAAACATCTTCCTCAAAAGCAGAGGAAGAATCACGCTGTTTGAGGAATTAGGGTAACTAGCAGCATGTTGAATTATTAGAGCTTTACAAAACTTACACACTGAGAAATTAACATTTTTTTACAGTTTTCCAATTCTTACTTCCCTTTCCTCTTCCCTCCAGTATTTGTACCTTTCTCTTTACAAGGGGAAGAGTTGTAGAGGAAAAGAAAACAAGCCATGCCCTAGCTGGTGAGGGCTGACAGGAGGCACAGGGAAAGGCAAGAAACAGGTGTCATGTAACAAACCAACCAAAAGTAGCCAAACTTCATCACATACAACACAAAAATGCCCTACTCACTTGAACTACCTGTGATGGTTATCAGCTCCAACTGGCATTTTCTTCCATTTTTCCTCTACTACCTTCTGAATTTGTTTTTATCCCTTCATTAGGTACAGTGCTACAAGTGCTCATGACAAGGTCATATTAAAACCTGTTATCTAGCAGTTACACAGCTCAGAACTCATTTTCTAAATGTCACTAAAACTCCAGTTTCTTTTCACATTGGTATTAAACAGCAAATGAGAGGGAAAGATCTGACTCGTTAGACGGTAACAGTAAATTACTGACAACGGTCAAGACATTATTTCTTACCATTTCTTACTAGCTCCTTATTGAAAGCACTTGCTTCACAGTAGCTTCTTCCTTGTGAAATGGGAACTGTCTTCATATCACCTGCCCTGCAGGCATCAGTACTACTTAGTAGCGTCATAGTTATAACATGGATTAGTTCTTTAACAATTGTCCTTGTACAGTGTGGTCCACTGACCAACCCATTGGAAGGAAAAAAGAAAGGTTTTAAGTGACGAGCAAGTTCATTCCAGTCAGAGACAGAGTCCTGGTCATCTTTACAGCCATAAATTAGTTCCCCATTCTGCAAATGAGATAAAAAGAAGTTTAGGCACTTCATGAAATCCAGTTATTCACACTTAGTTAATCAAAGCATCAGATGTAATATTTTAAGACACACAGCACAGAGAAGTGTTGTTAGCTTAACAGCCTGCATACAAAAACATTCCAAATCGCTTACAAATTTGCCCTCTTAAGTTTCAAAGGTTATTACCTGTGGTATCTGATGAATTAGGACCCAAAAGCCCACTTAAATCAAGCGCTACTTTCCCAATTTAATCAACTGTAAAAGTAACCAGAACAGTAACAGTGAGCTGATACTTAGCACGTTTTCCTATCGCTTCTTTCTGGAAGTCAATAGTGAAAAAGCTCCATATGAAACAACCTTCTGTTAAAAGCCAGATGGGAAAAGGGAGGGCTATAAAAATGGACAGAAAAGGTGTGATAGCTACCTGCACTAATAGAAAAAAATAGGATAGTTCATACAAGTTTAATTCAAATAGTTCATTTTATACTGGAAAAAAAACCCTGTAAAGAATCTGATTTCCAAGAAATCTGAAAACCTGCATAAGCCATCAGTTACTACTTTATAGTTTTCCTACATTAATGTCACAGAAAAGGTAACTTTTTACTTCCTCAGTGAGGCATGCTGTGCATTTGGCCTGCATGAATCATGTAACAGTAATTTAAAAAAAATATTTGCAACAACGTGCAAACTTCTCTATCTTCTTCCTCCTGAAGAAGCACATAACATTTTAAAACTCTGGCCATCTTTAAAAGTCTTTTTCTATTAGTTGTTCCTTGGCAATCCTTTCAGACTAATTAGATCTGGAAATTAATTATTTACTTGTCCTAACTTGAAATCTAACTAAGAATTTTCCTGTTTTCTTCTCATGGTGGGATCCAATAGTGATGACGCCGATTTGTAGGTTTGAAGTAGGATCCTGACTGTTCAGATGCTGAAGTCAAATTGTTTGAAAGCCAAGGCAAAAAAAGCAAGCAGAGAGATTTGATTGTTTACCTTAAATATTTTCAAGTTGTTCTGTGCCTCCTGTAATAAGCTTTTCAAAGCAAAGTGCATTCTCTGTTTATTTCTAGGGGGAAAAAAAAAATATATATATATATATATATAAATCCAAGAATGCTTTATCATAACCTTTAGATGTTTATACCAAGCCTGGAATCAGAGCTGGACAGCCATTAAGCATGTTACTCATGCTGAAGTCTCTGCAAAGACAAAGTAACTATCAGCAATTAGAACTTCAAATCTGAGTAACCTAAACAGCTCTCAGGTTTCATGTTACGCAGTGAAAGGCACTGGTACATTAATAAGCAACTCTGATTCCTGAAATAGGTGTAAAGAGGTGCACAGCACCAGAAATATTCACTGTCAAAGTCTGACAAGCAGGCATTGATCATCCTTAATAGTTAATTAAATAATAATATAATAAATGTCAAAGTAATCTGAGAAAGACCTCTTTAACACAGATCTTTTTGGCAAAAAAAGACAGACTTGTTACATGCTTCCTTACCCTGAGAAGAGATCCAGCGGGCAGTATTTACTTGGTCGCTTCCATTTTCCGTTGGCTACCTGTTGAAAACCCACACCGCTGTGTTAATCACTCTTTCTGAAATAACTACTCTCAGTTAATTTAACAGTCAGGTGTGTGGCACTAACATCCTGTCCTCAGAAGTCCCGTGACATTTAAAACCCTTTGAATGTAAAATTTCAAAAGGAGACTCCTATGGGTCTTCCCGGTCATAGTTAGCTCAAGTCACTCAAATCACATTCACAAATGGAACGTGTGGAGAAAGGTTGCATTCAATTACAGTAAGGCACAGTTACACGATTTCAGACACATAATGGATGTTACTCAAATGAGTTGGGTGTGTGTTACGTGCTGGTGTAAGTTACAAGAATGCCACCACGCATTTGGTGAGCTGTACTTGAAAGGAAATTTAAAACCAGAGTTCACCCAGTCAATGTGCCCCATCCCTGGCAGTGCCCAAGGCCAGGCTGGATGGGGCTGGGAGCAGCCTGGGCTGGGGGGGGTGGGACCGGGTGATCTTTGAGGTCCCTTCCAGCCTAAACCAGCCTATGGTCCTATGATAATAGTGTTAATAGTCCTCAAAGAGTAATATTGTATTTGTTTGCTTCCAGCTTCCCACAGAACTTGTTCCATCTCTCACTAAAGAGATTCACACCCAGCAATGCAGATGTGTATCCACCTACTATCTTCAGTCATATGAAAGATTTAAGCAAGTTTCAACAGGAAAGCAAGACTGGAATAGCAAATAAAGCACAGTACAGTCAATGGAAAGCAGGATGGCTTAAAAAAAGTTACCTTTAGATGCTGATGCATACAGTAGCGACACACCTTGTGCTTAATCTCCTGTGAAACATGGCTGGAAAAAGGAATGAAGCCACACTTTGGCTAAAACAAACAAACAAACAAATTATTCTAAATACAAACTTATTTCTTTATAGAAACATACGGGCACACAATATGCAAATCTTCCCAGTTAAAGGAAAATAAATAATATTTTTTAAAAAGTCAACACCCAACATTTAAAAGCTGTATATTACTCCAAATTATTTTAGAGTCTTCACTTAGGAAATAAGGACCACTCAGGTGGTCTACAAGAAAGCCTAGTAATGCCTGGGAATTTCCCAAGTTTTGAAAGATCAGGAATTGGAAGAGGGAGGGCGATATTTTATCCTAACGGGTCACAGTGAAAGCGGTGAGCAACGCCTTATCCCACTCCTGCATTCCTTTGAAACTGCTCTGGTCAGAATGTACTTTAAAAACGCAAGCACAACGCCCAGAAGGATCTCCTCCCGTCCGTACCTTTATCTCTATGCAGAGGATGGGCCGGTGTTCCACAAATCGGTAGGTCTGCAGCCGGGTGAGATTCGGAAGGCACATTGCATAACCACTAAGGGTATCCATATCTTTGTCACAGCGAGACTCTGGGGAAACAAGACAACCCAACGCAAACCAGAAAATTAGGTGAGTGGAGGTTGCTTTGACTCTGGATTTATCTCGTTCGCCAGATAGGGGTGTGGGAACCAACTCAGAAAGACAGGACACGGTTTAGCAGGCTTTAGCTAATTGTGCACTTGCACGAGTCTGCCCTCCCCGTTACCACCGCCTGTTCTCTGTTTCCCCAGCAGTGCCAGCGGCACACAGAGCGTCTCAAGAGCTGCTCTGGATGGCCGGCTCCCAGCTCATCCCAAGAAACATCTCAGCGAGGCCTGAAACAGCAAGGGAGCATGTTCAGTCGGCCAACAACGGGTAAAGAGACTTACTACTGTATTCCAAGACGTGATCTCATGTTTGCTCATGAAAACTGCATGGACTACCATCTCTCAGCCTAGTCAGTAGGAATCTGAAAACTGGCAAGAATATCAAACTGCTCAGAAGCTCAGGAGAAAGTGTAAACCTGAACAGAACCTGCAGGTGGCTTTGCTCAGCTCCTTAGTCTAGTCTCATCCTAGCCATTCCAGTGTTCACATCAAAATAATAAATAGGTAAAAAAAACCCAAACCACACACACACAAAAGGAAGAAAAGTTACCTCCCCCCTCCTCACAAGCTCACAACTCAGAAAAAGAATTTCCTCTGCTAAGAGAGACCACCCTTTTAAAATCAGTGGTTTTTTAATATAGTCCAGATTAACAATCCCAAGAAGAAATGAAGTAGCAAAACTGTTTCAAACTAAGATTAAGAAGCTTTTTCTACAAAAAGCCTCTTAATATAACCTCCCTCCACACGCATCCTTTGGGACAGAGAAAGGTCTGCGAAATTTTAATTCAAATTTAACAAGAACATACACTCCTGGATTTTCAAATATCTGTCACTAAAGAGACACACAGAATACGTGTGTTCTGTTATAGTTTCCTTTGCCAAGAAAAAGGACCATTCTGAAAAATATACTGCAATAGAAAAAAAAAAAAATATCTCAGAAACTGAAGCCTCATAGGCATCAGCCTGCTATTACAAGCTGTACTTCACTAGGATGGGCAAGAAGAAACAACCTTTTACCACCAAAATGCTGGGGTTTGTTTTCTTTTTCTAAATTTAAAGCAAAAGCACATCCACATTCAGCTGAAAGCCACTTGACAAATCAGAGGACCCAGAAATCTGGAGTATTAGAGAAGTACCTTCCTGAGTTAGACAGGCTTATGTGAAAGGTAGTAGTACAGGAAATTCTTTCCTCAAGGTTTGTGGGGTTTTTTTTTAATCCTGTTAAAAAGCAAGATTTGCTGTTGTAAAGCGCTTGGACAGCTCCTCAGAACCACATTTCTTTGTCTAAAGAAACCCCAGGAGATGTGGACACACAAAATTTAAGAAATAAAACCAAATTCTATCATTCACTTCTACCAGAGTATGATCAACTTGCCTGGCTGGTTTCTGGTACTATGGAATCGTTTCTCAAAAAGTTGAGGTCAAGTCAGCAATGGAGTATCCTGTGCTCACTGTATGTAAATTAATTCCATTTTTTCCTGGATCAAAGGCATCAAAGTACTGGCTACGGTACTTTGATTTCACGCCACATTTTTCTTCAAGGAACTTTGCTAAAGCAGGAGTTTCTGGCTGTTCTCAAGAACATTTGAGAACGTAAGATGAACACACCATGCGGGATACCTTCTCCTTGCCCATTTTAGAGGTTCCACCTCACTGTACTTCCCGCCAGCCACACACAGAGAACAATGCACCCAAGTGCTGCTGACGAAGAATGACGACACCAAATTCCATAGCACTTCACACCGAACGCATCAGAGATTGCCAGGCTTCCAGGTCTCACAGCATGTTCCAGAAGGTTTCACAAGGTGAGCGCACCCTTACTTTGCACACTGATCTCCTTCAATCCCCCGCGGTCAGGGGACTAGAAAAGCATACTTGCACTTCACCTCTGGATAGGGACCCCAAAAGCACAGTGTAGGAGTTGGGAGTAATCAAGCACAGCCTCATATCCCAGAGATGCTCGTTACACTTCAAAGGGAGCACAGCCTGTGAGGCTGCAACCCTTTGCAATGAGGCACATCCAGCTATCAGGAACGAGAGTGTGAAGTTGCACAGCGCTCGAGTGCTGTAACTCACGTGAGATGCTTGGCCTCAAGTGAAATACTAATATTGAAAACAAGCAATTTAGTGTGGAGTTTCTGAAACTGTCTTCCGTCCAAAGCTCTCCTGCCAGTCCAGGAGAAGAAACCGATGGAATTGAAACAATTATTTCAGGTCACATCTTCCACCTCCTTCCCTGACTTCAGGCTTGTTCAAGAATTAACACACACAGAGGCTTACAGAGGATGCCTTCCCCAGTTTGATGAAACTGTTATCAGATGCAACTTTTAATTCTAGGACACAATGATTTTTTCACAACAAATTTTCAACTTGTCATTGTCCAAGTAAAAAAGTTTCCTCATATTCGGAGGTATGATGCTTTTTTACTTTACAACAAAGCAAAATGCTTTACAGCTTGAGGAAGACCCCCTTTCTAATTCTACCCCTGGCACTTACCTGGCCTCTCTGGCTGAATTTTTAAACAGAGCTGTCTTACGAAGTCTAAAGGCAGTTGAATAATTTCCTATTAAAATAAAGAAAAGAAAAGAAAAAATGTATTTCAACACTAAAATATCCAGTTCAGAGGTCTTAAAATAGAATACTGAAGTTCCCTGGATATTAACAACAGTACACTATAGTCAGCAGCTTCTCCTTCTGATTAACTGTCTATATGAAGACCTGTACCTGCGATTATATGCAGTATTTACTCCACTATGAAACCCAAGAACTAATATAAATAAACGCATAAGAAAGTATTTGCAGTGAAAGTTCAATATCATGAAGAAACCTGCATCGTTTTGTCCTTTTTACAAGTGAAAAAGTCCCATTTCATCCCATCCCATGTCTCACATCTCGCCCTTCCAAGGCAGAATTGTGTAACAAGTTCCAAGAGAAGTTGTAACTTTTCCACTCAGGTACCTGTTAACGAGACCTGGCTGCCCTGAAGAACAGAGTGAGTAGCAAGGAAAAAGGTTGCTCTGACTGCACAAAAATGTAGACAATTTACATTTTCTTTCTCCCCTTGTTTTGCAGCTAGGCTAAAAACCTCCCTCTCACACACTTCTGGCCTTATGCAAGGCAAAGAAATGACCACTCTTTTCATTAGTAACTTGAAATAGCTCAAATCACTGAGTACAATCTAATCACCTCATCAGCACAGAGCAGGATCCTTGTTCTGATCCAAATGCCTCCTGTGTCTCTGTCTGTGTATCTTGCTTGGGAAGATCTGCAAACCCTATTAGTCCCTTTTGCTGGCATTCAGTGTTCCCCAAAACATTTCAGTGTTTGCAATGCATAAGCCATTTATTTTAAGAGTAAAATATTTACCCCATGGTGAACATAGTTCTCGCCGAAGAACTGCTTCATGACATGTTTTCCAAAGTCTACAATGTTTTGCAGATGGTGTAGTATTTCCTCTGAAGTCTGGAAGACAGAAACATGATAATTTAACTATGAAATAATGATAAACAACACTCAAGCATACATATACCTGCTACTCAATGATGTAGCAAAGTAGCTCGATTCCTCTGCTGAGTTTGGTTGGTCACTGCACGCTGAAATTAAACAGACACATGAAATGCGCGACACTTCTTTCCCTACTGCTGCCTGAAAGGCTGGGATAAACGGGAAAACGGTCAGGAGAGACAATTCTTCTTAAGTTTCAGGGGAAAAAGGACAGAGACAATGAAGAAGGTGGAAGAGGGGGAGGTTACTCAAGATCTACCATCTTTTACCATTACTCCTAAAACAGCTCAAAGAACTACAATCGTCAAGAGAGATGCACAACGTGCCTTCGTACCAAACAGGTTACGTGCAGGAGAGGCTCGGAGTGTTACGGAACATCGCTTGGAGATTTGGAAGAGAGCAGCCGCAAAGACTGAACCACATCGCAAACCTCTGCATGAACAAGTACAGAATTTGCCACCCGCCCCACATCCTGCCCCAGACAATGAAAAATCTTATTAGAATCTTATCTTCCATTAATTCTGTTATGCATCTATAAGGGACCACCGAAGTTGTTCTAGAAGACAAAAATGCCAAGCTAGAAAGAAACAAAGCTGGATGAGTACTGGAAGCAGGACAGTAACACTAGCGCAGTCTGACTTTGACAGACTTCTGCTCATGAGAGGTAGCAGAGCAGCTTTACAACAGTTATTATCCCATTCCCAGCACTCTAGCACTCTCTGGTTCTCTGCACAGTATTTTATTAAGACAAACAATCTCCAAGCTCCTGTGTAACACAAAGCTTTTCTGGAAAAGCACTACCCTGCCTACCACTGTATGCTGGAAAGCTCTGAACCATATAGATTTACTCTTGGGATTAAGTAACAGTGGAGGAAGAGAAAGTGCAACACTCACGTCCAAGTTAGAAAATCAGACAGGAAAAACACCACAAGCAGGAGGGGGGAAAAAAAAAAAAAAACCAAACAAAAAACAGAGCAGAGTAAGAGAAAATAAAATGCTAGGACGACAACACCCAGATAATGACAAAGGTCTAGAGAAAGGAGGAAGGACCACATCTAACATAAATTAAAACCATTTATAGGTAAAAGGAGATCGTCACTAACCAGACAATCTTACTAACTTTGTTTTATAATACCATCACAATAGGCAAGTGTGTTTTTTTTCACCAAAAGGGTTTGTTACCTAACAAACTTACACAACTTGTGTACCACTAAGAAAGATTAGTTTGTTACTGTAACACGGGTCTGCTAAGATTACATTTAGTATTCTTCATCTAGCAGGATTTGTTTTCCAGACTGAAGCAGCAATACACAATACTGCAATACCCAATAATGGTGTACGGAAAGGAAAGTTACTACAGCAATATACATTACTACACGCTTACTTCATTAACATACTGTACCACATACTGTTACCTTGGTATACAAAGCACTGACCAAAAAAAACAGTCCTTGGCAGCAAGTAGGAAAAACACAATTTTCCCAAAGCACTTACACAGAATTTCCATCATTCTCTAAAGGTCAGGACAGCACTTGTTCTTTAGAATGCCTGGCATGTTGTACCTGGAGTTGTTTCTCAGAACAGCTCTCCCTGAATCCTTTTAAGAGAGCCAAAATAAGCTTAGAGTCTCTTCACAACAGGCAATCTTCCACTACTTGAGCCTTAGAACAAAACACACACTATGATGCCTGAATAACTTTGTCAAGTGCAATCATGTGGTCTGAAGAAGTGTATTTAAGAAAAAAAAAAATTAATAGGCAACAAGATGTGCAAGCAGGCCACCCACACGGGTATGCAA
This sequence comes from Falco naumanni, assembly GCF_017639655.2. Classification (NCBI taxonomy): domain Eukaryota; kingdom Metazoa; phylum Chordata; class Aves; order Falconiformes; family Falconidae; genus Falco; species Falco naumanni. Next base: position 111,566,799 of record NC_054057.1, on the reverse strand, counting down.
AAGGATCTTTTACAGCAGCATGGCTCAATCTGCACTTCCCAGGTGGCCAGTGCCCCCGTGGCGAGTGCTGAACACACCAAGATCCATCAGAGGGCTGCCAGCAGCCAGCACCCTTCACTTCTCCTGGCCAGGAGGCAGAGGGGACCACCACAGGGGACATCCCTGCTCCCCACCCCTCTGCTCTCCCCCCGAGCAGGCTGCAAACATGCTGTTACCCATCTCCCCTTGCCTTCCGTTTGTCCTAGCCTGGGGAAGAAGTTGCTTTGCAGAGGAGAAACCCTCCAGCAATTTAAAACACCAATAATTACAGTATCTTCCTCACCTGATGAAATGGGAAAGCAATTCTGAGCACATACTATAGCAAACGCTACAATTTATACACAGATTTCTGCCCCCTTACTGACAACATAACCTTTTCTTTAACTTAAAATTCTGCATGGTGAGAAGGAATGTTACATCATCTCATACCATAACTAATCTCAGCTAATTCGCCCCCACTTACAGGTTATTCTGACCTGGTTTGCTAATGTACACAGTACCCAAAGGCTTGGGGTTTGTTTTTTGTTTTTTTATTTATTTATACATATTTATGTATACACACACACATATTGGGAAATAAGCATTTCGGAAAATCAGGACATTTACTAGTGGTACTACTACTACTACTACAAGGAAGGACTCGCCACTTCAAAAGATCAATACAACTTCAAAATTACAAATCAAGTTCATGATTTACTCACCTTTTAAAAGCAAGTAAATTTGAGCTGCTCTAAACAAAAAAACAACTAGCAGACCACTGAAGCATCACCTTTCAACATCAAAAAACACTAAGATGCAAAGCTGCCACCTCACTTAGTAAAACACTAATACTCATCAAATAGGTTCTACACAATGAAAAGGCAAAAAATTAATTCATGCAGAAGACTCATATACTAAAACTGGCAATATGCAATTAAAATCATTCCATGAGTCCTGATGCTTGATGTTCCACAAGAAATTCAAGACTGATTATTGATTATGAGTATTTTTCATTAAAACACTGAATTGTAGCACTAAGATTACAATTTGCAATAACACCACCTTGTTCACTACTAAATTACCTAGTCCCAAATTCATAACCGAACAGTAAAAATACAAAGCAGTGCCCAGACTTTATCTTTTCCAAAAGAGTTACACAGAAGACACTGACCTATTTGTCCACATCTGAATTTCAGTACGCATCTTACTAGAAAATATTTTGCTTCAGCTGCTTCTTTCTTTACACCAGGTGAGCTGCATCATGCACAGACACATAACACTCCGTGTCCTAACTCATCTTGCACTAGTCAGGAATACAGATTATACCTAAGAAACATTTTATCCTCTACAGCTGTCATGTTGCTACATCCGAGTTTGTCCAAAAACTCTCATAGTTCAGGTCTTGTTTACCGATTTGAAGATAAAATATTTAGTCTTCCATTCTGTTCCAAGAAAAACTGATCCTTTTTTTTTTTAAAAAAAAAAAACAACACACAAAATCACCATAATAATTAAACATATTCAAATTACTTAATCTTCTACTTAAAGGGCAAAACCAAAAGGAATTGCGTATCACAAAGTTCACACAATCACAATATGAGGCAAATGCAGAACACTGGGCCAGCTGTCCTCAAAATGTAACACTCCTACATTAACGAGGGGAGTTTGACCTGGTAGGATGCATTTATCAATCCGGAGTGGGAATTCAAGAGAGTGTTTAAAACACGTTCAGAGGTACACTCCGCCACCGTGTGCACCCACAAATAGCCTTTTTGCTGTCACAATAGTAAGAAGAGTGTCTGTCTGGGGCAACTCTGACTGGAACTTTTGCCAACAGTTTCTAAAAAGCAAATGGTTCTTCATCAGCTACAGCCTGCAAGAATACCGGCTGTGATGCGTCTCTATGCTTGGTAGGATTCTGAGCAAGTTTATAAATATTACTGTGCAAGGGGAAAAAATATTCAGGAACCTGAGCAGCATTCAAATAGCAACAGAACACCACACCCAGGAGATTTTTTTCTTGTGTTTCACTATCCTAATCCAAAAAAATCGTATGTGCGCCAAAGCAGGCCACAGAAGTATTATCAGCTTCAACACTGTGGTGGGTAACTGTGAAAAGTCACTTCCTGACTTCCTTTGCAACTTTGTCACACTTTGTCAACTTTTTAAAAACAATTACTATGCAACAACCTCTTTGGACTTAAAAAAAAAAAGGGGGGGGGGGGCGGGAAGCTGGTACTCTGTTTTGTTTTCTTCATTAAATGGCAATAGGCTGACTTTTTACTTAAACTTGTGGTCTAATCCTCCCCTGCTATATTAAGAATTTGAGATAGGCACTGTTTTCCTTTCTTCCAATCCCCTGGGTTCTTCCCTGTTCTCATAAAAACTCTGAACATTATTATCTTGGACTACTACAGAAGCACAGGATGCTTTTTTAAAATCTTGCCACTATGAGCAGATCAAAAACTTACTTGAACCACACTTTAGTTTTACCAGACTCTTTTGCAAGTAAAATAGTAGCAGAAAGGCCATCAAATAACTCATACATGCACTGTTCATGGGTTTAACCTTCCTCTGCTTTATCTACTTGAGAAACTTTTGTCCCTCGTTGAACTGAATGCATCGTGCATTCATCTCCCTGATCTAAGCAGAAGCCCTTCCTATCAGTGTACTTGACATTTATCCTTGTTTCTTTTTTCCTAAAATTAAGCACTCCCTCTCCCCAGCTCTCAGCATAGCCACAATGCTTTTTATATTTCCTTATCAAAACAAGTCTGCCACCGGACCTTACAAAGCTGTGGTTCAGAGCGTCTGTAACCCAAGCCATCCTGTCTATCTCAGGTAGCACACCCTGAAGGCTACTCAGGAGGTTGAGGAAATGGCTGAACTTGAACCTCTTGTCTCTTGTGCTCTTTCCCCCCCCTTGCAGCACCGTGTGGACACTTCCCTTTTAGCCTCCACCTTTGAATCTTGATCATTTGTTATCCCTGTTAAAGCAAATTTAAGGTAACTCACTTCAGTTCCTTCCCAAGCAGAAAAACCTTCTGCCACCGTGCAAGAAACGGGCAGAGCGTGTCCAGCCACGTCCTTTTTGCAACAGACAAGACACTGAAATCACTCAATGACAAAGGCTATTTTGTGAATATTTCATATCTTTGTCCAAATTCCACGGCTTTTCAGCTACTGAACAGTCAAGTCAACAGCAGACCGTTACCTCCACACCAGTCCCGTACTACTGCTATTCCATCCCACCCAGCAACAGCCAGTAAACCCGACATTTCTTCCTCAGCATCGCTGCACTCCCGCCCGTTGATATGCAACATTAACGCTTCCTCTGTTGCCACAGCTACCCTTACAGAAAGCTGCACCTTCTACACACTGCAGTCTGACAACCTGTCCTGCACAAAGGCCTTGGTATCAGTAGTCACATAATCTTAGTTACGTAAGGCCACCTCAAATTTCCCCCTGTTGCTAAAACTCCTGAAACACAGGCACATTTCAAAACATCCCCTTGTTCTTACTCCTATCACTCACAGTTCTTCCACAGGTTTCCTGTGTCTCCTGGGACTTGATCATCAGCTTACCTGAGGGCTTTTATCGACAGTACATCTTGAATCTTACCTTATTCTGATTTGGGGGGAACTTCAAAAACCGCAGCACCACACAGCGCTAAAGAAAGATAGGAAAGAATATCGTTTCATTAGCATTTAAGTACATCATAATGTCTGAACAGCACAATTGTCTAATTCCCCAATCTACCTCATCTGAGAAACTGGGGGGTGGGTGGGAAGAAGAAAAGCAAAATAGGCATTTTGTCACCAAGTGTAACTGGGGAAACACTCCCTGAGCTCGCAGCACCCCTCTGAGAATGTGGTAAAATACAGGATCAATCAGAAAAACACCCTAGCATTACTGTGCCAAAGGTCTTTGGGGGGGAAAAAAAGTGCAAGAACCACTTAGGTATCACCCACTTACAGTATCGGCAAATTACAACTACAAAATATTAAGGAGAGACTTAGGAGTTACCCACAGTAGCTACGTAGCTGTACTTACCAAAACCGAAACCTGCTACTTCTAAACTTCCAAAGAGTAAACATGTAACACAACAACAAATGCAGCAGGTTTCCAACTGTTTTTATCTTTTAAAAAGATCATTAATTTGTCATTTTTACAATGTTATCAAATTTTGTAATAATTCAAAAACATTCATATTTTCGAAGTACACATATTCTAAAAACATCCTCAGCCTTTATTTTTAAGAGTTCAGAAAAAAACATTTTGTAGCTGTCCTGTGTCATTAGGGCCTTCTCCTTAAGCCTATTAAGAGAGTGTCTTCTATCACGTAAGTCCCCTGAAGTATCTTTTCCTCAATAAAACCTTGCTGAAATTAACCAACACACTTGTTAAATAGACTTTTTACATTAAAATTTTTACATTAAAATTAAGGAACCTGCAACCTTACTAGGCAAGGCAACACCTCAGACCAGTCAAACAGCTGATGCTCAAGATACTCTCACTGAGGTACTTCAACCTATTCAGGTAAGACGTGGATAAAAGCAGCTGGGCACCACAGCAGGTAGACACGAACAGCCATTTTCTGTGTTTACCCCTTAGTCACCCAGTGTCTCCGTTGGGACCCCAGACACACCAGAAAGGACTATGTTCTATTTAAAGCACTACCAAAACAGTACTAGCACTCAGACTCGCAGACAAAATGTCATAGTTACACTTCAGGTTTATGGAATCTAAACTTTTTCCCTACCAAATAACTTGGTGTTAAAAATCCTCCCGTAGCATGACAGCACCAGATAAATTCCGTATCTCAGGGCTGAAAGCTGTCTCTGGACAGTGCTGAGTGGGAGAGAACTGGAGTTACCTTTAATTACTAACATGTAGAGAAAGAGCAGGAGGAGAAAAGCAAAACAGATGACAGCATGTAATTCAAAGTACTAACAAAACAAGATCTGGATTCAGACACTGCTAGTGAAACCCAGAAACAGCCCTTCAGTATCTAGAAAGTCTCAAGCCAGCAGAAACCTCGTAGTTCACCAACATCTGGAAAACACTCTCAGGTAAAAGGCTACTTTGCTGAATTTTCATTCAACTTGTCCCACAAGATCTAAAACAGCACGAGTGTCACAACAACAAACTAGGTAAGTCCCAGTGGTTGTAATTAGTGTTCAGTTTAATGAGATTACTGGGTGACATTTACTCTTTTTCTCCCATTATGACCTACACATGGGTAAGAGAGCTCAGACCTGATAAGCTGTACGCTCTGTGTATGCACTGCGTTATTTTTACAGTATTTCCACAGTTTGGATCCCCTGCTTTAAATATTCATAAGCCAGTGGATCAGCGATGGAGTGATCCGATCATCAATTCTAATCAACTCAGAAACTTGATTCTGTAGTATTTCAAGGGTGTTGTAGATACTTATCTTTTAATCAGTTCCCAGCCAACAAGCTTCCAGCCACCACTCTGGAAAATCCGATCTCTCTCACAGGACTCACTACAGTGTTTGTTCGTTACCAAATTTCTCAAGAGGTATGTTAGAATAAAATGGCCAAAACTATATATGGCAAAAGAAGAATGCACTGCTTGTCTTAAGATGTCAAAAGGAAACAAAGCAAAGTTCAAACAAAACTCTTCAGTCACAGATGCACTTCAACCAGTCAGCCTGCACCACTAGATGATGGGACTAAATAAAATAAAAGAACACCATAAAAAAACCTCACATTTTTTCTTTTTTGAGGGGAAGTTTTCAGCTACATCCACCCCTTCGTGCAATCCAATGCACATTTTACACAAGTACACTGCCACAGCACAAAGGTTAACCCATGAAATGTCGAAGATGCCAACTGGTTCAGAATTATTACTACTGAAAATATTGGCCCACATTTTTCATGCTATTGCATTACTGATTCACTTGACTAATTCTTTAATTGGAAATATTGTGGGCAGTTGTTGCCAGGAGGTTTCTTGTCAGTTATCTTAAATGCCTCAGATTTTTTTGTATTTACAGATTGAACATCAAATACGTAACATGCTTATCTGCATGCAAAGAATGGCCCAAATCCAGAAGAGATTTCTTAAGAGGTTGTCACTACTCCATAGCACTTAAAGAATCAGATCAACTAGATCCTAATGCTCCCTAAATTTCTTTCTCTACATGCACCTCTGTAAGCCCTTCCGCTGCTTAACACCATGTCCATCAACGCACTATTACCAACAAAGTGTTTAGATAACTGGGTAATAGTCCCACACAGGCAAAAAAGATGAAAAAAAAAAACAGGCTGCAAAATCAGAGAAAAAAAGAAACAATGCACAGAAGTACACAAATATAACACATGAAACATTAAGAGGCTTCATATCTTTTGAAGCAGTAAGACAAGCACGAAAAACAGTGAATTCAAAGAAGAAGTGTTTACAATTTATTATTTTTTTTTTTAAATCCTGCATCACCTTCTCTGCAGGTATATTCAATATCCAATTAGTGACAAAAGACTGGGAAAAACAGGCACCATCAGAATATCCAACATGACTGCTCTTACTCTCCAAGTACAGAATTGAAGTGTGACCCTCGCATGAGAGCACAGCGGTTTGGTTACAGATAACCACCACTTCCTGGCATCCAGGACCACAACAGGGCTACAACAAAAACTGTTCCCAATTGTTACAGCATACTCAAGTGATATGAGAAGGATACAGAAGCTTGTGTGCCTCAAAACACGTTCACAATCACTTGGTCGCCAAGGTGATGTAATGGGGAGTCTGTTCTGGAGATGCACTATCTCAAGCCCCACCATTCTGAGCCTCCAGCCTTAACCTCACAGTCCCACCAAGAAAGGCAAACGCTTCCTTAGCACCCTATCACGAAACAATTGTTTGGGTTAAATCATAACCGAAAATTAATGACTGCCAATAAGGAGACAAGAAGCTGTGGGAGAGGCTGCAAAACTGCACTCAAAGAAGTCACTGGCATCGCAGAAAAGCACTGGATGCTCACAACACAACTCCTCCTCACGCACCTTGGGAAAAAATAGTTTACTAGCCTTAGTCCCCAAGAAGGTTATCTGCAAGAATTTTTCTTTTCCAAAGCAGTTACTACAGCTATTATTTTATTCTTTCCTAGTGAAATCTAAAACCAAAGGAGTTAGGCCAAATATGACTGGCATCAATCCAGATACTTTGGAATAGACAGTAGCATTATGAAACCAGGATAAAAGCGTACATTTACTTCTTTACAGCTTGATGCTTGATATTGGCCTTCTATTTTCCCAAAATGTCTGCTAAACTTCACTGTCATATGATAAAGCTACCATGTAGGCCTCCCGAGCAAGAGTCTTCACAAGTTAAACGGAACTGGGGCAAATCTATAATCTTTATATTCCCCTTCAGAGAGAAACCTCACTTGAATCACTGAGGTTCTTTCAAGTTTCCATCTCTTGCATCTCATCCATCTCTTAACAAAATCTGTGTAAAAGCTGGTGACAGTGAAAGAAATAGGAAAATCTGTATAAAAACAAGCTCACATAGTAGTAATAATTGTTTAGAAGCACAGAAATTTATTTCTCCTCTGCCGTTACCACCTCAGCTCACATGGTTTTAAAATAAGCTTCTGTACAAAAATATGCAGAATTAGCCTGTCCAAACACAAAGCCCGGGAAACATCACTTCAGCTTCTGCTTTTCCAAGTGAACAGGTTCACGTCATTTGTTATTACTCTATTATTATTCTAAACAGCGTGCATTAACTGTTTTTGTCTAGAGGCAAAGCATTACTCTAACATTTAGTTCAGCAACTGCCCAGCATAACTAGAAAAGATTCTCAACAAGTCGATTGCCAACTTGCATTCACATGGAAAATCTACAGGTAGAAAACAAGGAACTTTGGGAAGCAACTTATGTCCCAAAAGGAAATCCACCTCTCTTCCCACACCCATCATCTCCCACACTCCACACTCTCTCATAAATTGTGGTATCTAAAACCTCACCAGTATTTTTGTAAGCACCTTACGCAATTTTACATCACAAAATTACCTACCTGTCTACTATACGCCGTTGTCAACACAATTATTTTGAAAAGGCATGCAAGATACAAGCAGAACAAGAAAACCCACGCTTGTTCTAAAGCTGCCCATGTAAGTCACAAGCTTCCAATCATAGACAACACGGGGGGACACACTCTCGAAGCCTGGTAACAAGTTCTCCCCTACAACTACTGCTATACTATTTGTTGCAACCGATCACACACACCACCAACCACTACCGCCTAAGGAGACGGAGGCATGAAGTCGAGTACTTTTAGAAAGAACGGTGCCTGTAAAGGCTCTGGAATTTCTTTATACAGTAAAAATTAGTTGTTTAATTCACTGTATTTTGCTGAACGTAAAGAGCTATCAAGAAATTACCGAACACAGCTCTAAGTACGCCAAACCTTCTACCACCAGTTATTCAACACAATCTAATTATCATGGACTTACAAGAGCGTACAGCACTGACACCTGCAAGAAGTGCATTCTACCTAAATCTCAGTCAAAGGGAGGGAAAGGGATTAAATTACACCAAACAGCTACTCAAGCCCTGCTTGAATACAGTGATATGCAAATACTAATTCATGACAGTTTCAATGGCACTAAATATGAACTCTGGAACTATTTCACTGATATTAAGCTATTACTGCAGTAGCACGTTGGAGCTGCATGCAATATATGCCAACTAAAAAAATTATCCTGGCATTTTTTATTCCAAATTTACATTCCACAACCCCTTCAATTCCACCTCCAGTTTGAAGGATTTAAACGGAAAACAGTTGTCCTCGTCAGAAAATGCAGTTTCTGGTTAGGAAGCAAATGGACAAAGAGGTGTTATCTTCACTTCTTCTTTTGAGCACTAACAAAATTCAGTAAAAACATGGCCATGATGCTGCCCGGGCCCTTCAGTCAAGGCTTACCTTTATGATACTCAGTACAAGACATTTTTAAAGGTCTCCTCATCGCGGGTGTCAGCGTGCTGTGCAATGTGGAGGGATGTGGGAGACAAAAACTAAGCACTGGAAAATTTTGCAGCTTTTTACTGAAGTACACATTGTAGTATTGTATACGAGTGTTGTTTTCTAACCTAGTTTTGTGCTGTATAAGGTGGGTAAGATCACACAACACAAAGTGAGGAAATCTACATTTCCTGCCAGTATGGAGGAAGTTTAGCAATTGCTCACACAAAATGCAAGGAAGCATTCAAACAAATCGGAACAATACTCTTATTTAACATAGGAGTCCCTTAAGAACAAACTTTTCACTTCTTTACATGAATAAAGCGTTTCTGGCACAGCACCTGGCTCGACACCATTCAGTATGTTAAGCCATTATTTGGACGCAAAAACCACCAGGATCCTTGTTTTCTTCGGCACAGAGCTCACGGCTTGCATCAGACCAGGTACTCCTTCCACTTTTTTTCCTGCTTAGTTATGATCTAGATTCCCATGCTAGTTAAGCACTAACTCAGGTTTCATTTTATAGTTAAGCACCGTATAACCTTGCAATATGCAGATGGTACCAATTCCAAGAGAATTTTACAATTGCGCGAGCCATGAGTAAGGAGGAAATGTTTGCCCTTCAGCTAAGCCTCCTAATCACAGTACCTGAAATGGTATCAAGTGATACACCCACTGGTGCTAGGTGGAAACACATACCAGAGAGAACAGAATGAGTAAACCTACTGATGCCTGGCCCTCAGCATACATGACTACAGTCCGGGTAACACGGTAGATAACCCTGAAATCCTAGCTGTTAAAAACAAGCAAGAAAAAAATGGGTCCTTAACATTTAACAGTGTATCAAATAGCTCACCCATCTGTCAGACAGGTGAGTTAGACCAACAAGAACATGAAAACAGGTACTTGACGCTTCCCTCCTTCAAGCTGCTCTAAACCTCCACCTACCAGCCACACATGCTTTCCAGCGCTGAGCTGCTTCGTCAGCTGCTATTACGTTGGGGAAACAAGGCGTTTCAGGAAAATATTAACAGGGAGGGGAGGAAATAAAAAGTCAAAACAGTAAGAGGGATTAGAATGAAGTAATAAAATGGAGAGTTAGAACAAGTTAATAGTTCCCAGCATCCTGAACACCGCAGCTAGCAGAAACCTAGGCAGGTCTTGGGCAACCATTCAATCGAATGCATTGTCTTTGTTCCTTCCCAAGCAAAACCAGGTCAGAACACGGTTATTGCATACCTCAGAAATTTACTGAGGCAAAGGAAACACCCACTGAAAGGTTGGAAGGGAGAAAACAACTGAAGGAGTGAATAAAACAGGCTATTGGACTGACCACCCCTATATAGCTTATGGGTCAGCCAAGTTACTTTCACCAAAGCAACCAACCCTCCCCTGTGGATGGAAGGGAGACAGGCACCACAGCAAAGCCAAAGTGTAGTCTTGGGAACACCACCACCATCACTGCAGTTACCAAGCACGTAGAACAGACAAAAAAATGCTTTTTAGATAAGGACTTGATCTCATCAGCTGCAAAGAAACTCATTCAAGTTTGAGCTAGCACAGAATCAAAAAAAGAAGAAAAAGTTTTTTAAAAAGACCGTCTTTAATCAAGGCTAACTTCCTGAGCTGGTCTGTAAAACTGGGATTCTGTTTACATTTTCACAGCATATAGCCTTAAGCATTCTCAAAAGCCGCTAAAAACCAAAAAAAACCTCCAGGCATAAAGCAGTTTGAATTTCCAAAGCGAGTCGTCAGAAGACAAGTCTGTTCCAATACAATTATTAGCAAAATAAGATGAAACCTCTGAAAAAAAGTATTCTGGGGGAAGAAGAGAGTGGTGGTGGTGCTGCTAGAGTTAAGTATTGCTGCCCTATTACACTACAGTACTAGAGCTAAGATCCGCAGCTTTTCTGTCTGCCCTCTCCTTCCACACCCATACTACATTTTCCCATCTGCACCTGCAGAATCTAAGGCACTAATAAGAAAAATTTTAATCATTGCCATTCTGTTGTCTCTCCTCTTTGCATTCAGCTCTGCTTCCCAGTGCCACCTTCCCTTTCACTTTATAGAGATACTACCATACTGCACTGCATTCAGAGCATCCTTTCAGTGCAGAAACCTTGTGAAGCCAAGGAAAAAGTAAATTTAACTACACTACTGCAATATGGAATTGAAATCCCAATATGGAGTAAAATTCTATATAGATGTTGACTCAACCTGTTAAATTTTTTGGGGTCAAAAAAACCTTTGTAGCTAATCCACAGAACTGGAAGTGCTTCCAACTTTTAATTCTTCATAAAAGTAAAAGCTTTGTAGACTGTACTCAAGTAGAGTTAGTCCAATTAGTTATAATGTCTACAATCGCAGTTGTACCAGTTTACCCAAAGAACCAAATACAAAACTGTCTTTTTTTCCAGTGACCATAGATGTGTATTTAACTATTAGTTAACCAAAGGTAATGCAAGGAAAAGCACAATTTCATAGAGGTGCCACAAAGGGTCCCGAATTCCAACTCAAACTGGAGATTGCCTTCTGTTCCTAAAAGCTTAATTGCTGTTTACAGCAAGGCAGACATCTCTTCCCTTCTTTTCCACTGATGACACACCCTGATCGCATACTTGGGTTTTCAACTGGGTTTTATGGCTGCTTGCTTCAGTAATTTGAGGCATAATCTCCTCTACTTGCTTAAATAAATAAATAATAGGTTGTGTTTTTTTTTTTTTTTTTAAAAAGCAATTACAACTAGGAAAGAAGAAACAAAGCAAAATATTATTTGTGATCATCAACCTGGTTTTTGTCATTTTTCTATGTAGGCAAATGTTGTGCAGGTGTGGGGGGTTTTGCCAGACAATGTTTAGATATGCTCACCCTTCAAAAGAAAACAACCCTGGAGAAACCAGGCCAAAGAAATGCCCTACAAACTAGTGAAAAAGCAGATCACCCTTAGTCCCCATTAACGTTCATGCTGGAATCTTGGACCAACTCACACATAAAATTTTGCTTCCTCCAGAAAATTCAGAAAATTTTACAGAACCAGGTGAAAAACTCCTCCCTGGGTTACGTCACATAGTCTTGGTGAATATTTTTGGATATATCCAGAGCATTAAATCCATCAGAAATAAGAATTAGGATAGGTTTGGAATTTAAACAGAAGACTCTCCTCAAGGATACAAAAATGTTTAAGTTCAAGTCTTACAAAACTATGCCTTTCCCATTAATTAAAATAGAACTCAATAAATAAAAGCTGCATTTTACCTTTTCTGCTACTTTCTTACTATGAAAGAACCAAGACACCATAACTTGGCCATATTTTACATCAGAACAATATTCAGAGAAGGCTATTGTTAATAAGCTATTGTATTCATACCTGCAAGGAACAGCAACTAGTTTTTCAGTAATCTTCCCCTATCTTAAGACTCTTTAGTACAAGAATCAGCAGTCTGTTCTATATTTCCTTGAAATCAAGACACTCCTAGATGTTAAATCACTGTTCCACAGACATCAAGGGGAAAAAAAAAAAACCAACCAACCACACAAACCAAACCTAACAGGACACCACTGAACAAAAACCAGAACACAACTGAACAAAATTCACTTTATAGTCAGGGATCTGGAATTTCTCAGGAACAACTTGGAACTTTTGGGGGCAATACTTTACTTACACAAATTTCAATAGGACAAAACAGATTCAGCCAACTCCACACAGAAAAACAATGGAAGAAGAAACAGGCCATACAGGTTTTTGAACTTGGACAAAATGACATCATCAGAGAAAGCACCTTAATTGCTGTCTTGTTGAGAGAATCTCCTTAATGATCAGCATCACTCCCTTTCTGCCAAACAAGACCAAACTGGAAAGCTGCAGCTAGCTAGTAATTCTGACCCTAAGCTTTTCACTCTTTCTACAAACACCCTTGTGTTTAAACATACAACCTTGTAAACTGTCCTCTGTCAAAGTAAGTTTATTACAACAAAATTTTCACTAAGAATCATTTGTCATTATTTTTAAAAAAGAACAAACGAACCAACCACAGGAAACTATTTCATATTGCAAAAGCACTATTAGGAATGATTACCTAGCCCAATGTGACACAAAACACCCCCTTGTAAGTAGAATTATTTTATTTCAGAAACCAAAACCAAACTCATCTCCCCCATGTGCAGAAAGTGTCCTCCTGCACACGCTGCAGCCATCACAATGCAGCTGCCAGTAGAAACAGCGACAGAAACAGTGAAATCAATTACTACTGTTGAAACACAGAATACCCCTCTCTTGGCAACACCTGCTCTTTTTAAAGTCCCCCACAAAGTCAGAACAAGGATCAGGAAGGTTGCCTGCGAAAGCAGCACCTCCACCTTCACCCGTATGTTCCGAAGGGGGGGGTGGGAAGTGACAGAGATTACTCACTCACTACAGGCACCAATGTTGGGAATCTTCTGGAAGTCTGATTACCTGACTTGACTCCCTCGCCCAACCTCCTCAGCTCTGCTTCATTCACCTTCTCCATCTACCCTCTCCCCCTTTTTCTATTTAGTAAGCTTATGTATGCTCTGGAGACGGTTTACACATTAACTAGTTAAATCCCACACCAAAACCCAAGGGTATCTGTCAGGGCTGCAAGCACTCCAAGACAGACAAGTAGATCATCACTAACAATCAAGTCATCTGAAGATACAAACCACAATCTTTTGCAAGCACACACCAAGGTTCCTCTAGACCACCTCACTGAATAAAAAACAAGCTGGGAAAAAAACCCTTCTCTTTCCTTGTACCACCTCCCAGCAGTCACCCTGAAACACAAGCTTAGTGTTCAAACATGTTAAAATTAGGATTTGGTTACCATAATATCCCAACATGCAAAAAATAAACCGAAGTAGAAATCAACTGCAGCAACACACAGGAGAAATGTACATACTTTATCTCATAAAGCAAAAACTGGAGAATGCAAGCATATGTGAAGGGAAATACAAGTCAGCACTTCTAGAGCTGCTTATACTACTTTCTACAAACACCTCCTGAAAACACCTTAAGTGTCTCTGCAAGAGAAAAGGGCTGATTAAAATGCAGAACTACAAGTGAGGATTTCCAGCTCCCTCCAGAAAAAAACAGGTTACCTCCACCTTAAAAAGAATCAACAGCCTGGAAGATGATAACTGTTCTATAGCCGTTCCTCTGAACCCTCTCTACTGCTCAAGGGTACAGAGGATGAGGGAAAGCATGGCCCAGCCCTCTTTTTAAATCAGAAGCCAAATCCCATGTGGAAGGAGCAACACTCCAATAAAAATGCAGGAAATAAGAAGCATCTTTTCTAAACTGCCCAGCTGTCTCCAACAGTGCTCCGTTGGGATTTTGTAGAGCTGTACTGCAGCACTTCGTGCACCTCTGAGATACCGACTAGTACAACCAACCAGACAATTCACTGTCTGGGCTGAAGGGTGGCAAATAAGTTATTTGAAGAGGATACTATGATTCAATCAAATATCCGAAATTGCAACCAATGGGCAAGGATCATACAGACACTGCCTGAATGAACTTGCAGGTTTTGTGTACTTCAGAGTGATCTTTCTGAACATCTCAAGTGCCGTCTTCAGGAACCAAATGGAGTTGCCATTTGCATTTCTCACTGAAATGATAAGGTAGGAAAACCGTCTTTGTTTTCTACTAGAAGCATTCCAGCAGGCTGCAAGACTATACAAAAGCTTTTAGACAATTCAGTTTCAATTAAATCACAGCTGCAATAAAAACCAACAGGAAAAGCTTTATTAACAGGGAAATTTGTACCATAATACTGTACGTCTTCTAGAATTTTAGATTCATCAGAACTGAAACTTCAAGAATCCATGAAAGCAGAAGTGTGAGCATGCATCAAAAAGGTCCAGAGATAACAACGGTAACTTGAAATGCTCGGCAGATATTCCATCTTTATTCAGCAGATCACTTTCTAAATGCTGGAGAACTAATTAAAGTAGCTCTGTAAAATTATCACTGTAAGAAGAGACGTGTCGACTAGACCATGCCCTGCCTAAGTCCTCTCTTCTCAGCCGCATGAATAAGAAACAGAGATGCACTCGCAGTGATTTCAGCCTCTCCTTTCAGTACGGTGTTCCGCAGGCTGTAGGAGCACAGGCACATGCGGAGACTCTTGTCACTGTTGCATTCTGCAGGATTAATACCGGTAAGAGGAAAGAGCACATCAGGCAGTACGACACTTTCACTGAAACAACAGAGCTTGTTCCACAGAATGCCAACGCCTGACTGTCAGACAAGCCTTTGTCTATATGCCACCATTCAAAGGCACTGGAAAAAAGGGCTACACTTTGCCTGCATCTAGGGCTTATCAGCTCATCACTAGCAGATCTATTTGTTGGGCATGTGACCTTTCCATGACTAAGTTTTTAATTTTGGTACTGTACTAACTTTGGATTAACAATATATTACATTCACGTCTTAAAGGGAACAATACAAAGAATGGAGCAAAGCAAAAAAATAAGTACAGCCTTATAAGCCAACACTGTGAACTGATGATGCATGCCCCTTACTCCTCAACCCCCAACCCACTCCACACCACCAAGAACAAGAGCATCCATCCAAGCTGCCTGCTCACTTCAGCCCAACCAGCCCATGTGCTTGATGCATGACCTTGCCCAGTACCTATCAGTGCTTCAAAGAGCGGTCCAGAGGGCAGGAACTGGAACAAAACGCCCTGGATCTTACTTCATAAAATGCAGAGAACCTCGTGCCCTCTTTTGCAAGGCAGGGATTAAGTTGTTTGTTGCTATGTTGTTGTTTAAAACTTCTCAGATCTTCCAGAAGAAGCAAGGAAGAGAGGCCGAGACCTACAGAGGTAGGGACCAGCTTCCTCCCCACATTCCAGAATACCACTACACATCAAAAGGGAGAACGTGGAAACAACAAGCACACACAGTGGCCTCTCACAACCCCAGCACCCGTATCTGAGCATCCATTCACGTCTCCCCTGCCACAACCGAACTGCTATCCCTTCCACTCGCATTTATACACAAAAAAGTACGAACCTGAGATAAAGAATGAAGCTAGGACAGTTAAAATTCACTGCCTTTGTTATGCTGTTCATGCAAACCTGAGAATGACTTGACATCAGATCACAAGAACGATGATTAATCATACAAGTATGTCCTGTTTGTAAGAGGCACAAAGTATCTAATTAGTATCTAAACAGTATTTTACATGCTCCAGTTTTACAAGAGTTTGCCATCAGTAGACACAACGCTCTAAGACATATGCTATACTGCTTCAAAGCTGCCCATAAAGGAAAAATCGTATCTATTTCACTTTCAATTAACCTTGAAGTTTTACCATCTTGTTAAAAAGAGAACTGACACACTCAGCAACTACTCTGAATCTCTGGCAGACTTCCTCACTTTCCACATCTTTAAAAGTATCACAATTACATCACTATTAATCCATTATGTATTCTGACCCTTATCATCCAGTGACTAAGTATGTTTTAAACTGCCTTTTTCAAAGCCAACATTGGGACAGGAAACAAAGTCCTACGTGCTCCCCTCCTGTGGCAAAAACATCTTTTAAAAAATATTTTACATAAAGCAAGAGAAGGAAAAAGCAAGAGCCACAGAAGTGCCCCTCCTAAAGTCTGGAAAGCATCGCCAAGATTTCCAGCATTTTCTCAGACTTTATATTTGTTATTACTTTTTTTACATCTAGTTTATGCTTATAATACAGAAAACAGACATGAAAATAATCCAGTATTTTCAAGGCATTCATTTGGACATTATTAAAAAAAACAAAACACAACTTATCTGGATTCAACTCTTACTGTAGATTATTTTTTCTCCTCATAAAGCCTATATTTTATCATTTTGGCTTTGCTGGTTCTAGGTCTACGCACTATCAAGAACGTCCCGTGGCAAATCCATACCAGAATTTAAACAGAAATACAAATATTTTTTTAAGACAAAAAATAGTCAAAAGTACTTTTTCATAAAAATAAACTCCTTCAAGGGATGCACATCCCAACACGTTCGGTAAATAACGTACATACCGGCAGGGCAGGCGCTTTAAACTGACAGAATCTGCTCGATGAGATTTAGCTTCGTTTAACCGCTACCGCTCACCAAAGCGCTGAAGCTACTTAAAATTTTTTAAGTAAAAAATAAAAATACGCAGAAAAAAAAAAACAAAAAACAAAGCCACCCAAAAAACCGCCCGAAGGGTAAATGTCAGCGCGGAGGCGCGGTGACGGGCAGGTTCGCGCGGCGGGCAGCGGCCGAGCCACGAGCCGAGGCGACACCGCGGGGCGCACAGCGGCCGGCCCGGCCCCGCGGGCAGCCAGCGCCAGGGGCCCCCCGCCCCTCCCGTCCCCCTCGCCCCCGCCGGCCGCGCCCGCAGGCGACCGGGAAGGGCAGCGGCTCCGGGCAGCGCGGCGGGGCCGGCGGCCGCTGCCGCCCGAGGAGAGGCCCGAGCACCCGGAGACGGCCGCCGGGGGGAGGCAGGACGCCAGGCAGGGCCTGACAAGGCCGCCCGCCCTCCCCCCGGCCGGCCCGCGGCCTACGGAGACCCCGGCCCCGGCAGCGCCCCCTCCCGCGGGCCCGGCGGGGCGGGGTAGGGGCGCCCGCGCGCCGCCGGCCGTTACCCGCCCCCCCCCTCACCTGGCAGTGGGAAACGACGAGGCTCTGGTTGCCTTCCCCGTGGTACTTCCATTCATTCTCATCCATCTTCTCCACTTCCATGCCCGGCCCGGGCCGCCGCCGCGCCCCGTGGGGACGGTGCCTGCCGCCGGCCCGCCGCGCTCACGCCCCCACCATCGCGGCTGCGCGGCCGCCCCGCCGCAGGAAGTCCCGCCCTCCGCCGGAGAGGCGGGGCCGGCCCGCGCCACCGCGCGCGCGCGCCGGGCGGCCATCTCAGCGCCGGGCAGCTCCGCCCGCCGCCATCGCTGAGCGGGGCGGAAGCCGGGACGCAGCTCCCGGTCTCGTCCCACAGCCCGGGCCGCCCCGGGCGGCGGAGCCCCCTAGAGGCCCCGCAGGTGCCGCGGCCAGGCGCCCAGCCCGGACGCTCGCCGTTTCGGAATCGTGGGCGACGGGGGGAAGCGGGAGGGCCGGGCCGGGGCCCCCCGCTCGGGCCCGGCGGGCGGCAGCCGCAGCGCCGGGGGCAGAGCCGCCGCTGAGGCCCCGCACCCGCGCGCGGGCCGTGCGGATGGTCGGACGCTGGCGGCAGTAGCGCGGCGCTCAGCGTGCGGGCTGCTTCCTGCGCGGTCCTGGCTCCTGGCTGCCCTCCTCGGCGTGTCTCTGGGCCGCTTCGCGCGTCGGGCGCGCCAGGGCTGGCACACACCCGGCGGAGAGGTTACCGCTGTAAATAAGAAAAGGGATCCTTTCACGGCCGATTAAACCAGTAAGCTGTTTTCCTTAGAATTACCAGAAGGGTTCAACGTAGCTCCACGGAGCGGCTCACCACCCACGTACGTGAACTCGCATAGATGACACGCAGTACATCTAACACGGGTCACCTGCATACCCGAATTCCCCACCACAGACAGAGGATTAAATTCTCGATCCCTTAATCCAGTCAATTTTATCCCTGCGACTTCTGACGACTGGCAGCAATTAACATGAATTAACATATCACATTACTTGGGCTCTCTGAAACTCCCCCTTTTCCTCTCCGGCACAAGGCACTCGCTCCAGGAGGGATATCCAAGCTGGCATATCAGAAGGTAACCAACACTTGCGAGTTTTCCTCTGTTTAATGAACATTCGTATCATTTGGATAGTAGCCAAATTTGACTCGGTATCTTTTTAAAAAAAAGTCAAAGCAAATAAAATGATGCCGTTTTGTTTTTTAAAGAGGGAAGATGCACCTAGAAGGCTCAAAATAAAACCTGCATAAATCTGCAATGAGTCATTGATCTTTTTTTAAATGTGTGGTGCTGTAACTCATCATTTAGTATTTAACTTCACTAGAACTATAACAAAAAATGAGAGTTAAAAATTTATACTTTCTTTTTGCCAAAATACTGATTGATAAGCACTTGACTTTTTATTTAATATTATCCTATATGCACCTATGTGAAAATGAAAAAGGAAACACAAATCCCTGCTCCTTTGGCCATTTAATAAAGATGAAAATAACGACAGGGGTGTTCACAGTATGTTTCTTGTCACCTGTGTTTGCAAAGTTGCTGTTGCATAACAACACATGGATATATAAACCACAAGAATTTACCATACTTATCCTGACTTACCAAAAGCATTACAAAGAAGTTTCACTCAGGACTGAGTAAGATTGTGGATTGTAAGGTAAATATGATACCTGCATTAAAAATGAGCCATACTTCAGAGAAATAGTATGTGCACCCTTAGGAGGCTTACATGGAGAAATACAAAGGTAAAGAATATCGATACGTTGTCTTGCAATGGCAAAAATAACTTGCCTCAACTTTACAAAGGAACTCTAGTATAGCAAGTTGATTGATTTTCCATTCCTTCATACTTCTGAAAAATGTACATCTATAGAGGAAAAAATAAAGCAGAGGTTCCGAGTGCTAGGGCAAACACGCTGAGAACACCTGAGTTTAAGACAGTCTCTCTCTCTCTAGCAGGTCTCTTCACCTTTTCCTCCAGCGTTCCATGGGGCAGAACTACCACTTGGGCACATTGCAGGAGCAGTTGGAAAACACATTGGTAAAACTCGGGAACTGGAGGGACAAAAGCCTATTAACATATTTCTCTCTGCATTATCAGTTTTTAAATATTATCAGGTATTATCTACAATGTGCTTGAACTGAAATAGCTTAAGTTTTTGAGCCGTTAATAACACTGAAACATTGCTTAAGTGGAATTCCACTAATGTGGAATCCTGTGGTTAACTACAACTTGTATGGGCGTACCTGGATTGGTTTTGATTCGCTACCTTGAGGACTGCTAGCACAGAGCTCAGCAACCGTCAAAAATCCACCTGAGTATCCCAGTAGATGACCAGGTGTTCTGTGATATTTTACTATGTAACTAAGCTAGTTTAGAGCTGCATCAGGAACGCATAAGGTAATCCCACCTTCAGTTCCACAGCTCACACTTAATCCCCCACCATTTATTTTTTGATGTAATGTGAAGGAGTCAGGAGAGCACCACAGGCCTGAAATACATTTAGTTTTCTCTGGGTCCTGTAACTGCACTGGGTGGCTATGCTTTATGCCACAATTTCTGTTTCTTGAGACTCTTCAGTGTTGGGAATACAAAAAAAAAAAAAAAAAACAAACCCAAAACAAAACGTATATTATCTATAGATTTTAAATCAGTGGGTACACTATACTTAATTGTGTAGATATTCTCAAATAAAAGATTAAGTGGCCCAAGATCACAGATCATATGACATTAAGAACAAGCTTGTAAAATACCGAGACGTAAGGCTACTGTCAAATAGATTTGCAAGTAAAAATGAGAAGACACCAATCCTGTCTCTTTACATGAGGATGACAGACAAAAATACATTAACTAATATAAAATTTCTTCCCAGCCTACCTTCTACCATTCCATGTCTGTAGTTTTTGCTTGTTTTTAAATGGCATTTAAACTACGGCACTGACTTCACATCTTCAGTTTATTCATGGCAGCTCCCCTGGTTCGTGCCTGCCGTGGAGATCATTACTCTGCCAATGCCCACCAAAACACAATTCCCCTCCCAAATTCAGCTTTAACCTTGCTGTGTCCTGCCAGGCATGCCCCTGAGCTGTCAGCGCTGGACTCTCACAGATGCCGTCTTCTACAACTTTTAAGTTTACCAAGGAATGAGAATGAAAGGGTAAATACAGTGCATGTATTCACTTGCTGGGGGTGGGGGGTGTAGGAGGTTAGGGGGGAAGTATCAGGCAAGTATCTCTTGTTAATATTCTGATGGATATAAAAAGTTCATTAAATACAGAGCTGGGGAAAAAAAAAATAGCATTACTTGAGACTCATGATAAAATGAGATATCAAGAATACAAAGGTCTTGTAAGCTTATGAGAAGGATTTTTGTGATAATCGCTACATCTTAGTTCTCCAGGTTCCTAAAATGAAAGGTTTCTATATAAAGAAGATATTTTAGTCTTTATGAAAAGAGTAAGCATTACACAAAAGATCCTTTCTGGGGACCTAGAAATGTCTGCCTGGAGAAATTAGGTTTAAAGATCACAAATTCAAGGCAGTGAGTCCAAGAACACTGAATGGACACGATAATACAACAATGAAGTTGTGCTACAAAATACTATTACTGTTTTTAACTACTGCACCATTTTCAGTTTTAAAAAAATGCAGTTATGTTTAAATAAGACTGACAGTTTTATATTTTTACTATGCTCAGACCATCAAAAATGGAGTATACTTATGTAACTCAACACCTCACTAAAATTTTAAAGTTTTGCTTTTTTCTATTATCAGTATGATACCACTGCTCATTGACATAGTTTTTTCTTGAATCCATGGTTTATTTATGTAATTTCATACACATACCAGAAATGTGGGAAATGTCATGCTCCAACTGTCATTTCATCATCTCTGACTGAGAAACAGTCACCCAACAAAGGAAAAAGAAAATAGGACTGAAGTGTGCCATTTGATGGCTTTTTTAGAAAGCATATATGGTACTTTGAGCCACAATAAAGTATTTTACAGACTAAGCAAGTTAGTGGCTTCAGGAATAGGACTGTAAGTAGTACAAAAGGTGACTTAAGGTTAGTGAAGATAAAGCCACATGTATGTTGTTAACAGACAAGAGTTTGCACAAATGCAGCCAGCCATCAATAACCACAGATGCAGATAAACAGACATTATAACTAATAAGAGTTTTAATTGCTACATACAGTCAGAGAGAGGAAATGAAGTTACAGACATGGCATAAATAATAACTTCTCTGTACATTATATATAACTCCAAAGAATTGCCAAGACAGACAATACTTTTTAAAATATAGACAAGGTAGTTAAATACTGTTTTCCATGCACCAGAGTCCTGAACATTTATTGAGAAAGAAATACAATTACCAGAGGGGGCAACCCAACCCCCCAAAAAAACCCAAAGAACAGTGTTGTGAATTTTTAGGACCAGTAAGAGAAAATACATGGAAAAGATCTCATTAGGAGGTCTCTAAAGCGGAACGCTATGGTGAAGTCCTGCTAGCTTTGGCAGGGTATTAAACCCGAATGGCACAAGCCCAAGCCCACCTGAGCGCCTGTTCTTAGAGCCTTTGTTCCTGTGGGCGAGGAGGGGAAGAGGAAGGGATAAACGGCCTTTAGGTCTTGCCTTCCATTAAGTGACATACCAGCAACTGGAAAACAAAATGCTCTTTACGTAAAGAGGTGAAAGCAGACTGCCAGAGCAGACGCAGGAGCCTGGTCAGAAGTCACACGGAAGCAATATTTTTGTGGCTTTCAGGACAGGCTAACACTTCTTGGTGCAGATACTTTGCTGTTAATGTGAAACTGTTTGCTCATGATCAGCCACCCTCTTGCAACACCGCAAACAGACCCTAACTCCGTGTTTGCTCCTTGGACACTTGATCGGCCAAAGGAAAGCACGTCTTTAACTCCTTTTTGACACAAGCCCAATGTGATCACCTTTAAATAGGGAAGAGAACATGTATATTAATCTGGTTTTTAGCTAAACTGCCATCATTTGGCAACGCACTTCTGTGGAATAACCTTGAAACCTTCCCAGTTAAAACTTTTAATTCAATAATTTAATAACAAACAGGGTACAAGGTCTCCAGAAAACAAATCACAAATTTACGTAAACCAGTGACATGTTACGCTTCAGTTTATACCCAGAAACACCAAACTCTGTAACAGGATCTGGGGACGGTACAGAAGAACTGAGCAGCAGTTTCTTTTGTACATTTACAGATAAATTCACATTTATGTTCCCTGACACAGCTATCAATACTTTAGGAGACGTAATTCCTTAATCCAGACCACATTTGATTGACTGTAGTGTTACTAGTTTTGGAGTGATCTCTGCCAGCTGACGGCAGCATACAGAATGAATGCTCCCTCCCCAGCCAACTCGCTCAAAGAACCCAGTTTACTGGAGTCACCCTGATTGAAATTAATAAAGAGAACCTGTATTTGAAAGAGACGTTTTCTCAGATTTTAAACATCAGATTTTCTGTCATCTGCAATACATGAACACAGATATAACACAGTTTCACAAGCACAGAAGTTAATATAAATGCTATGCTATCTCAAAAGGGGGATCTTGTTCTCCTTTTCAAATCAGGCCACGTACCCTCACATTGCCCTCAGCACATTTACACCCATGTGGCACATCAGAGCAGATTATTCATCAAATGAATGGTCAAGGCTTTCCCGAGCGGGATGTTTTTTTCTTGTTTTTCTTTAGTTGACTCAGCAAACCAGTGTGACACATTGCATAGCCAGACAAGTCCTCCAGCCATCATGAAAGAAGGAATGGGAACACAACCAAAACCGGTGGGGAGTGCAGGATTAGGCATTCTGTTGCAGCTCATTTTCAGATCAGATTAAGCTGATTATGAAACTACTTTCAGCAGTGCTGCAGAAACCTCCCGGCAGCATGAAGGGGGTGTGTGTGTGAGGGGGCTTTCAAGGGAAAAAGAAAACGCACAGAATGGACAGATATTTCTAGGTGTGCTCTGAAGAAGCAGTAGAGCACAACACCAAAGAAATGTTTTGTGAGAAAGAACTGTAACACTCATTGAGCAGTCCATGAGCTGTCACTCACAGGTTTTTGGGTTGGTTTTTTTTCTCCCCCAGGAAAAAAACCCCATGTATTAGATTTCTGCCATCCCTTTACTGCTAGATCTTAAGACAGTTGAAATTATCTGCATTATCAGAGCATCAATGATCAGACATGCCTCTAAACTACGCTTTTATTGATTAAAACAGCTATTTCAAATAAATTATCTTGATTAAGGTGAAATGACATGGGTATTTAACAAGTGATTATGAGATCTTCCTGAGTGAATGTTTGCCAAAACCATGTGTAAAATAACATCCATTGCAATAATGTCTTTATGACAGTATCTCACTTTGAACAAAAGCATAACTATAAGTAACAAGTATACATCTCATACCTTTCCAATAGATTTCTAGGGGGAAAAAAAAACTTGGAAAAGAAGAACTATTCCTAACAGTGACAGGAAAATAAATATACCAAAAGAAAGATGTTCTAGATCTCTCAAGTCAGGCTTTTTGAGGAATTAAATTTAAGATGACTGAGTGAGCACAAATTCTAGATCAAATTCTACACTTCAGGCCCGAAGAGCAGTGAAGCCCCTTTCACACAAGGCTTGGCATCTTGGAAGGGACGAATCCACGTGGCATGAATGCATAATTCAAAAATACACCTCAAGGTTCTACATGATGGCTGGTTTTCAACCTATTTATGAATTTGCGATACCGAGTTAGAGTGCAAAAAAGACATTTACAGAATCATATCTGGAGACAGACATTTCTTTACAATTAAAGAGTGATGAGATATGCTTGTAGCCACTAGAAACATAATTGTAAAATCCATTAGAGCAATCCTGCTACCTGACACAAAATGAAGACAGCAGACAGACCAAAAATAATTTGAATTGTAATATTTGTCCCTCAGCCACAAATATGCATCCAGAAAGAGGAGATAATCTAACAAAAGCAGGAAAAATAATGGACACAAACATTTGTTGCGTTTTCTTTTTTTAAATATGATTTGGTTCATGAGGCTCCAGTAGCGGTATGTTTTAGAAGCAAATCTATTAATACCAAACTGAGAGCAAGACAGGAAGGGATTGGTAAATCTTAAAGCTACTTATTACAAAGTAGGTATATATTTATATAAATAAAATGGGCTGGGTTTCCAGTTTCTCTCTTTGCAGCAGTTGTTCACCTAATTGCTTTATCTACTTCTGGATGTGTCTGAAAAGCACCGATGATAAAAATAAAATTCAAAATTGCTTTTCTCTAAGAACCCAATTGATCATTATCAATAATTTGTCTGCCACACAGTTTTCCAGTGTTGCAAACTAGATGTAACGGGAAACAGCCTCATCTACTGGTTTGAGGAGATACTATCAGGTGTCTACACACAGTCTAATACTTGTCTTCTCCCCTCCCCCCAACACACTTACATCTCCCATACTTCATACAATAAAATCTACACAGTTGTGTTTTGGGTTTTTTTGCTGTTACACTATATAGTGTAGGAGCAGCAAAAACATTTGCACACACTCCTCAGATGACTGGATCTCCCAGATAACTCATTAAAAGGAGAAGCTCTGATTGTGCTTTCTAGCTCCTGTTCATTAATATAGACAAACATGTCTAAAGAGATTGCTCACAGGCTTCATGTTATTTAGTTTTAAGCTTCTTGTCATTTTACTGAAAATTCAGTGTTCCTGATCAGCTATCGGACTATTAGTTTCAAACAAAAGTGTTTTATGGAGATTTTTGCTGTTCTTTTTTTGTTTAAGAAGTTAATTAAAAAAAAAAAACTGAAAGATATTCTGAGTTTATCTCATTACAGATTAAACTTTTCATTAAGAAGCATTAACACTGAAACAGTCATGGAGAGTTTAGTGGGAAACAGTACGGGATAGCAGGTCACCCTGAAGTTAAGGATATGTCTTGCTGCCTTTTTAGTCTAAATGGAATTTAAATCTTAACGCCTGCAGACATAGACACATAATATTAACGTTGGCATGGGCTGGCTGCTGAGCACCAGCCTGCCATCCAGCCTTCTCCACAATCCTTCTCCCCCCACCCCCCCAGGTTTAGGTGCGGCTCTGATGCAGTGCAGCCCTGTGGTTTGAGAGCTGGTGGAGGCGGCACAGCTGCAAGAAGCCACCTTTGGACCTCTGCTGCGGGCTCAGGGGCTGCACGTCAGCTCGGGCCCTCGCCCCTGCCCCAGCTGTGCTGCAGCAGTCCGGGAGCGAGAGGGGCTGGCTCTGCAAAGGGGGCTGGCCAGGAGCCGGGGTGACAGCAAGGCACCCCAGCAAGGCACAGCGTTAAGGGGTGCAGTCCTGCAGGACCTGAGCAAGAGGGGCTGAGCAGGCCTGGTGACGGTGGCCCAGGCCACCTGTAGTGATGAGGCAAGTCCAAGGTCAAGCCAGGGAGTTAAGTCACCAATGCAAGGTATGAGGCCAGGCACAAGTGTACCTACCACTGGATCCGTCCTGTTTCTTCCCTCCTGCAAACCTTTCTACCTTTCCAAACAACTGGTCATTACCTTTAATGCCGTTATGTGTCTTATTCACAGGTTTCCTTACTTGCCAAGGCCAGGGGATCTCACACGTAAGTATTTTCCTTATCCCTATGTGGTCTGTTAGCCTCGTGTTCTCTCAAGATAGTGGCCTAAAGTTAATACAATTTGGTTTTGCCAAAGTCAAAGCTATAATGACTGTCTGCAATCAAGATAATGGAATAATGAAAAGGATTTTAAAGAACATGGGTCACTCAGATTACCTGAATTACCTTGACTTCACAATTTCATACTTCCTTTAGACAAGACTGTTCTCATTCATTTTTCAAAGGGCTGGTCGGTTCCGGTTCCCATTCCAGTTGGAAGGCTCTGCATTCACTTAACGCTTCTGAAAGTCAGGCACTTTATTTCAAAGTCTACGCTCAGATGTGAGACTTTAGATACACAGGAAGAGGTTACAAGTCGATGGAAACAAACAAAAGGAAAAAACTTAACATAGGAATGAGCATCCAGATGGCAGTTATAAAGATGCAGTTAAAAAGTGGAAGAAAGGAAAACAGAAGCAAACAAGAAACGTGCAGAATATCAGAGGCCATAAGCCTGAACTGTTATTTTTGCATGCAAATTGTGTTGCAGAGATTAGTCCCAGAACATAATTTATTATGATGTCAAAATCGTACCATGACTAATTCTTTATCAAGGGCACGAGGCTATTAAACACAGTCATGTAAAGAGGCTTGGCTCCACATCGATTCAAAGAGAAAAATGCCATTTCAGGAATATCCTATAATTACACCAGCCAAAATATGACTCACCGGAAGCTGCTTGCAGCAATTATTCAAAAAAGGAACACAGCCTAACCAGTACTTATCTGTATTCTGTATAGCCATACGAGTTATACATACATTAACCTTCTTGGAGAACTGAGAATCCCTGAGGTATAAAAATTATTTATTAGAAGATCCTTGTTATGAGGATCATTCTATGATTGTTCCCAGTAAAAGGACAAACATGGATCTTATCCTCTAAGCTTTTAGTCTTCCCCCAAATGTATTACTTCCAGTTCATGAACATTTCACAAGGGCCCTTCTAAGTTTTGAGAAGAGTCTGAATTTCCTGGTTACTTTTATTCCCCATCACTTTGCAAGACTGACAACACCATGTTTCACTTGAATGCCAAGTAATCCTGCTTACACATTATCCCAGAAACAAAAGGTAACTGGAACACAGTGACAGAGCAAAGAGCTAACTGAAAAACAACCCCTGCCCCCAACCATATAGATTGATCAATCAAGAATTTTCTCTTAATAACAGTAGATTTTAGAACTGATGCTTTATTTCATAACCAAAGATGCTGTACTTAATGAGATATATTTTCCTTTCTGCTGAAATACTCTTGCTATATCATATTCTAGGACAGTATGAGCATAGCTTTGTTATTTTTTTCTCTGTATATATGGATAAGCTTTACAAGGTGTTGAGGATACTCACAAGACCCTAAAATTATAGGCATATCCATGTACATAATAGGATTAAAGTCAAATGATAGCACTTTCACAAGCACCATACCGTTCTTTTAGACCACGATGCAGGATACAAAGTTAATTGTCCTTTCTGCTGTCAAATTTTCAGGCCCACTCCTTCATATTACTACCAACTTAAAATACCCATTTGATTTCACAGATATTTTATCTCTAGCAAAAATGAACTAGAACCTTTGGTCCTAACAAAGATTTACCTTTACCAAAAGCAACCATTCTTCTGACACCAGTTTTCTAAAGCAATAATTCCAAACATCATGTCTAAAGTAAAATAAGTGTTACTGATAAGTCATTTAAATTAAAATAAATACACAGGAACCCTTTTATATGAATGGGGAGTTTATATGAATGTGAGAGAAAGAACACTGACCTACTGCTTTATTTGCTTTTATGTGGAGATGTTCACAAAGGCGCCAAGTGGATTACATGAAAATATTTCAAACAGTCCCTCTTCCAACGGAACATAAACAAAGATACAAACATTAACTACATAAATAAAGCATGAAGGTAGAAAAAAAAAATTCCTCCAACACTGTTAATCATTACAACATAAGCTCAGCTTTGTCTTCTTATGAAGAGGCAACTACCTTTAGATTTTGCATGAAAGTTTTTCCAGTCCCTCCATTTTTCTGCAGCACAGCGAAACATTTGTCAGAACACAGGATTATAGCCTGTAAACAGTAGCCCGTTCCACATTCTATATAAAAACACTGTCTCTAGGGGACAGGCTTCCCATTCCACTGAAACCATGGAAATGTTCAACAATTACTGAAAAGCATTGGTGGGACAAGGCAACAGCCATCACTGATGTGACACACGTAGGAAAGAATACTGGAAAATCCGGAGAACAGTTTGATTGCAGCCACATGAATTCAGATATGAAAACAGCATTTACAAATTGGGGGTGAGGGTGGGGTACAGACAAAAAGATAAGAGAAACTGAAAGTTTCAAACAAGAAGATAATCAAATACCAATTAAAGACTTCAGCATATACTTGGGGAGGAAAAGGTTAAAAATTAGAAACTAAGCATGAAATAGGAGACAACTCTATTACAAATGAAAAAGACTTACTGGGAAAAAGACCAAAAGGATGTCTCTTTGGGCTACTAATTCACTGGCTGTTTTAAGTAAGACTAAAACTAGCTGTAGATACAGGCATAAAGCTTAGATGCTGTAGCTGAAAACAAAACTCCAGCTTTAATTTGTTTAGATGTCTGAAGCAGTGGAAATAATAAGCAGTTCATCACAGCAACATGTTAAATAGTTAATTTATAGGCAATGAACCACACCAAGAGATAGTTTACTAGAGTGATAACCCAACAGCTGTTACCCCCAAAAATCCAATCTTCAGAAATATTGAACTATTACCAAATAAAACAACTGTTGTAAAAAATGCAAATATTCTAGAACATAATAGCAGAAGGTATAGAAAAAACACAGGGCTTTTAGGATCCTGTCTGATATACGGAATATGTTACAGGTAACTTTTTCAAAAGCTTAACTATTTGCCCCCCACTTAGTTAACAAAGCTGATACCAGATCTCAATATTGTCAATGGATCAATATGGATCCTTGTGAAGTGACACTGGAGCAGATAATTCTCTCTGCAAAAGTAAATTCTAGGTGATTTAAAAATCCTATTGCTGCTAAGAACAGAATACAGGAGGTGCATCGCAGCACAGTGTTACGCTTGCCAACCCGGTACGAAAACAAGAGAGTTGTAACATGGCTGGAAAGAAAGGCCTCATCAAAGTGTCGGATTTATCTTCCCTTTTTAATCCAGTGCTTACTGTTCCAATTCTTATGTTCGGTGTCAAAACATGGTGTCTGCTAATAAACGAGCATTAATCTCGCTTCATGTCAATGCAAAGGTTTAGCAAATGTCAGGAGAAAAGATCTGAAGGACAGAGAAATCATTGGGAGGTAAAAAACGCAGCCTTTTAACTTCAGCAAACTTTTGCTCCCAGACTACTCCCAGAGTATTTCAGTTCTCATTCCATGGAGTGTTCAACATTCAGTGTTTTAGAACACATTTAGAAAAACGATCGATGTTAAAGGCTTGTGGAAAAAGAGACAAATATCTATTTATTTTAGACAATACACACAGCTTTCCCTAAATATACCATCAAGACATATGGCGCACACATACAGTCGTTATACTCAACACAGACAAATTATTTTATTTTCTGGTAAAGTCACTCACAAACAGAACAGCTAAAATTCCAGCTACAATTGTATCTTCATTTGATACTTCAGAAACTAAAAGTTTCTCCATGAAGCTGATACACAGGACTCAGTTAACAGCGCAGGTGCTTGAAAAGTTCGTCTAGCCTTGAGGCAAAAGGCTTTTAATGTTAAAACAGGAGTAATTCTACTGACTTCTACAGAAGCAATAACTTTCTTGCTTAAAATGTGTTGCAGAGTCACTGAAAAAAAAATACCCGAAGACTGTAAAACATATTAGCTAAACATAATTTTGTGACAAAGACTAATGATGAAATCAAGTGTTCTATAAATACTGCAGTTCATGATTCTGAATTAATTTTGTTCAGCAAAACCGCCATCCATCAAAATAGCTAATTCCACGTTAAAAGCTCAGCACTACTACTAAATTCAGATACATAATTAATTACTCTTGACTGACATCTTAGCATGCGTACTTCAACCACTTGAAAAAATAGATCACAATCCCTATCAAAATAATCAACGCCTTCAGTATCAGCCCATCACACTCTGGGGCAAAAAGAACAAGGTGGCTCTCTCCCAACACATTTGTACATCTTTTTCCTCGCCCAGAGAAAAAACCCTTTGACAAAACTCTGGTATCAACTTTTAACATGCCATCAGGTGAGACACGCATTTGTCCTCTGGTATATCCAGAAAAAAAAAACCAACCAGCATGCTACCTGCAAGAAAGAACCAGTACAAGTAACATGTTATTTTGAGCATGAAATAAAACATTATCTCATTACACACTTCAGAAGAATTCTACTTCTGCAACCTTAGAAATACAGTCTTCCCAACAACACACAATATTCTAAATTCCAACTGAGAGAAGGTGAGTCTAAAGGGTCTGCTTTTGTTGTAATCCATTCCAAGAATATATAAAAAGCGTAAACCACTAGAGTTTATATTCTTTTCCATCACTCCTATATGTGCAAATCTAACCCTCAGGTTGCACATTTGCAACAGAAACATTCACATAATGCTGTTCCAATGCTAATGATGCTGTATAAATAACATGTAGGGGACTAGTGCAAAGTGTCAATTGCATATTCACATCACATACGTATGGTTATTAAAATAGAATTGCATATAAAGATGTTGTACACTAGGAATGCTCATTAGTATTTTATTCACCTATATGCAGCATGCCAAATAAAGCTTAGGTCTTGCAAATAACATAATTCCTACATATTTGTGATTATTCATAAATATTTATAAATAACAGGCAAGTACCTTTCCTCCTCAGGGCCCCAGCGGAAGAGAGAGAGTTCCATATTGGCACTCAGTGTAAAAACTCGTAGTGTGATGATACAACAACCTTGCTTCTGTGAACATGCTCACCTGGCTACTTAGAACTACTGGAACAAATGGGGCCCAGCATTCAGACAGGATTTTCGGGTACACCCTAGCTTTTTTCTTAGTTTTCTTGTGTGTTCATTCTTCATTCATGTAGCAGATAATCCTGCGAATGGTACACAGAAGTAACACCAGTCACCCGAGGCCAAAGTCACTGGTGTCAGCTTGTGTCAGATGTTCAGTTTAACAGCAGTTTGCACGACTGGGCTCTACACTGCACAGTCCCAAACATACTGCAGTCACAAAAACTTTCTAGTAAAAATTGCTTTATGAACTTGATTGGTTTTGCTACTACTGAACTACAAATAAAGTTTCTAAGAGTTTATGCTCTAGAAAGTTCATATTCAAAGTTGCTGCATTACAGCATCTACAAAGACTGTGTTTGTACTTTCATACCTGCATTTTTCTTTTAAAAACATATTCCATTTCAAAGATGAACTTTCATACTTGGCATACCTCCAGGATTAAAAACTTACTTTTCTAAGCTGGGTACTTATTTAGCACAAGAGGTTTGCTTGAAACATTATAGAACCATTTTACGATACAATTTTTCTTCTTCCTACTAAACCACAACACAATTGTTTCATCGGGAGGTATTTGTAACTCTGCCTTCAGTGACTCAAGACTGTTTTGCCATTTAATTTAACTGAACAGACATTTATCTTTTTTACAGTTTTTGTTTCCTTGGATTTTTAAGAACCGCTTGGGAGAATAACTGATATTATAGCTTCTTCTGCTAATGAGGCCATACAAGTATTACCATCAATAATCTGGGGGCCAATCGTTTAAAATAATGATAAAACCAAGTTTGTCACAAATCACAATTTAATTTGCATTCTCGTAACTTCCTGACACTTTTTAGAGATCTGTTAATCATACTGATTGCAAACAAGGGGCAGCTGAATTTCACAGTACAAAGTGACTCTCCCGAGCAGATGAAAGATTCTTTCATGCAATTCCATTTCAATTAAAATATATTCCGCTGCCCCCCCCCCAAGTTACCCAAATTACAAGCTAAAATCAGCAGTTTACTTCTCAATGAAAATTTTTACATAGCCTTATAATGGAGAGCAAAATATAACTACTTATTTATTACTGGAATAACAATTTATTACAGCATAACAATTATCAAGTGTGATTCCGGCACCACAAGAAAAAATATTTTATAAAAAGCGTGGTAACAGTAAAAAGTATCAACCTTAATACCAAAGAACCAGAATGCCCCTGTTAACCCAATAGTACAAGTCTTCCCACTCTGCTGTGGCAATATGCATCAGCCTGGAGGAATAGTACAAAGCCAAACTGATGACTGTAGTGATGCTACACTGATACAACTTAATGCAGAAATTAAGATAAGATTAGAGTTCTGTTGATTTTACCATACCAGTAAGGGAAAAAAGATAAAAACAAAAGGTGAAACAAAAAAGTCAACATACATGTGAAGTGAAAAAAAAATATTCTGAAGATAAAATTGTGAAAGGAAAAGCCGTGTTTAAAATAGCTACAAAAAACAGCTATGCAAAGGCAATGACCGTTTCAGATACATCAGCACATAAATGAATTCTACTACTGAGAAGATGAAGACAGTAAAATTGCTGAAGTGAGGCAAAAAGCTGTAAATGTTCAATAAATATCACCTATCCATATTTTATAATGCAAATAACTATGTACTACATGAGTATAATGAAATACTTCCAATATACTTATGACTAAAACAGATAATATCAATATAATAATTTTTAGTATTTCATAAGGAAAAACATAACCACAAGCTCTAGGAAAAATGCCCAAGAGAACTGCCTTAGGATATCAGCAGGACTCCAATGTGTATTTCCAATGCACGTGGGAATACCTAGGAAATTTCTCCAAAGTAAGTGTCCCAGTATAAAAAAAGTAACAACTAAAACTTGCAGGAGAGTTAGAACACTTCTAATCATGGATTAAATATAAAAGGACGTTAATTAATGAAGTATTAATTCACTTCATACCAAGAAGTATAATTAAAGGGACAACAGCAGCATCATGGTTTTATAGAAAGCTATCCTATTAAACATACCTGGAGTTTGTCCTTTGTGCAACTGCAGTAACACTACCTATTTAGGCTTTTGTAAGGCACTTCACCTAAAACACAGCATTCTAGTCAAAATAAAAGTAACACCGTCAAAAATGTATTATGGGACTTAAAAATGAGTTAAGAGTTAAGAGAAAGTCTTCATATTTAGCAATCACATCAGTACTAGATCTCAAGTTGTTTTACATTGTTCTCAGTGAAGTGTAAAGCACAGTACTGCCAGTGCTGGTGGAATGGCAAATAATTGGTGGGAACGGTGTGATCTGGATCAGTTGGTTCACTGCACTCATTTCATGAGAACACATTCTCATGCACATATTAAAAATGGAATGACTGTTTGCAGAAAGCATGTATGTAAATCCCAGTTGAAAAAAATGATTTATTCTCAAACTTAAAAAGCTTAATCTTTTTAGTCCTTTAAATAAAAAACGGAGTTAAATTGCAGCATAAACTGCATAGAAGAGGTCATACGGAAAAGCCTTTCATTTGGAGGATAAAGAAATAAGGACACCGATGTTTAGAAATTAAACCTTGAAAAAAACATACCAGATTGCATATTTGAACTTACCTAACACTAAAGGTAATAAAATCTGACATAAATACAGAACATACCCTTATCTCTTGAAGCTTTCAGATCAAAACTATGTATCTCTGTATTTTAGGTGCAAATGATGAGCCAGAGGTGCAATATATAGGAACTGCAGTACCTAAGTGGTCAAGCTATATAAGCTAACAGAAACTTCTTTCTCATATGGATCTTACAACTCAGAAAGACAATGTTATTTGTCATCACAGCAAGGCAATGTTTTGGAGAAACAGGCAAATTTTTTTTCTCCCTCTGTAAATGTTTCTTCCTTCAGCTTTACTTACCCAATAGTTAACACATCCTCAATACAAACAGGCAGGAGAACAAACAGACCAACCCTTCCTCCATGTATTTTTACTAATTTAAGACGACTATTATGCAGTAATTCTTCCTATAGAAGCCAAACCATTCAGTTCTAAATCATGACTGATCAGATGCAGTCAGTCTTGTGTGACAAGTGTATCATTTGAAATATGTTAAGATTTTGGCTTGTTTGTTGCCATGGCAAAATACAAAACTTATCACCTTTTAGGGAAAACACAAAGTTAATTTACCTCCTTCAAAAAACAGCCTCCCTGCTAACTACCAAGAGCACTATTCCCTCAGAACAGCCTTTGTGCCATTAGTAGGTCTTACGCGTTTTTTTTAAAGCAAAGCAATGTAGTTCTAGGTGTCACAGATATTAGAGTGTATTTACTTGCAGCTCAAGTATTTTATTTTGCTTTGGTGCGTTTTCTTCAAGCTCCCCAGTCTCCTCTTCCTTCTTGTCAGCAGAGCAACTTCGACTCTATGGCTGTAACTTAAGTATATGAAATTCAATTTGCATTACACTAAAAAAAGTCCTGTTCAATGATAAATATCAAACTTGCAGAGAGCACAGGATACTTGATATGTGATATTATATAAACATATTGAATTTCCCACTGTTTACGGTAGGATTAATAAGAAGCAACAGAATTCACCATGGCTGGATTAATCCAGGCTCTTCTCTACTCAAGAAAAACATCTGAACAACCTGCTGTATCCTACTCCATGTCAAACCACACCCAGTATCTGGAAATCATACCCTATGTCCCAAGACATCTTTAATTCCATTTTAAGTGTTTACTGCTATGTAAAATCTACTGTTAAGCTAAAAATTTAATACTACATTTTTTTTCAGATAGGTTGTTAATATGACAAGCAGTGAGGCAAATGATCTTTCAAATGCAATTTAATCAGAGGGCATCTCATACATAGCAGATTTAAAGTTACTGTTCAATTACTCACAAATGTGTCAAATATGTCCCTTAGAGGTCCTAAGGGGATAAATATTCATAAATATCCAGTGCAGGTAATTTTCTTGGGGGGGGAAGGGGGAAGTGTTACCATCTCCCTAAGAGAATAAAAATGTTGCAAGAACTGATTTTTAAAAAATCTTATATAATAAAGGTCTTGTGGCAGATTGCCTTTTTAATACCCATTTGTTAAAGTAAGCCAAAAACTTAAGTGCTAGACTAGAAACACATAATTAATTTTTACAAAGTTTTAATTACTAAGAAAATTGCACTATGCATTTTATTCAGACTAAAAAAAACAATACTAGACAAGCCTGCCTCCAAGAGAATAAGGCAAACAGCAAGAAGCAAGCCACAGCTTTTTCTAACACCAACAAAGAAAAAAACCTCTTTGTGAGCTGGAGCTCTACCCTTTCCAGTTTGCCCAGACTTGCCCCTTCCTTTGCTGTATGTTCTACAATGTTATTGACACACGGCAAGATTATTTCTTTTCCTGACACACTAAGACAAGACAAAGCCCTCTTTCATCAAGTATTCAACCATGCTCCAAACACCAAGCTACAGGAAAACCAGCAAAGCTAGGCACTATGCAGCTTTCTATAGCTAGGTTACAAACCACTCCTTGGAGTAGGAATCACACAGTATCTGTAAACCGAATCTTTACTGAGTATCAACACCAAGAGTCTCCACAGAAACCAGCAACACAAAGATTTGTTATTGCATCAAATCCACTGGATTTGATACTTTTACTAAATTTGTACCCAACTGGTATTAGAAACAGTGACAAAATGAGAAGAAACTCAGCATAACACATTAACAGCAAGTTTTTGCTTTCCAGAAAATTCACGGTAGTTACACAGTATTGATGATCAGCGTTTCAGCTCTAGATTCCTACATGGTTTTAAGTTACAAACGCAAACCCCATTTCCAAATAAACTCAAGCATTTTTTGGCAACAGATCAAACGTTAAGAGTACTAGTGCTTCCATTCAGTTTGATACAGCACACCGAATGAAAACCCCACACAACTCTACGCAGACTATTCAGCTCTACTCAAGACACACATCCAGCAAGCTTTACTGAAACTAAGCATTTCGTGGCAACCTGAAATAAGGATGAATGTTCAGAGTTAAACCTTTCTGTGAAGCCATCTGTGATGATTAGCAATAGCTAGAGTAAGCTTTGAGAGCAATGTAAAAGGCCTGGGAAAAAAAAACCAAACAGAAGTCAAAAGAAGTTTGAGCAAGTCTTTATTGTTCTACTTCAATAACTAAGAAATAACAAGACAAACTAATTCCCCCAACTCTTTTTTTTGTCAAGATGCTGGGGCATGATGGAATCCAGCCCTCCAATAAATGCATGCTTTGAAAAAGGAAAAATAAGGGTTATTTTTGTGATTTGTGCCTTACAGCCAAACTTGAATGACCCTGAGAAGTCTGTGCAGACAAATCACTGGAATGATTTACGTGCAGCTTGTTAGATCTGTTTCCCACCCCCCTTCGTGTTATTGCTCTGCAAATCGAGGAATGTTTTAGCAAGTGTTAATCTTGACTAAAATCCACCATAAAGAGTGCTACAATATTGCTTTTTATTACAAATAGCAAAAACTTCTTTGAAAATATGTGTAAACCAATCAACTGACTGTACAGTGCATTTACAGTACACAACCCAGAAAGTAACATGCAGTCTAAAGAACTGCTTTATACATTAGCCCTTGGCCACAAAGAACTTGGCAGTACCACTACACCTTTAACGACTATAGGGTGAAAAACTAAAGCTAAAAAAACCACCAAAATCTGTTACACCCAAGTTTACGACAAGACTGGGATACAGACACGATTGTACAAGGAGTAGTAATTTTTAACTAGAAACTGTCATCATGTTGTAATTCTTGGAAGGGCTGGCCCTGCCAGTTCGCCACTGCTCCGTGCAGCTGGTCCTGCCCTCCAGCGGTTTGCTCGCCTTCCCCCCGGGCTGGGCACCTTCGTAGAGGACGCAGATGGACCCGTCTTCGCCTATGCGGTAGGACACTTCGAAGGGGTCGACCCAAAGAGTTAATTCGCTAGGCAAGAGCTGGAAGAGTCTCTCGTGGCTCAGTCCGATCATCCCCGCCGCCTTTCCTATCAAGGGGTCCATCTTATGGTTGATCCGTATGCACCGGTACCCGGAGCCCTTGGAGGGCACCAGGGGGAACCAGTGGTGCTTGTAGTGCTCTGCGGGAGGGAACAAAGAGGCGCTTTACCGCGGCCCCGGTCAGCCCGCGGAGGCTGCGCTCCGCCGGACCCCCGCGGGGCAGAGGCGGCGGCAGCGGCGACCGGCCGGGCGGCGGAGCGGCCCCCCCCGCCCCCGCTCACCGCGCAGCGCCTCCTGCAGGCACTCCCGGAAGCACCGCAGCTGCTCCTCGCCGATACCGCCGGCGGCCCGCAGGAGGCGGGTGACGAACGCCGCCGCCGTGGAGATCTCGGTCCTCATGGCCGCCCCGGCTGGCGCGCACCTCCCCGCCGCCGCCCCGGCCCGCTGCCAGCGCCGCCGCGCCCGCCCCGGCCCGGCCCCCGCGGCCCTGGCCAATGGCGGCGCCTCGCCCAGCCCCGGCTGGCGGGCGGGCCCGGGCCCCATTGGCGGCGGCGGCGGCGCGGGGCGGGGCGGCCACGCCGACCGCGTGAGGCCATTGGGCGGCCGCACGGGCCCGGACGTGTTTGTTTTGTTGGCGGAGGGGCGGGCCCCGCAGGCCGGGGGGCGGGCCACGCCCCCAGCACGCCCCTCTCCGGCCGCCACGCGCGACCGTGGGTAGCGCTGCTGCCACCGGCGAGAGGCAGCGGGGGGCCCCTCCCGCGCTCCGCCCCCCCCGCTCCCCCCCCCCGCGCCCGACACAACGCGGGTAAGTGCGCTGCCGCGTTACCTCGCTACGCTACCCCGAGCCCGCCCCCGCTGGCGGCAGCTCCTCCTCGTCCCGGCCCTGACGGCCGCCAGGCGCCCCCTCCCCGCAGCAGCGCGACGGTTACCGGCTGCCCTTCGCACTCGCAGGACCCCACACAAACAGAAGCCAAACGCACCTCACGGCCCTTCAGGCAGCGCCCCGGGGCGGCGCGCCCGGCACGGCACAAGGGCAGCGGCTGGATCCGCGTCCCCTCCGCCCTCCGCTGAGCACCACTGCGGCCCGCAGCGAGAGGGATGCGAGAAGCCGCAGGTTGCTTCCAGGAAGAGAGGCGGTCCGGAAGGCACCGGCTCCCTTTCGAAAGCCTGTTCGCCTGCAAGCGTTGGGAATTTGGCACATTGGAAAATAC
Organism: Falco naumanni; assembly: GCF_017639655.2. Taxonomy (NCBI): domain Eukaryota; kingdom Metazoa; phylum Chordata; class Aves; order Falconiformes; family Falconidae; genus Falco; species Falco naumanni. Next base: position 111,528,262 of record NC_054057.1, on the reverse strand, counting down.
GTGCAAGAGTTAAGCAAACAGTTCTGCTCAGCGCGCAGACCACACTGTTGCATTTGGTGTCCAGTGTCTTACGGTGAGAGGCCACACCTTTGGCCCGTATTTGGAGTACTGTATTGCATCTTTTAAGCACAATACCAGCCAGGGAAGATTTTGTTGTTGTTTAAAACAAACACAAGCCTAAGGCTTACTGAGCACAAAAAGAGCTGTACAGATTGCACCAAGTACCAAGTTCCTCCACTGGCCCTGCAGGTCTCATCACAGGCCTCACCAGGAGGAACACAAACGGCTGGACTCTGAGCAGCGTTTTTGCGGGACATAAAGGTTTCAGCTGTGGAAACATCTGGTTGAACAGTTTGTGTTGGCACAAACTTTGTGTTACTCTGAAGAATAAAGCACATAGCTTGTTTGAGACAAGGAACTTTGCTGGTGAGTCATCACTGCTGAGCCTCTGCATTTGAGGAGTAACTACAGTTCATCTCTCTACGATAAATTTTGTCATGACAACAGTTGTCCCTGCAAGGCAGTTTGCCCAAGAGCTCCAAACCAGCAAGTCCATCGCTGACCCGACAGCCTTGCTTCCTCCACACAACTGCCAAGCACCAGCCAAGTTTCACAACAGTTTCAGGGACATGGATGCCAACTCAGCTGTGACCTTCCCACCTTCAGCGAAGCGACAATATTCTTCAGCTAGTTTAAAGCTTTTAAAAAGTGGCTGTGTGAGGTACAGCCAAGATTCCCCGAGTTTACAAAAAGCTTTTTCTCTAGTTCAGAGACCAAACATAAACTTTTCCCCTACCTTGAAGTTCTGATCACAAGCAATTCCTCCAGCAACTTTTTTCAAGAACAGTGACTAAGGACAGGACCAGGACTGCCTGTAGTCATAACTGACCATACTTCACAAAAAGCAGTCTTTTTTCAAAAGTTTATGCAGTGCCCCAACCATTTTTTTTCCCCTCCTCCTTGCCTTGTTTAAACACATCCTTTCCCTTCACTGGCTTTGTGTCTTAAACCCATGGGGGGCAGGAAGCATGTTGATTTCTTCACACTGCTAGCTAGGTTCCAAGACTCAATATTCTCTTTTGTTAAACTAGAGCTGATCGCTCCTTTATTTTTCTCCAAGGCCTGCCATGCGCCACAGGACCCTTCTTCAGAGGGATGTCACCTTTGAGGAAACTTTAGTAGTATCTTGTTTTCCCAAGTCCACATCTTAATCCTTCTCCCCTGTTTTACCTGTCAGCTTTAAGGACCTGACATCACCTCCAGTTCATCAGCTGCAAAAGCCATACCCAGGGATTTAAGACAAGAAAAAAAGACTACTGGTATACAGACCTTTAAAAATTAGATCCAGTTTTACCACTATTTAGTGATTACCAGATAATAGTCATTCGTCAAGTGTGAAGAAAATACTCAGTGAGGCTACTGTTGCAGTTGTTACTTGCAACCAGTTTAACACAGGTTGAGAATTTACAGGAACTTTCCCTACACCTCTGTCCCTTTGATCTAAGGGTCAGAAATAATCAAGGCTGTAATTATAGGGGTACAGGAGAACAGCTCATCACAGAGCCAAACCTCATCCCACACAGGAAGAGTTCCCAGGGGAATGCCCAGTTACTTGCAATAGCCAAAGAGTTTGTTCATTAAACTATTTGCAAATTAAAGTTCACTCCCAGCAGTTTATTTTTGCTAGGTTCTGCCATCTAATATGTTGAAACAGTCAAATAAAAATGTCATTACGTTTACAGTTAGAACTTCTTCAAACTCATTCTGTTCATAGAAAAATCTATTTCAAGAACACAAGTTCCTATCCAGTTCGGACAAAATTATTTGTAGCAGTATGACAACATCAGAACTCGCGCAGTGCTTCCTTACTTGACGTTACTCAAGATGATTAAGATATCTTGCCCTCCTTTTCCCCTAATAGCAAACGACAGGACCAAGACAAAAGTGTCAAGAACCTCAAATGACAAAACTATAGGCATTTGTCCAAGACTCAGGTGTTATCACCTAGTTTGACACTCCCACTTCACAGCTTAGCAAAAGTATAATTCTGTATGCCATTCTGTAGCCTGACCGAAGAGATTTTTATCAAACAAGGAAAAAATACCTTATTTCACCTCTTCAAGAAGACAGTGGATTTCTGTGCTTCCTCTTCCTCCCACTCACAGCTGTTAGCACTACACTACCTCCTCTCATTCTAATCAAGTCTCAGGTCCGGATCAAGATGCCATTTTATGAGAAAAAATTTCCACTGAAGTCCAGTTTGCATTTCAGTACCTCAAACTTTAGAAATTAAGCTTTAAAAGGTAATCCAGTCATCCAGTTACTTCAGTCTTGTTTTATTCAGTGTTTTGAGAATCAGAACATGAAACTCAACTCTTCAGCTGTGGGGACTTGACTAGTAAAACTATCCAGGTACACATGGACTGCGTGACCCTACATTTGAGCAGACACAATCAGCACTTGCTAGTTATGTGACAGCAATTAAAAAAAAAAACAACAGTAACCCTGCATTATTTGTTATTGGTCTAGACACTTGATCTATTCCCGCACAACAAATTTTATCATTGCTTTAAGAAAAGCTCTAGGTTCATTCAGCACATTCCGTCAGGTACCCATCCCAAACACTTCCCCACCTTATTCACACCCCTTCCCTTTCATTTGTGAAATACACGCTTCCCCTACCATATCTACACTGCACGACTTCAAAGCTTCTAACACGCCGACAGCACTATCACACACGCAGTAAGCTACTCATTTTCAAGTTCGTTAAAATGATAGACAGAGAAACAACAGTTGCATTGAAGTTATTAAATTCTTACTAGTATTTAGAATAAACATGACATTATTGTCAACAGTACTACTAAGAACTGCATAAATCCAGACATGTTACAAAACATAATGCTTAATTATGCTAAAGAACTTCCCCCTTCCAGGTTGCATGTGCCCATAATACATGCAAATTCACAATTATATACAGTCAGATTTTATCGTAAGCCACCCAGACAAGGGTCTGCTAAAGCCAGGGCAGATATTAAGAGATACTGTTTTAACTCACTTGTGAGAAACTTAAGTAAAGATCAGAGCAGAAAAGCTTTATAAGCAAGCAAATTAAAGGTAGTTAGAAATATTCCACGAGCAAAAAGTTTTTATAACACTGCTAGCACTGATTAATGCTCACTAGACTGATGTCTGGTACATGGATCCACTAGTCCCAAGTGAAATATTAAATTGAAATAAGAAGGTCTGGCTATACAAATAAAAGGATGCCACAACTATCAAGTAATGTTGAAATCACATTTTGATTTCATACATTCTCCTTGGTGAGTTTCGTATTTAAGGCTCACAGTAAGCAAGCCACAGAAAATAAAAAAGAATCAACAGATATGTTAACTATGCAACTGTCATGGCCCTGCCAGAAAACAGTTCCAGAGGCAGAGGCATTTAAAACAAACTCCGATAAGAGTTCATCAAGAAACTAGTTATCTGCCAATTATTAAGCTAAATGTTTCTATTTAGAGAGTACTGGGGGTTCCAGTAACAGAGCACTGGAGATGGCAATTAGAACAATTTGAACACACCACCAGCAGAATTTCACAGTAGCCATTGAAATACATTATTTATCATTAGAAACAAATTTTAAGTACTCAAACACAGAGGAAAAAAACATAAGCTTCCAGTTTTGGTTTGTTGGGATTTATTTTTTTTTTCTCCATTTCCTGGAACATTTCTACAGCTCTGAGAGTTGATAAGCCTCACCACACACACAGCAGCAGGTAAGTTACCACTACTGTTAATAATTGCTAGGATTAACAGCCTTGCTAAGCACCAGAAACTAAAGTAGTTGAAGCCTTAGGCCACGAGAGCGGATCTAGAGTAAACTTTTTGATAAAACTAATGTTGTAAATACAAAACTAGCTGAAACCAGCAGACGCAAACAAAATGAAGAACAGGACCAAAGAAACAATTCCAAGGGAATGAGGTAACTTCAGAAGAAGCCAGCCCAGTGACCAAGAAAACCAACAGAAAATCAAGAGACCACTAACCCAAATTAAGTGACTGGATTTGGGGATGGGTGGTATGTTTTGGGAAATCTGTCTGTTCGGGTATAACTGGGGTGCACAATCTGCTGTAGAGGTCCCTCTTTGGATGCACCCAGCTCCAGCTGCTCTGCATGTTGGCTAAATAAACCACTTATTTACTCAGCAGACTGCCAACTTACCTTCTTCGAGCAGGATCCTAGGGCCAAGCCCTGTTGAGGTGACATCCGTGTAATTCCTAACATGGACTAGTGGGCAGCTGCATAATTCCTGTAACAGCTACCACATATATAACCTGCTTTCACAAAGAATTTTTTACCTTATCAACTCAGACTTACTTTGTTGTTAGCCTGTTCATCTGCAAGTCATTTCTCTTTAGCCCAAACACCTGGAGTAGAGGAAAATAGAGTCCATACCTTGGTTTGTCTTGTTAAAAATAAAGTGTACGCAAGCATTGTATCATTCCATTTTTCCACAACTTCACCTAGGGGAAAAGGACACAATAAAACCAAAGCTATATCACTTATACAGTATATTGTTTTTTTAAAGTAAAAGTAGCAATACTAAAAAAAATAAATAGTAATAACAATGATAGCACAAGATTAATAATTTATAAAAAAAACCCCAGCACTAGGACCAAGTCGAAATCAAGCTCTTTTTTGATTACTTAAAATTAAGCTCTCTTTACATGCATCTACAAACATAGATAGCTAAAACAGAGCACTAGAACCTACAAGAAGAGATTTTAAACAGAAAAAGCAATTCTGGCTTTACTTTCAGGAGCATCTTTTCTCACAGCATGTTTTTTCACAGAAGCATCTCTCTCTAAACAGAGTCAAACCCATTCTTAAAAACAAGAACTACTTTTTCTTTATTACTAGACTACAAAGACAAGCATTATGTTACCACTCCTACTACAGGAAGAAAAAAAAGAGTATTTCCAAACACAAATAAGAGCACCTTCAACTACTTAAGCATCAAATCCCACCATACTTTCCCCAGTCTTGTACGCTAATAAATAAAACAAAACTTCTTACAGAAACAAAAAGAAAAACTCAAGCCAGTACCTCAGAACTAAAGCGACACAACAACAAAATAACAATAATGAAGTATCCACCTGAGACTGCCTCTTTTATGTGCACCTACGCTGATGAGACACAGCTGTCCTGCTGGCTTAAGTTCAGAGGCATCATCACCTGCTGTCACTTCAGCAGAGAAGCTAAGGTGAGATGGCACAGCTGAGAGCATTGACCCTTAGGGTTTCTTTTGGCCTTACTGGCTGATCACAGGCAACTGCTGCTTATGCCAGAGCAGTGCATAGATAAAGCAAATTACAGTCTAATGGTAATTTAAGTTAGAGGGAAACACAGAAATGAACAAGAGAAATCAGAGATCTGACAGAATCAGAAATATGCCATACTTAACAGCATAGTGTTTTTTCCCTTAAAGACCACCAAGCAATTTGTAAATTGCTTTAAAGCACTGAAAATGGTTACTAAACCCGTTTTAAAAATGTACTGCAAGAGTACTGTATAGTCTACACTTAAAAACTGTGACCTCACACCTGTTATACACAGAGCCTACATCAGATGGAAAGTGTATTTTTCCAATCACTTCATACAGAAAAACAGACTAAGATATGATTACAAAAGCAAGTTAATGCCAGTAATTTAACAGTGGGGTTTTAGTACTGAATTTTTGTAAATACTGTACTTCCCTGACACTGTTATCTCTTACTGGCCACACTTCACTGGAGAAAAAAACAACCATGAAGACAACCCATTCATAGTTCTACTTTCTTTGCTAAAGCAACTAAATATTTAACCAGTAAACAACATGGTTGCCAATGATTGAGCAAAGCAAGTGAAAAATTACTCTGATTACTGTCTTTGCAGCTACACTAATGAGGGCAAGTATTACAGGGCAAAGTGGTTGGTTTGTGGTGGTTGTTTTTTTTTTTTTTGTAATGGGCTGGTCTATAGACTCAAGTATTAGACCAACTAATACAATTAATAAAAAAAAAAAAAAAAAAAAAAGGACAAACTTTGAGGACATAGGACATAACACCCCTTTGAGTTTGCAACAGGTAATCAAAATGCCTTCTGGCCTCCACATCTCTCCAGACTTAACAATTGTGTTAGTTGAGTAAAAATAATTTCCTTTCCTTACAGTCTTGTGTCCCATGTTCCCACAGGGCACAAGCAAAACCACCACTGCGTATTTGTAGGGTCATGTTCCCCTGCAGCTAGCCACAGGGCATCCTCAAAAATAAAGGGTCAAGACTACAAACGGCCCGCTAGGACAACAGCCAGGATCTGTACTTGTCCAAGTATCTGTGTGGTTTCTCCGTGAGGCTCTGCCAGAGAGTTAAGACCACTGTCATCTCCAAGATGTGAAGGCAACAGAGGTGGCCCCATCTGATGGCTGCCAGCACCACAACTGTGCACTGCCACCCTCCCAGCCCATGGCCTGGTGCCATCCCACCACGGAAAAGCTCAGGGCCCCGGCACAGCCATGCCATGGGACCGCTCCCAGCAGCCCACCAACCCCAACTTGCAGGGCCTGTATAACATAACATCACGAGGTGCTGCTCACGCCTCTCCGATCAGTACAGGCGGTCCAGCCGCCTCCACACCGCAGCCTAGGGCCTGGCGTTACACCAGCAAGCCTCACCAGGACGCGCTGGGACGCCAGCGCCAAGGGCCGGCCGCCGTCCCTCGCACTGCTGACAGCGCGGCCCCGCCGCCACCCTCAAGGGCGCTGCTCGCGCCCGCCCGCGCGCCGCCGGCCAATCAGCGAAGCGCTTGAAGCGCAGGTGGCCCCGGCCAATCGCGGGGGCGCTTACAGCCAGCCGCTGCGCGCCGGCGCTCGGCGTGAGCCCGGGGCGGTGGCAGGCCGGCCGGCTGCCCCATTGGCCTGAGGGGCGCTCTGGCCGCCGCTGATTGGCGGGGAGCGCGTGAGGGGGCGCGGTCGGCCGGCGGCGCGCGGGCCCGGTCGGGGTCCGCCCGCAAGGCCGTCAGTGGGGCCCGTGCGTCCCCCGAGCCCACCGGCGAGGCCGCCGGCGCCCCCCGGCATGGCGGCGCAGCCCCCGCCCGGGCCGCGGAAGCGGAGCGGGGCGGGCTGGGCCGGGGCCGCCCCTCCGGGGGCCCTGGAGAACGGATTCCCGCCCCACAAGCGCCCCAAGAGCTCGGGGGCGGCTGGGCCCGATGAGGGGCCGGGAGACCCCTTCGGGGACAGCGACGACTTCACGGCGGACGACCTGGAGGAGATTGACACCCTGGCCTCGCAGGCGCTGTCGCAGGAGGCCGCCGCGCCGCGGGCCGGGCTCCCGAGGCACGCGTGGGGCGCCCTGGGGCCGGGCAGCGCGCTGGGGTCTGCGGCCGCCGGGCCGCGCCGGGGCAGCGTCCCCGCGGCAGGTCGGTGGGGCCGTGCGGCGCCGGGGGGGCGGGTCCCGCCTTGGCGGCCTCACGGGCCGTTTCCTCGGCGAACGCTGGCGGCCTGCGGGTCTGCCTGGGCCGGCCGGCCTCGGCCAGAGGCGGTGCGGGCGGTGCTGGCGGCGGGGCTCCGGGGCTGCCCCGCAGCACAGAGCTCCGCGGGGAAGCGCCTGTTGCCCCGTTCGGAGCTGCTGCCGCCCACCCCGCCCGGCTGGTAGGGCCTCGGGGGGCTGCCGGGTGGTCCTAGAGCCGGGGAAGAGCTGCAGAAGTAACACCCGAGCAGCCACATCGCATTAAACTATCGGTGCTGGGGAGCTGATCCCTAGCAGTGTGTGTGGTAATGCTTACCTGTCACACCGCTACTGCAGGGTAGATGTGTTACATAAAACAGACGAGTTTCATAACCTTTTATCATGCTTTAAGTATCATAGTATTGTGCATGTTGGCTACCAGATCTTTTTTTCCCTAATGGTTACCTTTCGCTACTAAACGCATAATATCTCTCATATTAACAGCTGATTTTCAGATTTGCTTTGAAAAAGCATACAGGATACAGGGTTTTGTTCATAACTAAGTACATTGGGCTTACATGCTGTAAGCATGTTTTAGCAGTGCTAACATTTGTAATCTCTCCAGGTAAAGTTTTCAGTTCACCCTTATTTGTGCAGGGTGCCTTAACTAGAATTGTCTTGGAGGAAACGCATGCATTTACTGTGGGTCATCTTACTGTTTTAAGGTGTTAGAAATATTTTGGGGGGAGGGTTTTCTTCTCTGTTTTAAGGATTGATGCACAAGCTCTAAAAAAAGTTACTGTGGTGGTTAGATGCATGCCATTTACCTGTTTGTAGTGACAGCACAAATATTAAAATACTCAGAGGTATGTAATGGCAAATAAAAACTTGATGTGAAGTCATCAGTGATGTATGTACATCACCTGTGCTTCAGAACAGATCTTGGCTTTTTTTCTGCAACAGTAAGCACTACAGAAGATAGTCTGATGAGAGATGCTTTCCAGTTTGAAGTACTGCAAACACAGCATGAAGAAATTAAACAGAAGGTTAGCAATATCTTCCCCTCCCCTCTAAATATCACAGTTTTTGATAGGGCTAACTGAAAGGTGGGACAAGTTAGTTTGCAAGTATCTCATTCTAATCCAGGTGATTACTAATCTTTGAAATCCATGGATCTGTTAAAAGCATCATACTAGAAACAAGTCTAGTTATATTAAGAGTGAGAGCAATATTTTATTTCTTGATCATTTCAGACTGTCAAATTAGCATTTGCTAATTTTACTTGTTTCCCATCATTCTCCTCTGTCCTGTTGGCTAGTTGGCAAGACTTGTTTGGTGTAACTTCATGATTTGAGAAAGTAAAGTCACTTTTAAGTTGTGTTATTTTACCTTCTGATGAACCCTTATGGCAAGATACTCTGGGGAAGAAATAGATGTAGAAAAGTAAGAGGTACAAATGCCTGTACTGAGTCCATCCTTTTTTGGCAGCTTAGGAAGAACATAAGACCTGAGCAAGTTTATGATGGTATTTCACCAGGACAGTCTTTTAGCCTCTGGTAAAATTTCACGTAGGTACTTCCTGACCTAGAAATATTATACTTGTGTTTAATACTCTTCAGCGTATTTTTTTAAACGTTTGTGTATTTGGTTTTGAATGCCTTTTTAGTGTGAAAGAGGTCTGCAGCTTAATGATAGGTTGTGTCAGGAAATTTCTTCTTTGATTTTATTTTGAACTTTGTACCTAGTGATTTTCAGTGGATGGGCCGTGGATGTTGAGGGGCAGTAAACAAGGAATAACTTGTGTATAGCACTCACATCTCGACAGACCTTTGTTTCCTCACGGTTGTGCTTTCTCCCAGATCGAGGGTCCTACTCTATTTACCTTTCTCTTGTCACCTTCACCTCTGTACTCCAAATCTTTGCCAGCTCTATTATGTCCTTTTTTACTGGGGAAGCTCCTGCCTGTACACCATGTTCAACATAGGGGTAAACCATAATTCTGCATATATAGAGGTGTCTTTTCTGCTTTTTTCTCCATGCTTTTTTCTGAGTAACTCATTTATTCTCTCTCCAAAGTTTTGTCTCTGAGTGGTGATGACTGTTCAGAAAGTATTAGAGGCTCTGTAACTCATGAAGATGCTGTTTGGGAGTGGTAGCTTGTCTTAGGACAGTGTGCTTGTTGGCTGCCATGCTAGATGAAATATAATTAAATTATCATTGTTATCATCCAAACAATGAGTAATTTATTTATTCTCAAAAAAAGAAAAGAATCACAGAGAAGGGGAAAGAGAAGAATAGTCTCTGACAGATACCAGGATGGTATACAAAGATACGCCTTTGCTGTCATTTTACAATTCTGTTAGAGATCACAGTAGCTGAACCTGATTTAATCAGATTAGAAGCAACATCGCGGAATTTCTCAACTGTGTTACAGGAGCATTTTTCTCCCTAGAAAGTATAAATATACCTGATTTTCAACCACATAATGATATAAATGCACACTTTCAGTGATATACATCCTTTCATGGAATTCATCTGTTTGCAGCTGAAAGAAATGCAGGATGAAATACTTATTAAAAATGGAGAAATTAAAATTTTGCGTGACTCGATGCAGCAGATGGAGTATGCTATGGAGGAACAGAAAAGATCATACGTGCTATTGGAACAGCAAAACTCACAGATCTTAAGTGAAAAAGAAAAAGAGTTCTTCAAAAAGGTTTGTAAATATGTCAATTACCGGCATATCACATGCAGAAGCTAATTTTATGACTTAATATGTCACAGACTGTCTAGTCAAAGGCTTTTTGCATTTGTGTGAAATTTCCAAGTGATGGAAATTTATTTTCTTACTTAGAAGAAAGCATTTGTAAGAAATTGCTGAGTTTTTTCTTCCGCTAAAATAAAAGTAAAATTCAAGTGGTAGAGGTTTTCGTTTACTTGTTGCCTTTTTTTAAGCAATCCCAAGATCATTAAAATGGGGATTTATTTTAAAATGGAAAAAAGCGACAGAATATGCTTTATGACTCTGATGGGATTGCTGTTTCTGTTGCAGTCATCTTTCTGAAAGCCCTGAAGAGGACAGTGCCTGCTTTTGTCCTGTTTACTCTGCCGTTAGCAGCCACAGTGTAGCTATGCTCTGCCTAGCGCTTGGTCTGTCTTAACAAGTCACATGTTTCTTGCCTGAACTTTTGGCGTTTGGTTCTAAGATAGTATTAATTGGACTAACATAAATAAAAATGGGGAACTTACGCAGAGTTCAAAGTAAGTAAGTAGATGGTAATCTTGAAATCTTACGGTAATTCTAGTTGCTTTGCCATTATACCATCTCTATATTTGGTAACAGTAAAACTGTCTTTAATTCCTCTTTCAGATACTGTCGTTACAGTCAGAGCTGCAGTTCAAAGATGCAGAAATGAATGAATTAAGAGTGCGACTTCAGAACTGTGAAAGAAATAAACATGTTACTCAGACGGTTTTAATGCCAAGGTGGGAGTTTTGGAAAATGAGTTTGTGTTACTTTTTACAATACATGTGCTTAAACTATTGAAGAGGCTTGCGTTCTTCATGTAACTCTTAGCTCCATTGTCTTTAAAAATGCAACCAAACATCTGTTGCCCTCTATGGAATTGACTCAAAAAGAGCCTTCCTTGTATCTGTGACAGAAATGCAGAGTTTGTAGCAAAGGAACATCAATGTAAATAGACCCTTGTTTAATAAAATAATTACAAAAGAAATATTGATTCATCTGTCTGATTTTTATTTTAGCCCTAAAAAGAATTTTGCAATACAAATGAATTCAGAAGGATGTTCTCCACAGCCTAGAAAAAAATCTTTTCCTACAAAGGAATCCTTCAGCGCTGAAATGTCCACTAAACCATCGTGTTCTTCAGGAAATTTGGTTGCCCCGACTACTTCCATCAAAGAAGGTAAACCCATATACAACTTGCAACGTTTTTAGCTGCATATGAACATTCTGCTGTAAATAAGGATTTGTGTTATGTGAGTGAACAGTTTCACCAGTTCACTGTAGAGAAAACCAAGTATTTATTTTTGCGTAGATTTCTCTGGTTGGCATTAAATAGCTATGACTGAAATTTGCATCAGGATCATTTTAGTTCACACCTTGGTAAGGCCTGTATGCCAGATGCCAAGGTGTCAACAGTGAAGTGACTGTTGGCTGTAATGAAAAGCTTTCATGTATTACATGATGAACTAAAATATCAAAATTGTTAATCTGCCTTTCTCGTTGAATAAAGAGGAACAGGAAATAATTTGCATGTTTCTTGAATCGCTCTGCTAGTCAGCTAATGCATTTTTTTGGTACTCCTCCTGGTTTTGGCTTTAAAGCTGACCTTTTTTAAATTTGTTTTATTTTAAAGGGTACATATTTAGCTGTATTGAAAGAAGCAACTGAAACAGTACACTCATTTCCTCTTTCATGTGTAGGGCAGTAATTCTCACAAAATTGTGTCTGGAAATGCATTGAGTAAAGCTTAGGACATGAACACATGCATGTATTTGAAGACTGCTATAATATGAAACAAAAATGGTAGTTCTTTATAGCAGCTGACTGCCATGTTTCCAATAAGAAATAATAAATGGAAGAAATGTGGATATCATCAACTAACCCTTACAGGAAGTGTCATGAAAAATCTGAGATGTTACTGTCAGTTACAGTAGTCAATTTGAAGCTATATGGGCAGTTATGAATTCCATCAAAAAGAACACCAGTAGCCTTTAAAGCATTAGTGTTGCTAATTCTTTTGGCCTCCTGACTGATTGTTCATTATGGTAGGAACACTCAATATGCCTATTTGTTTGAAAAACACACTTGATTATTTGTCTTCTGAACCCTGCAGGACTTTTGGCTTGTTTGGCTAGTTACTGTGACATATATAGATGATTGAAAGACTATGAAATGCTCAGGTTTTATTTTTTTTAAATAATTTTACATTTATTTTTAATGTAGCCATGTAAATTTCTGCTGGTAATGGGAATTCAACTCAAGTTATTTTTTTTTCCTAAAATAAAGGTTGAGAGTAATAGCAGTGAACAATCTGGAACATCTGACAGTAAAGCTGAAATTTTACTCACTTTTCCAATTTATTTTGGGGAGCAATTCTACTTGCATCACAGCTCTTAACTATTGTTTGATGTATCTGTGTTATACAAAGACAAATGTTGTTTACTGGTCTACTGTGTTTTTTACGGACTATATAACACCTATGGCCATCCGAATGTGTAAAGGATCGGCACAGATATATAAGCAACGTAATTTTTGTAATAGACTCATAATTACTGTTTTGTTTAGACAGTAAGATAACCCATCCTGAAGTTTTATCCATGAAGCATGAAGCAATGGGAAAAAACGGTTCCTACAACTCTGTACCTAAACGAAATGCACAAGGTAACTTAATTCTGTTAAAAGAGAATTTACGTCCTACTTCTCTGAGGAACAGCTCAGATGCCTTTACTAAGCAGTGTCATGATGAGGAGCCTGCTACTTACAATGCCACTGCACCGAACAGCGCTGTTCAGCTAGTCGCTTTTTCCTTTGAACATTGTGATTTTGCAGTAAAACATTTTAGGTGATATTATTATCTTGCATCCTAACAACATTCTTGTGTTGTTATTCTGTTTGAGAAAAAAGTTCGCCTGGGTTTTGTTCTATGGAAGGATATGGATCAAGAGACATCTTATTACAAGGCTGGCTCTTTCAGTATTAATATATTATGCTTTCTATTGTAAACATAAAACCAGGAAAATTGTAGCTTTTTTCTCTTTTAATGAAGGCAAAAACAATAAAGCAACATTTACAACAGTCAACACTAGGAAGTCTCCAGGGTACTATTTCCAATTCAGAATAGAATTGCATCACACAATTTTAATGTCTGGACTGGAACATGGAGGGCAAGTCATCAGGATAATTGGAATATACTTGATCATTTGGATCAAGCTATTTTGTTAATATGGGATTGTAATTAAAATATCTCTAAATATATTTGGTTAATATTTAAATAATATCTTTAATTTTTCTGAAAATCATTCTCTTGTAGAGAAGATTTGTAACAAAAGAAATTATTTTGAGCCTGAGAGCACTACAAATAAGACTTAATCTTTTGAAATACTGATTTTTTGTTGATGTTGCAGTTGATGGTAGAGCTACTCCAAAGACAATTATGTATCCTTTCAGGTTCTATCTTACTAAATGCACTGATGAAGCAGCCCATTGTTCCTGGGTCATTACTAGGACTCTGCCATCTTCTTAGCAGTAACTCTGAGCCTCTACCTGGAGCTGTACTGCAGCCTAACTATTTGGATACGTAAGTTGTTTGGTTCGGGTTTTTTTGTTAAACTGTATCTGATGTTTTCTTAGTATAGTGGCATTCTCCATAGTAAGAAATGCTTATCATGTAGGACAGCTCATTCTTTGTGTTAAATGCTGTTTTGCTTAGGCCATTTAATGCAAATTTGGAACATCATTCTGCATCTTTGATTATTAATCTTTGATTATCATAGATACTTAACAGTGGAACAACAGTAAAGAGATAAACTAGGTTAATTTTATATTAAGGGAAGGCACAGAAACATGTTCTATAAAACCTGGCAGTGACTGTTAGCAGCTGCTGTTAACCACCTAAGGACATAAAACTTACATTGCGTTGAGGGAAGCATATAAACATGATCGTGAGTCAAGAGGGAAGAAAATGCTGAAAATGTGATCAAAAGAACAGTAGGCTTTATATCTTCGAAGTCTATTCTATGTGCAATTTGTAAGGTACAATTAATGTGCAGTTTTCCAAGATGTATTTATAGTGACTGGTAAAGCATTTTAAATATGAATATTGGATATAACCTATAATAATTTTTCACTCTAAAGAATTAGACTATAGCTCCTGAAATGCCCTTGCTTTTCTAATATGTTATTAGTAATTCTTGAGTTTTGTGGGTTCATAACAAGGCTCGTGTCTCATTGCCCTTGCCATTTATGCAAGTAAAAGTGGTGCATTTGGTCTTTGTAGCTGCAGTTTGACTAGTTAATAGCTGAACTCTCTCTGGCCAAATAAATACTTTTCAGTTGTTGTTGTAGTCCTTTAAAGGCCCCTGCATACTACAGATCAGTAGTGGATAGATATTCTTCCCAGAAGCTACCAAATAACATCGGGGAAGATAAGAATATATGATGTTATCAGAAGCATGAAATCAAAAAGCCAGTGTTTGAAATGTAGTTTCAGACAGTGGCTTATAATGAGCTGCTTAAGTTACTCAGCTGTGAGCTCGAACTGCTTTCACAAGACCTAGGAATGCTTTGAAATTGCTCTTCCATGCAGGTATCAAGGAGTAGGAGGTTTTTACCCTAATTTATGTTTTATTTTGGGAACAGACATCTCTTAGTACTCTAGCCTTTCTATTATTAGATCCAGAATATGGATAACTCAAATTGCAACTATGTTTTCTGCCTTTTCTTCTGAAGTATTTCCCTTCTTTTCATTTTATTTGGATAGGAAGTCCACACAACTACCCAACAGCAGGACAACTCAAGAAGGAATTGCTCCTCTTGTATCCCTGCAAGAAGCTCAGAAACTTGCACTAACAGGATTGAACTTGATTGCCATGGACGCAGGATTATATGAAGGAAGCGGAACGGAAAGCCAGAGAGAGTTCTTGCACCTGACGCGCTGCAAGATCCGAGGCGCGGTGCATCTCTTGCCCTTGGTAGAACACCATATTGGTGCGTACTGTCAAGCAGTACAATTGGCAGACAAGTCAGTAAATGGTTCCTGTGGAAACCATTCTGCTGTTTCTTCCGGAACCAACACAAATACGGTGTCAAGTAAGGAGGACTTCAGGTTGTCTCTTGAAGAAACCACAGTTGTATCACTGGGTGTTCTTTATTATTTGGCATTCTATAGCTGGGATGTTGTGCACATGTTGCTGTCAACTGAGGTGGAAAAAAGTTCTGCTGCTGGAGATGAACAGGTTTCCAAGATGGACAAAAGCATGTTGTGCAATGATCAGTGTGATAATAAAGAAGATACCAGGACGCAAGGAGGGCTGCCTGTAGCTCCACAGGATGCTCCCAATAATGATCAAGCTCAACATTCCTTGTTTAAAAAGCTGCTTCAGGTTTTAGCTTTTTCTGCTGCAAGAGGCTCCCAAACTGATAGTGTATTGAACCAAAGCCTAAAAGTTTTGGTGAAATTAGCTGAAAATTCAACAATGGACTTGCTAATAAAGTAAGTCAGCAATGGCTTTAAAATTACTTCAGACTTTGCTGTTTAACAATTTTCGTTATCTATTGAAACTAGTTTGTGGAGATGACGATAGAAGTTTTGACATATATGAGAGAATTATCACATTTTCCACATAACCTTTGAGAAGCAGTTGAGGATCTTTCTACTGACTTGCTCCCAATGAATGTGGTAATTGACCCCACTCAGTAACAAGACTTGTTTATCATGTTTATATGAAGCAGATGCTGTTGCCTCATTGTATAGCTGTCACTTGAAAGTGAGAAACTTAAGGCCATGTGCAGTTGATCAGTATATCAATAACATTAATTTGGGGTATTTTGCAGTTGCTGGGAGATGTGTAAGGAATGAAAGCACAAGATTTCATTCTGGTAGGTAAAACGCCACTCTCAAAAGTGAGGCATTGCATCTGCTAATAATCTAACATACACAAACATAGTATGAATTGCAGACTGCTAAATGTAACAGAGTATGGTTTTCAGTACACTTTGTATTTATGACACAGAAGTTGAGATCAGGTGTGTTTTGTATGGCTACAAGTGCATAAATTACAATGCTGTGTACAAGAAATAGTGTATTTTTGACTTGTCAGTGTATTTCCCATTTCTAACTGCGTTTTCTTTTGAAGTTTTCAGCACTTACTGACTAGCCAGATACTGCTCCATTGTCTGTGTCCAGAGACCCCTTTGCCTGCTGTCCTTTTGACCGTGAGACTGTTGTCTGTTCTTGCTCAACACCACGTGTTGGTTGCACAACTTTGTTCTCATTCAGGTAAAAGACTGCATAACACAGAGATCTGTTGTCAGCTGGATGTTAGTTAGCATGACTAAAAGTAATGCAAACAGGCCTTGCTTCAAGGTGTTGAAAACTTGTTTTCTAGTGCAGTGTTTCAGTTACTGTTTGAAGAGTATGTTGTCTTCTGGTATCTGTCTACATACAGTGCTTTTGATACCCATGTGGATTTTAAAAACTACCTTCCAGATGAAAGTTTATTATATTAAAGGTCGATGATGCAAAAAGGGCTTTTCTTGAGTTTTGAAGTTTTGATTTGTCTGCTCACAATACTCTTGCGTTTAGGAATTGCAGTATGCTGCATCACAAATAAGTCTTTGTCAAGTTCCTTATGAGGTAGGACAGCATTACCACAAATGCATATACAAAGTTTAGGGATACTAGTTTCTCCAGCACTGCTTAAGGTGTCTGAAGTAAAGCAAGTAGTTGAGCCTGTACTGTGAGTCCCAGGATAGCACTCTGTGCCTTTTCTGAAATGTTTTGTTGTGTGACAAAATGAATTTTTGTCATAAACAACTGACCACCTGGGAAGAGAACAAAGTCATCTCTGTTTCAGACACCTGCCTTCTTCTTGCACTGTACATGTATATTACATCAAGACCAGATAAATCAGCATCTGAAATGCTTTGGCTTCAGCTGGAACAAGAGGTAACAACTGTTTGTTCATATGCTTTTTCCTGCTATTTGCAGTTGGGGGAGCGGGAGGGCAGGGCAATGCACAAATTGTCTGAAAACAAGTTCTCCAGTTGAAGTAGAACACTTAAAGTATTGGCTTGCAGGAAGGGATTTAGAGTAGCTGCTTGAAACCAAATCAGTAACTAAAAACAAGAAAGATCCTAGGATGGCTGTAAATATTCACCACTAAGCTTTTTTTTTTCTGCTTTTAGATCAACAGAGGAGTAAAAGGAAGCATGATCTGTGATTCATTTTGATTGTATTAATTACTTCGGAACTGTACCTCATGAGCTATTAAACATAAAAGGCAGCCTGTAATGACTTAGGATTATATTGTAGTCTGTGGAAATGCGAGCTTGCCATGTAATTGTCGTGGTCATATATAAGAACGGTTTTTGAATTTGTATTGTTTGTACTGACAATAGTGACTTGTTTGAGTTTCTACTATTTGCTCCACTTCAGCTCTCATTTCAAAGAATTTAGAACCATTTTAATTATCCCCCTACCTACATCGTTACATTAAGTGTAAATATATTATTTGCATGTAGTGAATTAAGGCCCACTGCTCCTTGTTAGCCTCTCTCAGAAAGTTGAAAAGGTTTCTATGCAAAGCAAATTCTATGTCTGCGAAGTTTTACAGGAAAAATCTTTAACAATTTTTTGGGGTAAAAAAGATCAACTTAAGAAAAAAAGAGAAATGTTTGAAACTAGTAATGAAATGTCATTTCCACCTCTTTTTATTTGCAGCTCAATTGTTTGATAGTTCCGCAGAACCCTAGTACTCATTATAATGCAATCTGTGTGTTTTTGTAATAGACAGTTAGACTCCTGACAAGATGTATGCGGTGCTCCAGTCCAGTGGTTTTATTACCTGGTACAGACTGCCAGTGTAATCTCGAGGTACGTCACTACAGTGGCTGCGTTTAATCTACTGAAATCTTAAAGGTACTCAGTGCTGAAATAGCTTTTTTTGCCCTTTTGTTAGCTACCATGAGGCAGAAGTGTGCTGCACTTCACAGGATGCCACCTTCTAGGAAGCTTGCTTGCTAGAAAATACTTTGGAATCTTGAAGCTTGAGGAGATTAATCAGTAAATTTCATAATTAAATAAGTTTTCTGCTCCTATGCTTTGTGTACTGAGGCACTTTTTTTCTTCTTGCAGGTGGTTAAGGCACTAATTATAATGCTACATAGACAGTGGATGAAGATTAGAAGATCTGAAAACAGCTTGTGTGCATATAAGGAACAAATTATTCAGTTTTTACGGGATGCTGTTTTACTCTTACACAGCCTGTCTCAGAAAGATAAACTGTTTCATGAACACTGTTTGGAAGTTCTCCATCAGTATGACCAAGCCATGCCAGGCATAAGAACCACTCTCAAAAAGACTCAAAAATTGAGTGCCTGTGAAGGTAAAATGAGTCAAATGATAACGTTGGCTTTTTTCCACGCTGTAGGAATAGAAATTCCATTTCTGTCCCTTTCCTCATTTAACAAGTACCATGTACCAAATACCATGGAAGTTTGTTGCTCAGATCTCTGAAGACAGTCCACACTCTAGTGCTTCTCAGTCTTCATTACAGTGAATCAGTACTCTACTATTATTCTGTAAGAGTGTTAAAAATATGTCCCCACTATCTGTTCAAACAAAATCCTATACTCCAGCTCTCTTTAGTAGAACAATCTGTACTGTATGTTACCTTATTTAAAAAAAATAATTCAGTCTCTAACAAGCATTACACCTTTGCTCTCCAATTGTTTGGTTTTTTTCCTCCACTGCATCCTTAACGTGTCTCTTCTTCCTCTCCTACCCCCAACCTTCTTACATCACCCCAAGAGCTTCTCTAGCCCGTGTCCATCAGGACTTGCCTCTTGCTTTGCACATTTCTGGTGTCCATTTCCTACAGCAACTTAATTTCATGAAATCACCTTTCCTCCTTGTACCTTGATGCCATTTCTTCATTCACTCGTGGCAGTATTTACATGTATGTCGTAGAGCTGATGTGAAGACTGTGCTTTTATGTCGGTGTGTGGTTTGCTACAAGATGTCACACAAGGCATCTGGTCTTACTCAGAGCCAGAGTGATAAATCCTTCACTGTTGGTGTACGTATTGCATCAGTAAGGCAGGTCATGCAAGCATGCCACTATTCATGACTTCTCTGAGATGCTGAACGGTGCACCATGTATTTGTTCCACTCTTCATTGCTTAGTGTCCCAAGGTTTTCTAGAACTTAGCGCCTAACACCTTGTCTAGTTATGCTGGGAATGGACCAAAAAAACAGTGTAACAGCTTGTTGTGCTGGGGACAGTGGTGCATGTGTGTGTTTGCAAACCCGTAGTTAGCATCCAGGTTCTTCCTTTGAAACACAAAATACTATACTTTTGTCCTAGTGACTTTTTTCAATTGGTTAACAAAAAGGATGTTTTAAATTTCATAAGTAGTCAGAACTAGTTGCAAAATAGTGTCCCTTACTGGTTTTCTACTAATAGCTAAATTAAATTGACTGCCCATGATCATTCTCTCCTTTAAAAGGCATTAAAGGAGGGGAGAAGTCTGTATGACAAAACATGTATCTAAAGACCCACTGTCATGAAACCTTGAAGAAGGCTGTTTGCTGTAGCCTTCTATAGTCAGTACATTTTAAAATGCAAACCAGCTATACTTTACTACGTCAAGTAGAAAAATGACTCTGAAACATATTGTTGTTGTTGTTGCAGAACTGGTTTTGGATGAATTGTATCCTTCTGAGCCAGAAGCAGAAGACCAAGGAATGGACTCCAGCTAGCTAACAGACAGATGTCTGTCCATCCTCATCTAAATCTTAATAATCACTGCCAGTGTAAATCTGAAATTAAAATCACCTATTTTATTAAGTGATAATCTAAAAGTCGTACTCAAATGCAGTCCGACTAAGACACATTTCTTTGTTGTGTTTAAGTGTCATCTAAACATAGCTGAAAGCAAAGAAATTTTGATGTAAGAATTATACTGCAGTGTACTCTATTGCTGTGCAAAACCACTGAATGATGACTGGTTCTGTTTATGAATTTCATCCTTTATGAAATTGCTGTGAATGGAAATTTCATTATGTGTTCTCCATTTTACTATGGCTACAGCTGAATTTACGATGCTGAATGTGCTGAGATACTTGGGATCACTGCCTTTGTATGAAAGTCTTTTGAACACATTTGTTTCTCTTGCAGCTGTAAAACGTTGTTGCTTGACTTCCAAAATTTTCATGTTGATGTTAGTAAACGGTGATTTTTAGAACCTTTCTAGAAATAACTTGCAGTTGGCAGTTCAGTTCTGAACAAAAAATTTAAAGCTCTGTAGTGATCGGCTGAGTTCACTCATTTTTCCTCAATTCCATGAATCTGCTGAAAGCATAACTATTGAGATGCCAAAGCAAAAACCACCAGAACTTACTTTGGGAAAAAGTTACCTTAGAGGAGTAAGGTGGTAATGTTGAGGACAGCATTCTGTCTTACTAGGTGAGAGAAGGATATATAAGTGTGTGCAGAATGACTGTTTTTTCTGTTGTAGTATCTGGATAGGCACGGCAGTGAAGATGAATGAGCATCCCCTTCCTAGGATACAGCACTGAAGCCTGAAAGAACAGTCGCAGATAGCAGGTGTCATACTTGGCTGCAGGGATCAGCTGAACCGTAGGTCCTAAACAGGGAAGCACGAGTGCTAGTAAAATGAGTCTATGGGTTTGAATTTTTAAATTATTTGGGAAGTTTTTTTGGTTTTTTGACAGATACTTGATTCAGAGCAAGCCTGGCTCCAGGAACCAGAGAGAGGAGGAGGAGACAGTACTACAGTGGGAAGGAAGCCCTTGGAAAGAACATCCAGTTCCCTGGTCGTACCCCGAGGCTGCGTCGTGCCCTGGGGTGTGCCTGGGCCAAGAGCCCCACTCCAGTGTGCTGAACAAACGCCTGACTTGGCTTTTGCTTTTGAAGAAAACTCCCAGAACCTGCAATGAGGGAGTAACCAGGGTAATAATCCAGCATCTCCCCGAGGCCAAAGCTCTCAGGAGGAAGGAGTGAAGCTTCCTACCTACAGCACAGCCTAGGGCTCAGCCTCCTCCTCTGTGAGCCACAGCTGGCAGCCCTCCAACCAGCACGGCCTGGCTGGTTCTGTGAAGCACAAGCTGCCAACTGCTGCTCTCAGTAACAGGTTTCAATTCCCTTGTAGCAGCTAGAGAACTGCAATTTTCCTGCTTAAATGCAGCAAGCAAGGATGCACAGGCATGTAACAGCAGAGCCTTCTGAGTCCTCCGTATGCTTGTGTGGTAACAACTAGAGCCGCCACCAGAGCACTGGACGGGACACAATTGAGAGGTTTCAGCATAAAAACCACCACAAAACAACAAGAAACGAAAGCCAAACACGGCACTTCCTACCCTTTAGAATTAGAGAGAAGAGCTTGAGAATGTCAGGTAAAAGCCCTCTCCCTCAAAACTGAAATAAATATTAAGATAAGTCTTTAAAAATAGCCCTGTGAGCCTGAGCAGTGGTGAAGCAGTATCTGGCAGGATCACAGCTGTGGCAAACTTAGAGCTGTCCTAACAACGGTGATAGTCCCAATATATAGTGACCTGCCACCCCTCTTCTCTGTGCTCTCGTCACCACCTAAGTTTTCTAAACGTCATCTGAGTTTATAGAGATAAGACACATTTAAACCCTTCACTGGGTGAATGCACCAAATAAACTGTTAAGAGAAGCTTGGATGAAAACCAGTTAAGCAATTGCAAACTGCTGAAGCAATCCAGTTATAAAAACTTGTTTAAAAAAATTCCTGGCCTCATCTAAAGGGCGTGTGTATGGCAACTTGGGAAAAAGAGAAGTGTATTGCTGCTGAACTATATAAACAAACATTATCTGTGGAAAAGAATGCTCAGAAAATAGCCCTAGCTGTTCCCTTCCGGCACTGCACCCCCTCCCATCCACCCACTCGTAACAGACAACACCCTGATGTGCACATTCACAGTTTTCTTCCCACTTTTGACTTTAAAGTGGTATAGCCCAGGCTATATACTAACCAAACAATCCCAAACCCTACATCTTTACTGGTAGAAGTGATACTAACCGTCATGGTTTTATGAAATTAAACCATAGCATTTAAAAATTAAGACCTTTTCTGTAACTGAACAGTTCACACTCCTAAGGGAAAGCAAAGCTTTTCTCCTAAAGGGAAAATGCAGACATCAGTATACGGACAGAACTGCCATAATTCATTATTTGGGAAGTCATTTGCAGTAACCAATCTTTTTTCAGGATCATTGCAAGGTTATACTGACCTTCAGTAATTATTCCCTGTTTACATTCTCTTTGGATTTTTTGCTTGGTATTAAAAGAGATCCAGTCATGTATGCAACAGCTGATCATACCCTGAAAAACCCCCCCACCAATCACTGAAGCATTTTTACAAATTTTGGGGCTATAAATTACAGGGCTACTGCTTTACTATCTTCATGACAGAACTCGGACTGTTCTCATCAGACACTCCCTGAGGAATTCACAGCATAGCAGCTCTTTTTTTCAAGGCCAGCTTGCATTTTGCCAACATGTTATAGATAAGTTGTGCCTCTGTGTTAACTGAGAAAAGGAATTTACTTTGGCATCCATCACAGCACTGATTAATGAAGTACTGAGCAGCAACAAAATCCACTAGTTATGTTCTGTACATGATTATCATCTTCCTCAGCAGCAGCAGCCGCCATCCATCTGTTTTCTTGCCCACGGGGATGGCAACTAGAGTCTCCCCTTGGCTGAAAGCAGAGCCGAGTGTAGCTGGCATCTTCCTCCACAACAAACTGCACTGAGCAGACAGGACTAAAGCCAGGCAGGAGCTGGATGAAGGACGCAAGCGTCAATACTAGCTTGCCCTCTACTCAGGCAACTTTATGCCTGTTCTCTTGAAGAGCAGCAGCGCGGGAGGCATCATGGCATTGCCAGGCATATTCCTGTGGCAATTCCAGGACCGGAGGTACTGCAGGGACTCAAACATACAGTAGTTTATTTCTACTAAAACTATGTACAGAGATAAAGTAAATGATGCTTTAGTGATTAAAGTATTTAGGGAATTTGCACAGGCAACACCTTGTTTTCTACAACTCATAGAATCATTGACTGGTTGAGGTTGGAAGGGGCCTCGGTGGGTCATCTACTAGTCCAGCCCCTGATCAAAGTGAACTGCCACAGACAAACAACTGTTTTGTGACATGTCAGGCCTCAAACCACCTTTTTATAAACCAAGCTGTAATAGGTGACGATGGCAAATGCAAAATACCTCATCCTCTAGCATGCAACATCTGACCTGAGTTTTTATTCCTAATCCCACTAGTGTGAACTACTGCTTAAGAGAGGTTAGTCTGTGCCAGATTGTTAGAACAGTACATTACTTTAACCACTGGATAATGGTTTTATGTTAGTCAGTAATACCAATTATTTATGGTTACATTAAGGTCAAGCGCAGCAGTTCCGATCTGCCTGTGTAGAGACTGTGTTTATCTGCTATGAATATAATAGCAAATCCAAACTTAAGTTTACAGTGTAAATGTTAAAAATTAAACCATCATGGATTATAATTTAGCAGACATAAGAAAAGGTGGTCTGTGAGCTATAAGGATCCACAAACCCACTGTGGCTGAAGCTGATCAAAATGCTTCCAAGAGTGAGGGTCAGCACCTTCACTATGAAGTTTAGCTGCAAAGAGCTAGCAAGGCACTGAGCACCTTGTCCCAGCGACAGGAACGTATAGTTCCCCTCAGACTAATCTTAAAAGTTTTAGTCCTAAAGCTTGTAAATGAAATAGCGGGCTGCGTAGCTGCTGAAGTGGTAACCTGCTTTTGAAAATTAGAGAAAACAGCTAGTTTATTTTCATAGGGGTCACCATATTCCAACCACATAACTGCAGTCTCCTATCACGAGATAACAGAGAACAGTAATTTTGTCTATGCATTAGTCATATTGTAGGTTGGTATTTTGAAAATGTAGCTAAACAATCTGTTTTGCCAAAGACCACCTTTACAGCACCGCTCTGCTGCAACACCTGCCCAGCAGCCTGTAAAGCAGGTCCTACCCGATTCCAGGGCCAAAGTGACATTGGAGAGTGAACCCCAAAAACCAACTGCAGGAGCAAGGAATGTTGGAACGAAAAGTCTCCAGTAACTGCTTTCAAAAGTTTTGACTGCGGTAAGGGAAATGGGACATCAGAGGTTAGTTTATAAGTATCTTGAACCGTTTCTTCATTCTAGTGAAACGGCCACCTGACTTGTCAGTTTGCAGGAGGGGAGGAACAGCACTGAGATGGAAATGGAATTACTTCCAAACCTCGACAGCCTGCTGCAGCCCCAAGGGAACCAGAGGGCCCACGCCTCACCACACCAAGCAGAGCCTCCTCGCTATCCTGTACCGACAAAAGAAGTTGGTTGCGTCTCAAACCTAAAGAAATTCCTTTACAACAGAAGGACATCCTTTGTAACACGGCTAGCTCACCCTTAGTGGAGATGACCATAAAAAGGTGAGGTGAGGCAGAGAAGACTACTCCATCAATGCATATGCCTGAGCTCTTGAAAAGGAGAAAATAACCTATTTTCTTCAGTTTCATCTCACCTATCAGGTTTCACTCTGGTACTTTTTTTCCTCTCCTGTACAGCTTGCTTAAAAGCTGTAAACCTGACCAGGTTCCTGTGATGCAGGATAGACTAACGAGGAGATGAGGTCAAACAGTAACCAGAAGGGAAAAAACTGGCCCCAGACCCCTGCCAAAAGCAAACCTGGCAAGTTAGCATCAAATCTAGGCAGGTATGATGTTTCTGTACTTGGGGGGGGGGGGGACGAGACGGGGACAGGGACCCACACCAAGGAGAGAATTGCTTATTTGGCAATAATTGCTGAAGTTTTTCCCTCCGTTGTGTCCAGCTCCTCCGTGCAGCCCTGCCATGGGTATTAAGACACATGCCAAGTTTTGTTCTAGGAAAAAAAACACACTACCACAAACAACTTCTGATTAAACATTACGAAAACATAACCAGCAGTACTCCTCACCTAACTCCGGGCTCTCAGCTTTTTATTTCACTGCTGTCCTACGCAACATTTTCCTACAACGTTAGCGGGTGAAGATACCTTTGAATCCCTATGTGCTTGTTAAAGGAAATCTCAAGGTTTTAAAAAAAGCACGAGCTCCTGTTCCTCAGACTTGTGTGTAGAGAGAAGGAAGGCACACAGATCTTCTCTGAACAGAAGGAGGCTTCTCCGCCTCTCACTTCTCAAACTCGGCCATGCTGCACACATGCACCTGCTAAAAAGTAATGAGAAAAGAAAATCAGATGGACTAAAAAGTAGTGGCAACAAAACCATCAGAAGTAACTGCAATTTCCTGGTGTAATTTCTAGCCCAAACATTCTATTTTTTTTTCTACTGTTATGTATTTAGGAGCATACTTTTTGTCTGCTGCCCCCAGTTAACTAATAGAAATTCTGTTGAGAAAATGTGAAATAAAATCGTAAGTGAAATGATCTGTTTCTCTCCTGCAACACATTATCAGCCTACAGATGAAACTCTTAACAAGTAACAAGGTAACACTACAAAACTACCCGATTATTTCAAAAGAAGGGGGGTGTGTGTGTGTAGGGTTTTTTGTTTGTTTCTCCCTCCCCCACATCCTTTTAAATCCTACATTGGAAACTTAACTGGCAATTCAAGGTAATAATGATTACATACTGAACACCCTCAACCAAAATTCAGTACTACTTGGTGTCTTACAGAAAGCGTTCTTGACTTGCTCAAAGAAAATATTTTCGAGTGTAAGACTAAAGAGTCTAGGGCATGAATACCTTTCTGAAGCATGTTTTTCAAACTATTGAAAATACACAAAAACACCAGCAAAAATGTTTTCACACAGAGCAGAAAGCATCACTTACTACACACTGAATTAGTCAAGTTGATAAACGAGGCATGATGTTCAACACACAAGTCAAAATACATGTCAAGAAGATATTTAATCAAATTATAGACTTCTTTGAAGTCTACCATCTTGTCTACACTAGATTTCTCAAATGTCTTGGGAGTTATTAGCTAATACATTCAAACTTCATACATTTAACTTACTCCGTAGGCCAGACAAGGCTTTAGAAGCAATCCTTTAAGACTGGCTTTGAAGCATACTGTCAGAACAGCATTCAGGAGCTTATATTGTCCTTGCTTTATGTTGTGACCTATAGTTTTGATTAGGCTTCAGTCTCCACTACCAAAAGTGATAGTCACGATACAAAGTGACTTAAAGTACACTTAGGAACACCATGTCAAACACCATGATGGAAAATGCAGCTTTGCAGTTACACTCCTAAGTAACAGTCAGATTGAGGCTCAGAAAACAAGACTGGTAGCATATACTTCAAACACTGCATTTATTACAAAGGTGCATAGAGTTTATGCCATTTCTTTTCAATACTTACGTTTAAACTACAAACAACATACAAAGCTAGGTTAGAGTATGTAATAAAATCAACGATGATTATCTAGTCAATTCAGCACAACAGAACATTCTACTGTATTTAATTTCACAGAACATTTCTAAAACAAAAGCACCTCCGGAATTAAAAAAAAAAATTAACAAATACTCTTTCAATGTTTAAAATTTTAATTCCATTCCCTCTCCCCTACGGCACTGTGGATAACTAGTTTGTTATGAAGGCAACACCTACTTGGACTGACACATCAGCAGTGCTTAAACTAGAAGTTTATGGGTCAACTTCTCCATCTTTTCTATAACCATCCCATTCTCTTAACTACATGAAAACAAGTTTCAACCAGTTGCATGGCAACAACCAAATAAAACCCGGTCCTATGCCTTACTGTGAACGATGATTAATACACTAAGGAAAAAAATCTGATTAAGTGCTCCAGTTATGAAGTGGAACACTTTCTCTTCTTTCAGTGAGTTTTGTAACTGAAGTAGTACTACTACTACTGAAGTAGTTCCTTGTATATTAACGATTCATCTCTTCACTTCCATATAGTTATCGTTAGCATACATTCACTGAAGGAAAGGTGTAAATTTTCAGGCTCCTTAACCCCATCCCTTATCTCCTCCCAACACTCCACATACAGTGGTATTCAGGACAATTTATTTGGTCTGTACAACATCTACACCAAAACTTCAGATTTTGGGACCTGTTATTGTTGCCCCTTCACTTTCCTACTATCTTTTCCTTAGGGATGATGGCAGATGACTGAGCCAGCTTCTCACGAAATTGCAGATTTTCCTCTCATAACCAAAACATAACCCTACCAACACTGCCACGAACTGCATGCTTTGTCATGTACGATGGAGAAAAGGAAAAGCAGTGCAGAGTAACAGCCTCACGAAGCCCAACACTAGAACACTGTACCTGTGCTCCCAGTGCTGCATGGCAGCTGGGCTCGCTGGCTGCATCGCACCGGCCAGACTCCATCCAGGCAGGCGGCTAATACAGGCGCTGCGACAGTCCTCCTTCCATATGAACACACACAGGGGTAGGGTCTATATATAGCAAGGGAATTACTCTGCAGCTCTTCGCTGCCCTTCCATGCATAAAATTTCCAGGTTTCTGGGGAAACACTTCATCCTCCATACAGGAGACACTGTGCATTTTTATTTGTTGTCACGTAACTCCTACCAGTATAATGAAGCATTGCCCAGTTTCTCCGTTTACAAGGCAGGGAAGAGGAGGAACACACAGCCACAGGGTACGCACGGCCTGTCAGTGCCTCTTGGCCCCCTTTCGTGCATTAACTTCAGCATTCTCGAGGTGTACCAGAGGGCCACAGGTTGTTGAATCCCAATGCTAAAAGCTTTCTACAAGTTTCTGCTGAAATGCCCTGAAGACTTTCTTGAAAAAAAGAATCGGAATAACCCTGAAACAGACTTAAAAATCAGGAAAAAAAAAAAAAGACTGCCTTTGACAGCAGCAGTTTCCATCCATCGTGAGGTAAAACAATGCCACCACCAATGTTTTGCAAACAGCAATATACCCCAAATGCAGAACCACAAGACAAATGGCTTAAAGGCCTCCCTAAAAAAAGTAGAACAAGGGTATGAGATATGTCATAATTATTTCACTAACTATGCCACAGTGACACATACAACAGACGAGAGAGCTCTGCTGAGGCATAACAAATTGTATTTTGATGTTAGAAAAGACAGAATTGTAGAGGACACTTAAAAGATCATGGCTGATCAGTACAAGGCTACAGAACCAAAAGCCCTGCAAACACTGGTAACAGTCATGAGGATGTCTCAAGATATTTCATGACAGCGAGCACTACCTTCTTGAAAATGCATTACCTCCCTGCGATCAAATCCTACCACTCCTCCTTTCCCTGACTTCTCATTCTCTGCTCAGCTTTATGGGAATGTTGAAGACAAAAGTGAGGTTTAATATCTACTGTGTGTTGGGCTGGGATTTCTTAGCCCCCTCTGCATATTATTATTCAAATGCAGACTGAGTTTATAAAGATCTATCATTCCTAGGTTCCTGCCGTCTACAGTTCCCACTAGAGACAAACAGTGCCAAACCCTAAGCATTTAAAAATCCCAACCTATTTCTGACATCCCATCTCTCCTGTAAAATAAATTCCTTCCCTATGATGATGAGGCAGGACTGAACACTGGCAGGGACTTCTGCTTCGCATATGAGCAAGGTGCTAATTTTTCTTCCAAAGTCATCAACAACACGTTTTATTAAGTTTGTCCAATAACACTTGGACAACAAATACTTGTCCAATAACCTTTATGAAGAATTCTCAGCTTTTCAGCTTTTGATCTGCTTGTTCTACTAAGTGGCAGAGAGTTTGATTTTGTTGTTAATTTCTAGCTATAAAGTAAAATGGCCTGAGAAAACACCCCATGAAGGCACCATTTTTCAGCCTTAAAAATGGGAAAGAAAAGGAAATTATCAACTCGTGTTATTTAGCACAGAGAAATGCAACTAGTCCGAAGACAACTAAACATAGTTTGCTATCCCTTACTGAAGGCAAATGTGTTTAAAAAAAGGAAAATTCCCTTTTGAATGGTAAATGAAATGTATTATATTGTAGTTTACCTAACAATAGTAGCTTCAGAACAGGCAGAACATACAAAACATGTATCAGGTAGTTTCTCAGAGATTAAGTTTTTATGTTTTAATACTGTGCAAAAGACTGCCACAGCTTTGGATGTTTGATAATGCTCACGTTAACCCATTCCTTTCAAAATTATTGCACAGCAAATGTTATTGTGGTTCTTATTTCTGAAGTACTCCTTCACGCTTTTCTCATTGTATATAGAACAAAATCTCCTTTTGTATTTGCTTGAGGTATAAATTAACAACTTACACAAGAAAAATACTCCTTCCTCGTACTCAAAAGCATTTAAAAAAGATACTGAATTAACTTTCACTTTACTTAGACAAAAAGATTGCTGTCTTCCAGAAAAATATACTACAGTTGCACGGTGCAAACAGCACAAATTATACTTTAAAAAGTTTTGTATGCGGAAGCATAGTAGAAGATCTTTTCAATAGGTGGGCTTCTGAGGATCCACATAGGCAGGGTTGTAAGGGGGCTGGCTGATTGGGTAAGGTGCTCCAGCACCAGCTGCGAAAGCAAAACACAGAAAAAAGATTTGTGAAATTTACACTGAGAATTTTACACGTATAATGGCAACTTCTGTTCTGAGCACACAGTTAAGAGGTTCGACTTACCTAGCATCTTAATCGGTTTTGTGAACAGTTTGTGCTAACACATAAAGCCACCCACATTTCAAAACTAAGATAACAAAAACCTTTGTTCTTGTGGATTGTTCTTTATTTTTTATGTTTAAGTGTACATCTGCATTGTGGCAGCCACAAGCACATGGTTAGCCTTCAGGGGAGAACACAGTCCAAAAAAAAGGAACAGATCTGGTCCAAAAAGGCAGTGGAAGTCAGAAATGCACCAAGAACAGAAAATACCTGATAGTATGCCAAGAAGTGAAAACAAACTGCTAGACAAAAGAACAAGGTTTAGAGAAACCATCTTAGGATTCCTTCAGGGAAAACGCTTTCCTGGTAAGTGTCACAGAGTTAGTTAAAAAATTAAAGGGAAAAAAGTATCCTGCCGCTACCGAATGTATTAAGGAGTTTGACGTCTATACTGGATATATACCACTCAGAAGATACCCTTATTTCTCAGTACTCTGAGACAAGCTGCTCTCAAGCGGCATACTCATTTTCAGGTCTGTCAAATGGCACAGGTTAGTTCAAATAACACAGCACCTGATCGGATCCCAGAACCGTTCGGTGTGGTTATCTTTGCTGATCTTGTAAGGCAAGTGGGTTTGCCTCCTGTGTGACAGAGCAGGTATTCTCTCACTTGCATGTGACCTAATTAAGAGACTGCCCCTTGGTTAATAGACAAGAGAAATACAGGAAAGCGCTCCCATTTTGAGGCATTCTCAGCTGGCAACACGGAAAGTGCTTCAAGATTTTCCCAGAAAAAAAGTATTCTAAGAACTAACAAAGCAGCAACAGTTTCAGAAACACAGAGAGTAAGAGAAGCACGATGACTAGGTTATTAGCTCCCTCACATGATACAGATGAAGCCAAAGCAGTTTGGGGTAATCCCATAAAACCCACAGGGTTTTATTGTTGTAAACTTCTTCAGAGTTTATAGTAAAGTGGCATGAAAACAATGCTGTGAAAGAGGGAAAGCAGAAGAAAAAAAGATTCTGCTAATTCTAACTGCTAGTCATCCACAAACTTGTCTGAAGTTGATCAGAGACTTGGTATTCTCTAAGTACGGTGATGAACTACTAGAAAATGTCATCTGTGTATAGATTGAAACATATAGCAAATATCAGATTAGAAAGGGTATGTAGAAACACCCAACTACGATATGTATGTTAATCAGACTTTGATTTTAATATGAAATTTCAGTTGATTTAGTAAAACATTCTACTGGATCCACTGAGAGTCCCACATACCACCCAACTTTGCCGATACAGTTCCAGCTACACCTCCTCTTGCAACGCTTAACACAGAAATGGTGACGGGGAGATTTCAGCAAGGGCCTATTACAGCATAACTAGTGTGTTACAGGATTAGTTTACATGTACATATAGTCATAGAAAACGTTAAATGTAAATAATACAAGACTGGCTCCAAAGCAACTGTGTCTGGCTATTTAAGAGATGAAGAAACACTCAGCCCCGCCTTACCTGCCACCGTTTCATGATAAGCTGGGGGTCCCGATGGCTGCATGGGATAAGGGGGAGGATACTGCGTAGGGTACGGTGCTACCGGCATTCCTGGCTGCGGCTGGATAGCCACAGGCTGATATCCTTGATATGGGGCTACTGGGTAGCTGGGTGGCACTCCCTGTTGTTGGGGGTAGGGAGCCTGAACCACTGTCGTGGAAGTGGTGGTCACAACAGCTACAAACAAGCAAAAGAAACACGGTTAGTGCTGGGTGGTTCTAGATCACCTGGGGCAGCCAACAACAGTAATGTAAAAAACATCGTCTCTTAAGATCAATTTCGCACTTCAAGATCTGAGTAATTTCCTTTTGAAGCTCCACAAAAGATTTAGAACTAAATGTATGCCTCTAAATACCCTTCCAGTGATCCCAGTAGTAACGTGAGCCTTCATGTACTGGGACAGCAGCCAACTTATCTCCTTGCTCCTCAACACAAAGAGCAAAGAATTTTTTTCTCCGACTCCTCAAAACCCAGGAACTCAACCCTGCAGCCAAGTCACCTATAGTTTAGTGTAAGACTGGAAAAACTGCATATTTTTAAATGTTACTTGCTTTTTAAAGATTAAGGTGATAAAGATCTCCTTTCTTAGGCAAGGAGCTTCCTACCACGACTGCCCAAATGAGTTTCCTTTTGTACATTGTCTATACACTAATACATACATGTGTTCGGACATCTTTCTTCAAATAAGTCAGAAAAGAAAAATCCACATTATGTCATTCATTTTCGTAGGAGCTGATGGTGGATCGTTGGTTCGATCTCTTATAGAAATAAGGGAGCGCTAACACTTTCTAACGAACTGCAGTAATTTCTTTGAGATATTCTTCCACTTTATGCTACAATTCTAGACTTTGCTCAAGATCGCACTGTTGCAGTCCTGGGCCTTTGGCGTATTTTTCAGGTATATGTTTAAGAGACTAGGAAAAATTTAAAATTTAATCCTATTGCCTGCTTACCTCAAAGAAGAAAACACACCCCTCAAACTCCCCACATTGGGGTGGGGAAAGGGAACTTCTAAATGCTTAGAAAATATTCCAAAATATCTCTCTGCAACTTCACATCCTGAACCAGCTTAAATGCTTATTTTTAATGTTAAGGTATTTCAACTTCTGCAGCAGAGAGGTAAGGCTTTCCTTTCCTTTCCTTTCATAGGAACACAATCTTCTTGGGGGGGGGAAGGTCTCATTCAAAGACATGAAAAAGAAAATAAATATACAGGTACTTACGCCGTGGTTTTCGACATGCTTTATACAAACAGCAACACGAACAGGTGAGGCACAGAATAATAGTAACTACAATCACTCCACAAACAGCAACTCCAATCGCAATAAGGGTTCCAAAACTGCAAGAAAGATACCACCAGAAGTAGTAAGAGTCTTTCACACAAATTTATTCCTCTTCCATCTTTGTAGCAAACACATTGCTACACAAGTTTGATAACTTAATTTTCCAAGCAGTACTTGACTGCTCTGAACACGCAGACAGGCAAGCCAAAACGAGGGACCCCAGACTTTGGGGGTGACAGCAAGTCCTTCGCACACTCGTAAGGCCTCCCAGGCCCCATCCTGCAGCAACCTCTGTACTGAGCACACCTCTCCATGCTGCAGATTCTCGGCAGGTTCCTCGGCATTTGTGAACAGTTGTTTCAGAAGCCACGTTTGCACGGTTCGGAAGACCTGAAATTCTGACAACTTTACTGCAACAGCAAGTATGTTACGCTACATTGTGGGAGACAGAAACACTGCCCAAACCACCAAAACCTAGTACAGGAAAGCCAAAAATTACACCAGCTTTAACCTCTGTAACCTCTGTGATGAGCAACAAATGATGGAGGCAGACGTAAGGCTTCCAAAGCTGATGGGTTTTAAGTTCTGTTTACCACAAAGGGAAGAGAAAGTATCACTGTAAAGCATTACACACCAAGTGACAATTGCCTTTTTAGTGTTAATTCACATGATCTGTTTCCTACTGCCTTGAAATCACTAAAGCACTTGTTCCATAGAAGCCAGTCTCCAGCATTTTTATTTCTTAAAAAAATGCACCATGCATCAGTTGGGGGAACAATTAGAGGAAGTCAGTTTTAATGAACAAGAAGCTCTAAAATAACAAGTGGAGAGCTGGTTTTACATCCATCCTGTTTTTGCTTCTTCCTAGAGATCTTGGCTACAGAACTCCCTAGTTTTTTCCTGCTCAGTTTCCTGTTAACAGCTCTAAACAAAGTGACACATCTCTAGAACCTCCAGCACTTTTTGCTTGGCTACCAAACAGCCATCGAATATGAAAACGTTTTTGAGTATCAACCACACAGGAAGGTTAAATCACTAAGAAAATGTAAAGTGCTCTATCCCTAGTCCAAATTTGGAAGGCTTCACCTCAGTCTCCTAGAGCAACTTAAGCCTCAGTGAGGTGGCACTGAAGCACTGATAAATGAAACAGGTTCAATTTGAAATGCTTTTTTTCCCCTTAAGAGAGTTTCCATCAGTTTTATTCTGCTTCTGCAACAGCTAGAAGAAAAAGCCTGGATCAAATCTCTTTCAGGAATCTGAGCAACAATTTTATCTAACTGCATTTAAGTTGTGCGCTGATTTTGTGAAGTATGAAGCGTAACGCTACAGATTTACTCCTCAGGTACTAACTCCAATATTGTGGATTGCCTATAGTGACTGCACCTAAGCATTTCCACGTAAAACAGGAAGCAGGAACAGCTGCAGCCCCCTGAAGTCACAGAAACCATGTCAGAAACACTGCCAGGGCAGCAAAATGCTGACTGCAACACAGCTGCAAAACTTGAAGACACATGAATGCTTTGTTCCATTTATTTGCACCTTAAGGTAACATTTTTCATACGCTGACTTGCCCGTGTAAAGGCATTCCTAAGCATGCTGCTTTCAAGCGCTTCCTCCATCCTCACAAGCATTAATTTCATTTCAGCACAGTAAGTTCACAGCCTGCTCGTCTCCATCCAAAAATCCCATTTCTTTCAAGCCTGGTATAAAAAGGAAGACACAAATGCAATTTCAAGTGGGTGGAGATAAAACATGCACAATGACGCCACATCCTGAAACACAGGCTGCCTCCCGTCCGCGCGGCCAACAACAAACATAAATCAGATGACTTTGAAAACACAGGCTGAATACATGCGTATGCAGAAATGAATTAGATTTAAGACTGACCTATGGAATTTAGATGAATTACACAGGGTGCTTACTAAGTGCTCATTACATAAATTCATATATACACTGGAGAAGAAAAAGGTAATTGTGCACAGTGGATCCATACATTAGACTTAGCCACCTTGATTGCAATGTTCACGAGAAACAGCATGAATGCCTGTGACCAACTATGGACACCTGACAGCAAACGTTAACTACAATTACTGCTACTTGTGGCGTGCCAATAGCATTTTCCTTGCTCTTGTTAACTTCCCTAGTGAGAGAGCTTTTTTTCATGCAGAAATGGGAACATTTCCATTACAGTCAATCATTACCAAGCAACATTAGCAAAGACAACAAAGAGAAGAGTCTTCTAGGTTCTTCCTTGGGCTTTTTCCCCAGTAAAGAATGGGAAAAAAAACCACCAACCCAACAACATTTTTGCTAGAGAACTATGGTAAGACATTCTTGTGTCAAGAAAAGAGATTAGGCCTGACAGACAACTAAAATTCTTCACTTCCACAGTGAACCTCCTTAGCAAAAGCTAGGGGGTGCGGGGGAAAGTCAAAGAAACCTAGGAAATGGAGAAAACAGACAAAGTGGAGAAACATCTACTCATAAACAAACCTGCACAGCAGGAAACTGGCAGAGAGCCCTTATCTTTCACGACCAAATTCAGTTCTGATACGACAAGGGAGAAAACAGCACAAGCCCGTCTGCAGCCAAGCTGGCCACCAACAGATAAAACATTGGTCAGACTGAAGCATGGGCTGCATTTGCTTATTTTTGATACGAGTTTTCTGCTCACTGAAGCATGTATCTCATTGCATAGTTACTACCTCTAATGAGGAAAGCGACAAAAGCAAAGCTCAGGGGAAAAACCCCACCATATCCTTATTTTCACCAAGTTGTCAGAAACACCCCACGCATTTTCAGCATTTGTCTGTATGTTTGCTAAAATGACACAACCACAGCACGATGACATTTTGCATACATGTTTTAAAGAGCTAAATACACATATTTAAAGTACAGGTGTGTCAGGTATACCCACTTTAAGGTGAGGTTCTCTGCGTGTGTAAACACTGTGATTCAGTTCTACCTGCTGAAATACTGTGTGATTACTACAGACCAAAATTACAAGCCTTAAGAGTCCAGTAAGTGAAATAACAGACATGAGTTAGTTCTTCCTGGAGATTTCTAAGGAGTGTACGCAACCGGATTACTGCAGGCATTTTTATCACCTACTTCACAGCAGAAGGGTAACTTTCCTGCCAGTGCTTGGGCTCACGCAGACTAGTGTCTTGAAACAGCAGAAGTAGCGTGAGATTTACAGAAAACAAACCAGTGCTACGAACTTACAACTTGCAGCATCAACACCAGCTTTCAGTACTGGAGCTCTTAAAAAATATTTTTTTCCCTAACTATTGTTATTGATAATCAAAACTAGCAATACTCTTTTGGAATATCTGAATGCTCAAGCACTACCTTACTATCATGATAATGCCTGTCCTTTCACTGCCCAAGGAGTACTGCCCTGAGCAGTTTTGAACGTGCAGTAATATCCCACTAGTACAACTATTGAAAAAACTGCAGGAAGTCTACCATGAAGAGATGTTACTCAAACAAGGCTGGAATGGTGCTCAGCATACTTTGTGAACCATCTAAGCTTCAGGAGACAAAATATTCCAGATACCATATAAAGACGCTCTTGCAGTGCGTTACCTCCAGAAAACTTATACCCCAACTATTGCTTCATTTAATTGCTTTCACTTGATCAGTTTGTCTAAAAAAGACTCTGAAAGGATTTGGAAAAAAATATATTCACATTAAATGGCAATGTAATTACCAACTGTTAGCATTATACATAAATGAAAGACCAGAATAGGGTTTGTAACTTAAGATTCTTCCCCTGAATGGTTAACCAAGGGGAAAAAAAAAAACCACAAAAAAACCCCACCAAAACTCAAGCCAAAAACCACACCTTACCCCCTGCATTCTGTAAACAAACTTCGGAGGGCAGAGATCAGGGTGGCCACTGCACCAGACCATAATGCTCTGCTGGCATCAGAGTTTCAACACTGGTTTCCGGATTCCCACATTACATATACCATAGTCTTTAAATAAAGCACACACTGTTATAAACAGCTTGAGCTCATCCACTGCCATTTCCTGCTTCTTTCTCTTCACATAAAAGCTAAACTCTGCCAGTAATTTAATAGAAAACAAAGTCAAACCTAACAGCAGTTTTACTGCAGGAACAATGATCTGCAACTTCTCATAAAATCCATGGGAAAGTATGAAGAGACAACTCCCTGCACTTCCCTACCACCACCTCTCTCCTTCCTTGCCCTATTCCACTTCTACCCCAATTCTCTCTCCTTTGGAAAGCCCTAAATTGTGTGTGTAACGAGCATATCTTAACAGACTCACCTTTAAAGCCGCCTAATTATTCAAAATACGTCTAATTATTCAAAATACGTCTAATTATTCAAAATACGTACCAGTTCACATAAAGGGAGCTAGGCGATTAGTGCCTGTTTTACCCCTTTTGGTACTGAACGAGACACAACGGACACACTAAAATGTGAGAATCAAAACAGGGATCTAAACAGTACTATTTGTAGAATTTAATTCTCAAGGCAGTTGTTTATATCTGAGATCTCCAACTTAAACACTGTCAAGTGGAAAAAAAGAAAGTAAAATGCTTTGAGTGTATTCAAGGCCTTTTAAAATATCCAAGTTTCAGTTCCAGCAACATGTTTTTAAACCTCCATAATACTTTGAATCACTTAAGTTGGCAACATTTCATAACCCAGGCTGTAAAGAAAGTTTTTACATATCCATGCATTTATGGCAATGGGACACACTGCAAAAATCTTGTCTTTAAAATTAAAAAACATCCAAATGAACCACAACAAGACCACCTAGTTCTGCAAAATTAGTTTAAGCAGCCTATTTATTTCGCAAGTTTTAATCTATTCCAAGATTTGTTCCATGATTCAAGAAATATGTTGGCAGGGTCCTTTTCAAAAGCACAGCTGCTTTTAAAAACAAGCATTTACAAATACTGAGTTATGGTTGTAACACAGGGTGGTCTGGAAAATCTTAAGATAATTTAGGTTGTTCCTAAAAGTCTAAATAAATTGAGTATACACATATTCTCTACTACTCCATTGTTCCCAGAAACATGACAGAATGGTAAATGTTCAGACTTGCCCTGACTCGGGTACAGAGCATGACCAAACAAGCCACCAGACTGAGATGCTTTCTGAAGTCCAACACTTCAGTCACAGCCATACAGTGCCACATACTGCCTCTAAAGCGTAGTAGGAAAATAAAGGAAAAGCTTTTCTTTTTTTAAAGAAAAAGGAACATGACTTCCCAAAAGTCTTTCAGAGGAATAGTTTTTTACAACATTACCAACAACATGCTTCCTCAGGTTGATGCTTTAGCACAAAGATTCAAACCACGAGAACCACTTTGCTGGAGACTCAAAACCCCCTCCATTTACTATTAACCTCGCAGGAGTTTGCTTTCTGTGTAATACTCACAGGAAAACATCGGGATGACTTTAACACTTGATAGACTGACTATTTTAGCACAGCTGGGTTTCGGACCACAGGAGCTTCAGCACATGGGGATAATCAAAACATACACCATAGAATAAAGCCTCACAGTCCAGGGGCAATCAGGCTAATTGCTGGTGCCAGCCACAGCCTGCTCCAGCCATCTCACCCAGCGCCCACCCCTCTGACACAAGATCTCTACAAGTGTCTGAGCAAGGACCCAGTGACTCCTGTGGTGCCCAACAGGCAGCTTAAATAGCACAGTTTCAAAATTATGAAGTGTTGATAGTTTCATCACACTGGCAGGTTTAAGCAACGTCTAAGTAACTTTCTAAGCTACACAATACAGCAAGGTGTGGACCAGAACTGATGTCTGCATTGATCTTTCAGACAAAAAGCTAACTCAAGTTAACAGTTGAGTGTCTTTCACAAGGGTCTTGCCCGCATACAGTTCCTTAAAGTGATGAAAATGGTTTCACCTCATTTTGGCTAACCCGCCAGTGCAGTAGCAGCTCAAGTCATCACTAACCGTAAACCGCTAAACTGCTCTAGAGCATGAACACCGATGAACTGCCACTGAAACCCACAAACTTATTCACAGATTTCCACAGTTCTTTCCGGGTACTCATAAGGAGGGAAGTCCACTGCAGGAACCCCCTGACACAATCTCCGATACACCTCTGCCAACCTGCTGTCCGGGCAACCCCGACCTGCACCCGCCCAGAGCCAGCTAAGCCCACCCCAGCACCCTCAGCATCAGCCGAGCCAGCTCTGGCTTACTGGAGCAACAGCGATGCCATCAAAAGCCAAGGAGCCCTGCAACTGCAAAAGCATTCTAGAAAATAAGAATGCAAGAGTCTTTTGAGAAGTTTGCTAAATCCATACTAAATGGGTCCTTTTTCTATTTGTTCAAATAGGAAGCTGATGTGGGTTACTTTGAGCCCAAAATAATAAACTCTACTTTCATACACAAAGACCTACTAGAAGTAAACCTAATTACTACTTTTTTGAAAGACACTAAGTTATCAATTTATTTTTTTCCCTAGTAACACGTAACAGGTTTAGCACAAGTTCTTAAACAGCCCGTATGAAAAAGTAGCAGGGAGGGAACTTCCTGCAGTTTGTGGTTTTACTCAGACATCCGATGCCCAGATCCAGCAGGTTATTATGGAACATGCATATAAGCATCTCTTGGTCTATAAACAGTTCACTTGTAAATAGATATATTTAGTACATAAATCCCTTCGTAACACATACTAAAAATACAATTTTCCAGGAAAGTTTCCCAGGAAATCTACTATTGTACACTTTGTGGGCTGCTATTATACACTTTGTATAGCTGAGAATAATTTCTATAAGTAACTGGTACCTTAATAACACACACATAACAAAGGGAAAAGTCAGAGCTGCATTCAGAGGGACTAAAGTCTTTCATCAACAGTACAAGAATTAACACTGCAGCTTCATGCAGGTCACAAGACAATTTCAGACACGTCTATTGGACCCTCAGGATAAAACCACAATAAGACATTTGCTTCTACAGACAATAAATTTAAAATTTGCTTTTACTGGCAAAAAAGAAAATATAGATACATTACAGATATTTAAGGCAAAGTGATTCAGTTCCTGTCCTACTACCATTAGGATCCCGGTCCAATGATACAGGATGTAACCTCCCACCCTAATTAAAATTTAGGACTAACGTAAAGGCAATGGGAGGATTTTTTCTGAAATGATTAACTGAATTAATACAACAAATTTAATAAAAAAAAATATTAAGTACCACAGAAAGTTTTCCCCACGTAAACAAGTGCAATACTATGAGTTTGCCACTGCCACAATACCATACTAATTCTGGAAAGCAGATTTAAGCAACTAACTAGAAACTAGCTTGGATAAAGAGTTATAAAGTTTTAAATAAAATTTTTTTAATTTTTTTTATTCTGGCAAATTGCATCACAGTCTGTGACTTCCCAAAGACACTGAAACTGCAGTCAAAGGAAGTTTAGACTAGGTTACGCCCACCAGCTTTTCTTACAATATAACCCAGCTGTTACGAGAAACACACTTTTTTCTTTATCCACATTACTTGTATGTCGTCACACATATAAAAGTTAGAAACACAATGTTCAGGCAGGAACAAAGTTTAAATTAGGTAAATTAATTACCCTATACTACTGTGAACTGACATGCCGCCTCAGCCCCCCTCCCTTCCTGCAGAAGTATTACTCATGCAGCACAACGTGGATCATCAAGGAAAGTCTAACACTGCACAAATAAGAACAGACCTCTTCAGCAGAGGTCACATCTGGCCAACCACTACTTCTCCTTTTAAATGGTATTCATCATTAATGAGACCTTCATTAAAAAAAAAAAAAAGCACAAAAGTTACTTTCATGACTAGTGCCTTCCACAACACAAAAAAGATAAGAGGTTTTTAAGTTTACTTCTCAGTGGAATTGAGAATCAGAGATCATGCTAGTCAACAGAGAGGAATATCCCATTAAAATTAATGGTATAAAATGTTTTTAATAAAAAACAGACTTCATCAAAAGAGCTATCTTTGCATGATCGCTAATTCCCTGAAATTAAACTAATTTGTTGACTTCACAGAAGACCTTACAACTGCAGTTTTAAAAGGCTAAGCAATGTAAGGACTTTCTCCTCCTCCTCTAACAACACATCTGTTCTTCTCCTCCCATAATACATCTACCAATCTATCACAAATACATTTGGCTACACCTCAGGCTATGGCTGTTTTACAGAAGTATAAGAAATGGCAGTTCAGAGCTACCTTTGGAGTGCACATGCTCAAACTTTCACAGATCCTACCTAAATAACAATCACGGTCTTTTAACCATGTTTTCAAGGAGGGATTCTCCGTTTCTTGGGTTACAGGACCCTTCTCTGAGGGTTACCCTGCCTGTGGCTGCTTTGACAAGCTCTGGAGAGAGTCAACCTGTATGTTAAAAATGTGCTGTTTCCAGAGTTACACCGTGTAGAGGCACAGCAAAGCCCCAGGGTTAGGAGAGGAAACACTCTACCCTCCCAAGTACACAGAGTCAATGGAGTACACACCCACAGAAAAATTTACTACTGAACATAATCCAAGCGATTAATCTTACCGTGTCTTTGCATGTTTAGGCCTGATTGTCTTGGGGGTTTTTCGCCATGAAACAGCCTTCTGTAGTTAGAAGAGCACACTAACCCAACCATGCACATCTGTCTCTTGAGCCAGAAGAGCATTTTTCAATCTCTCCTTCCATGTTGGTTTCAGAGTAAATGAACCTGCATGAGCATTAAGCCTACTGCCTGAAGCAGGCAACTAAGAATTCATTAGTGGCAACTCAAAACTGCTTTGTCAGCTTTAAGCAGCTTCTTTACTGCTAATACAGTGAACACAAACCCAAACACTCTTTTTAATGCAAGTTACAAGTTGTATGAGGTTCTATTTAGTTTTCAGGCTAGTAAAAAGCAAAGAAAAAAATTAAATAGCTTCAAATCCAAATCTCAATTGTTTCTAGACAAGAGGCTTACATTCCTTGCTGAGATTAGCCTGTGTCTGACTGCAAGCCTCACAGAACAGGCTCTGTATGCACTTTGACTCTTTTATTACAGAAAATAGTAAGGACCAGTACTGGAAAAGACAATCTCTGCTTGTTAAAGAGACTGCTTAAAGAAATTTACTTTTCTGTAAGTTCTTTTCCAAGGACTAATCTTCATAATTTATTTTCTTATCATTGACAACCTACTGCAGATGCTGGCGCATCCAAACACACCATGAAGTGTAAACTGAAGTCCCTGATAACGACAGGAGAGGAGGAGGAGCAGGAAGAGAAATGGAGTACAGTTTGCACCACAGCAATTTTCACCTTGTCTGTGGAGAAAACATAAGCTTGAAAACATCTAAATCGAGAGACAGCAAATTAGGATAATCGTATCTTCCACAGTTAGAAATTTACTGCCAACTTATGCATGTAGCAGACTATTGCAGATGCTGCATATCAATCAAAGGCAGGCAGAATGACATGGATGTTCCCCATTTCAGAAAAGGATAACGAGGTCCAAGACAACACACTGATCAGCCCATGACAAAACTTAAATGAGCGTATCCCAGTCTAACAAGGCTGTTCTGTCTCTGCCAGCCAAGGCTTTCCAGGAAGACTGTCATCCCGCCTCCCTCTTCTCATCACGGAAGGACGAAGAGCCTTTTCTTAAGCATTACTGTATCTGTTACACAATCTGCTGTAACTTCCAAGGCAGAAGTTAATTCAGAGACAGAGTCCAATTAACAAAGACAATTTGAAGTTTTATTCCTGTTTAGAAAGACTGATAGCAGCTGCCCCAATTACATTATTTTCTTCTGTAACTCTGATACAGATGTTCTGAATTGCTCCACCTCCTTAAACACTCAAATATTTCACAATTAGTTGAATGGTGGATGCAAGTCATCTAATTTCCTTTTCCAGTAAGGGTCACTATTGGAAAATTGGCATACCAAGGCTAAATAACCATGTAACCGGTGCAAATTATGACAACTGCTGTTCCAGTGAATCTGTGCTGTGCTTTTTGTGCAGTTTCTTAAAGCAACAGTATTGTGTACTGCAGAATGAAAGGGGAAGAACAACTAAATTAACCTTACTACTCATGATCAATCTTTGAACCCAGAACAGGGGAA
Source organism: Falco naumanni (assembly GCF_017639655.2). NCBI lineage: Eukaryota > Metazoa > Chordata > Aves > Falconiformes > Falconidae > Falco > Falco naumanni. Next base: position 111,485,404 of record NC_054057.1, on the reverse strand, counting down.
AATTCAGTAATCAAATTAAGAGGGGAAAAGATAAAGTGAAACACCTTCCAGTAGTAAATCCTTGCTACAATGCACTCACTAGCAGCAGAAATTGCATATGGTCATCTTGCAAGCAAGGAAAAATGGTGGCAAAATTTAACATGTTCAGTGGTATGAAACCTATACCAATGCTCTGATTTAAAAGCTCCGAATGATCTTTAAGGATTGATCAACAATGGAAAACGACTGAATCCGAGTTAACGCTGACCTTTATACTTTTCAAAAAATGCTTACATTTGTTTCCAAATGCAGTGCTCTGGGAAGCAAAAAAGACACTCGAAAGCAATGTAATTTATTCTTTGAAACATCCAAAAGAAGATTACAGGATATGAACTGCCCGCACTGTGAACTATGCTTAATAGGGTTGCCCAAAGTGCCCTGCACATCTGCCACAACAGCACCTGATACTCAATATTAAATAATGAAAGACAGTAACATTAAAGTATACTAATAAAAAGAAACCTACTAAAAACTGGTGCTTTCCTTGCACTTCTGCAGCAGACTACAGAATAACCGGGGGGGAAGCAAAAGTACACTAAAAACTCAGCTAGACCCTTCCCTAGCACTGTCCACAGACCAGAAACTAATTGTGGCAGGTTTTCCAAGGAGGGAGAAGAGACACCCCAGCTCACTCTGCCCAGTGGCAAGTCCATGTGCCGTTTGTGACAAGCCCTCAGAGAGGTAAAATTAGGTTAAAAAGCCAGGATTTATGAACAATGTGCCAGAGTGGTAACTTGATCTAGGAGTAAGCCCAATGCAAGAATGAGGAACTAAATGCTTTCTGACCTCTAATGCCAGGAAACAAAGCATCACCTCCTCCTTTTGAAGGGCAGCTCAAAAGCAGCATTCACAACTCACAAGAACAGGGCACTAAAGGAAGCTGCCCTTCACTGCCTCTCCTCCCATTATAAACTGCTTAAGGACTACGCTCATCTCGCTGGAGATACAAAGAAGTATCTCAACTGACATCAGCCCCCCTCTCCACACAGTATTAAATAAACACGGTCGAGCATCATGAAGCAATGTAAAACTTGTCTTTTAAAAAAGAAATTGGCATGGAGCAATAAGGTTGAGTATACCTTGCAGGCACAAACCAGGGACTACTATTCCAGAAAGAACAGAGCTTACTGCTTGGTTAAAAAAAACCCAACCCAACCCAAAACAAAACCCCACACACCACAAAAACACCTGGGCAAACTGTAATGAAACTGAGATATACTTGGTGTCCCACTGACTGCAGTCACAGAAAGGCCGACTCACTTCAGTTCCCAATGCTGAAACACCCTAAATTGGGCACTTAGTCATTAGTCAGTTTGGAAAGTTCTGGGATGTGGTTTTCCTCTGGAGTCACATCCGGGTGGCTTTTCAAGGGCAGTATTTCTGTGAATAATTACCCTCTTTCTATTAAAATTAAAATTGCCTACCAGAAAGTTAAGCTCAATGTTAAGTCTAGGCCTTTGCACAACACTAATTTTTCAAAGTTGTAATGCAATTGAAGGGGTGGAAAAAACCAAACAGCCTCCCCCCTTTTCTCAAGGTGAAATATTAAAAAGAAAGATAATTAAGGCAACCTAGCTGCTGTTTATTTAATGTTTTCTGTCATTTACAAACGCACCTTCGTGGACTGCAGGCCTTGCTTACAATTCCTTTAGCAGTTGTGTAGGGGGTTGTTTTGTTTGGTTGTTGGTTTTGGTTTTTTTTTTAAAGACTATATTCTTTCATTTTCTACGCTTTTAAATAACTATACTTGTTGGCATGGAAAAGCCCGTATTTACTACATTCTTCACATTTAAACCTTATTACTCCAGCAGATTCAGTATCTCTGCAGCTGCAAAGGTGGGAAATGGAAGGATTTTTCTCATATCTTTCTACCAAAAATGCAACAAGAGCGAACGATGACTGCAAGATGAGGCTCACACCTGCGGCACTCGAACCACGCATGTGACGATACGATACGTAAGGCAGCTCCATCAGCCTAGCAAAGCGGGGCATCCCTCCGCCAGGGCAGCGCGTACACCGACCCTTTCCTCGAGGAACGCTATCGGGTCAAGAGGGATCAAGGATCCAAGACATTCATTTACGCTCCTCGCATCGATGCGCTGGCGTGCACCAGCCCGGCAGCGCGGCCCCCGGTGCCCCTGGCCAGACCGCCTGCCCCGCGCACCGGCCGCGGAAAGATGCAGCTGTAGGTTGCGCAACCCGGGCGGCTCCACTCGGCTACGCCAGACCCAGCACGGCCCCGAGCATCCGCCGCACCACGCCGTTCCCGGGAGGTGGGGGCGCCGCCGCCACGGCTCCGCCCGCTGAAGGCTACCGAGTCGCCAGGCGGGAGACCCGACCCGGCCCGGCCCGGGCGGCCGCGCCTGCCACAGCCGCACGGCGAGGCCCCTCCCGCCCCGCTCCGCTCCGCCGCGCCCGCTTACCCCATGCTCGCCGCCGCCGCCGCTCGCCCCGCGCCTGCCGCCAGGCCCCACCCCCGCCCCGCGGCGCCCCGCCCTCTCCCCGCCCCCGCCCCTTAAAGGGCGCCGCAGCCACGGCCGGGGGCTCCCGCGCACCTTCCGCCGGGGCGGGCGGCGTGGCCCCGCCGTGCGCGCAGCGCCTCCCGCCGGCCGCCTGCGGCACTACCGCCCCTCCGCCAGCCCCGCCGGCGTTCACCGGGCAAACACACAGCGGTCACAGCTTCCCGGCTCAGAACTAACCCCTGTCCTCTCTGTAGTCTTCCACGACACGAAGAGTAGAAACGTTTTACTGCAGGACTCTTGCGATCACCAGCGCAACGCACAGATTTAAAATAATTCATTTTGCCCGAGGTTGAAAGAGCACAAGACGCACTGATAAAAAGTAAAGTGCAAAAGATGCTAAAAAGCACGGAGATGCTTCAAACAGAAGCACCTTCTCTTACTGAGCAGCTATGGACTTCAGCTGTCAGTACCTAAGAGTTACCAAGCACACATGTGCTAATGCTTTGCTGACAGACAACCTCCCGTCCAGGAGTAACAGCATGAACTATTAAGCACAGCAATTGTCACGACCTAACCTCTTCCTCCCACTCCTACTTCAAGTATCATGACACATACATGGAGTTTGAGTGCAACACATTCCTAACGCACAAAGATGTATTTCTGTTTACATATTCTACCAGCACATACTGATAACACAATGAAGAACCTCTAAGTAAGTATCACTTCAAAAGCTGAGATTTTGCAGAGCTTACCTGGGGCCAGAAGAAATGTAATAATCAGGGTCCGAAAAAAACTGCATATAATTTACGTTGCTTGAGCCAGAGGTCCTGTAGTAAAAGAATTAATCTCAAAAATTGAATTTATGACTTAGGTTATTTTATTATATATTCTTTTTTATATAAAGAAAGTCCAGATGTTTATGAAAGGTAATATCCAATAAAAAGAGAGATTAATTTTGTCATCCTCAAAGGAAAATTAAATAGGGTAAAAATATTTGGCAATGCTCAAAAAACACAGACCAGTACATACATCGATTTGTTCACCTCAATGTTCCCATTTAACAGGTAAATTAACATGCATTAGCATAGATCCCTGATCAAGCCAGATGTAGAGCTGAAAGGTCCCATTGTAATTTTTTAACGGTCAAACTGTATTTTTGTCATCCAGTGATAGAATTAGAATGTGCTGTATATATTCGGTTTGCCTCATACCTTCCATCAAGCAGGTAACACTGAAATTGTTGTTCTTCATCAAATTTTAAGAAGGCATTAGAGCAACAGTATTGATGCACGCAATCTCCACAGCAGAAGTTGGGACAGGATTTTGCAGGGTGTGCCTTGCCATGATGATCAATATATGCCTGACAATCCTCACCCAAAACTGAAAAAAGTTAAAATCCAATAGTTAGTAACTAAAGAATTAATCACAGAACGTCTCTTTCTCATACTGACCACACTTAGGCTGACATTTAAATTTTTCAACTTTTTTCATTAGGTCCTACAAATCAGTTATTTCCTTTGGAGTACAGCAAAGGCAAATACTTACTCCCCCACACAGAGTATCTCACCTTCATCAAGTAGCTCTTCCTGACTGTCCACACACACAAAAAGGACTAAACTGCATGCAAATACACTTTAAAGATGCTCTGTCTGGTGACACTCTCTTCACTACACCTGCTAGTGGCTACTAAATTACTGTAAAGACTCAAAGAGCAATGCGACCAGCCAGATACATAAAAAATCCCACACAAACCCTAAGACCCTTTAGGTATTTGACTTGATGCAACAGATGCAACACAACCACATTCACCATGGGTTTAGATTTCTATGTGACTTGGTTGTCTCTACCTGTTGCTTTGTTTACTTTATGGAAAATCCTAATCCAGTTAACCCATGGCATAAAATAGAGATGTCATAGAACAGAGATTCCTAGGACTAAAATCAGTTAAGTGCTGTCCTCCTACTGCAAGCTTCAACTAGTACAGATACCATGGTAAGGAAATGGCGATGTTCACGCACTAGGATGGATTTCTTAGGGGATATCCCATGCTTTTCATCATTGCACTGGGTTGGCGCATTCCTTAACATACCAGCTTGTTTTCTCTCTCAAGCCTAAATGACTGCAACATAAGAACAGCACATTAAAAAGCTTCCAACTGCCACATAAAAATACTTCTCAAAGCTTAAATAAAAAGTGCTTCCCAAGAAAAAGCTTTAGCAAGAGTATCATCACAGTTTTCAGTGATAAATGCTGCATTCAGTTGGTTTCTATTCCTCATTTTCCTTCCTATCACATTATCACATACTACATTAGCAAGACATACCCTGATATTTTGCCCCTAAACAACACTCTGAGAAGCTCAAATTACTTCAGGTGTAATTGCTCAGAGAAAGCAAACAAGATGAGGCAAAGACAACAAATCACATTCCTTCAGAAGATAAGTAAGGGGTACTTCCTGGAGTATTTAAACTGATTGCGCCATTTGAAAAAAAATCGCTGTGAGCCACCTCAAAGAACCCTTTTCCTGGTGCTTGCCCTTCAAAGTACTTACAGATAAAACTCTTTACCATTTCAACCATGCTTTAGCGTAGCCCTCAGACAAACTGTGATCCTTTACTACTCGGACCAAGTTACATGTCCTCTTGCATATCCACTAAAGATCACATTCACCTTCCCTGCACATGTCTGTGAAGAATTTGATCCACCCGATAATGTGATGCCACTGATGCATACAGTATCAAGAGCGTTCCACCATTTCAGAGACTTCACTTGCTAAGTCCTATGATCACATCTGCTTTTTCACATCTGCTTTTTCACATCACATGACAAAGTTGGGGAAGCCCACATCCTCCATCCTTTAAACAGAATAGTTACACATAGGGCAGCTGAAAAAAACCAAGTTACCAATGTTAGCATGTGATGGCTATGTATGAACTCAGTTATCAAATGAGTCAATATAAGCAGTGCCGCTTGTGCAGTATCATCACTTAACACCTAAGTATTTACATTATCTTGCCCTAAAAGGCTGAAGTTTTCCATGCTGGGGGCGTAAAAGTGAAGATTTTTAAAGGGATGCATCAAGAACGACCAGCAGCGGCTTTGTGGTACGTTTCTCCCCCAACAGTCTCACCTTGGGTTTGCCGGTAGACAGCGTTCATGAGGTGGGTCCACAGAGTCGATGCTGAGGCACCTACTGCTGCCGTCGGACAACACGCCCGTATCACAACGAGATTTCCTTTCCGCTCCACTTTTCGCTAGTGTGCCCACACGGCAAAAAGCCGCTGTTCAGCTGTGGGTTCCTCCCGCCCGCGCCCACGGACCTCGCAAAACCACGGGCCCCAGCCCCAACGTGGGCAGGAGCTGAGCTGAGGGGTCTCTGCTCAAAGCCGGGGCTCCCCCATGCCGGGGGTTCGGCAGGGCGTCCCCGGGGGGAGCAGCCTCGGCCACGGAGGAGGCCGGCAGGAGCCGCCGCAGCCCGCCAATACTCCTTGAGGGCCGGCGACGCCCTCGCTGTCCACCCCCGGCATCCCCTGCCCCTCAGCCGCCTCCCGCACTCACCGGCTGCCAGCAGCAGGCAGAGGAGACCGAGAGCGCCCCGCCACGTCGCCATGCCCACCGCTGCTTCCCCCGGGGCGGGCGGGCGGCCCGCCGGGACTCCGGCACCCCTGGGCGGCGCCTCGCGGCCGCGGGCGGAGCAGCGGGCAGGGCGGGGGGCGGGGCGGGGCGGGCAGGGGAGGGGCGGGGAAGGGCAGGGCGGCGCGTGGGGGACGCAAAGGGCGGGAAAGCGCTGAGGCGGCCGGTGGCTCCTGGGGAGCGGCCATAGAGCGTCACCCTGGGCTGTGTGGGGGTGAGCCCAGGGCTGCTGCGTTTGGGTCTCGGATGAGGCCTGCTGCGAGGCCGGTGCCCTCCACTCACATCCCTGCCATGTCCTCACCCAGCTCTCTGCTGTCAAGATGGCTCCTCAGCTGGAACCTCTGCACAGCGCTGGCCCGGTAGCCAAAGGGCATTCCCCAGCTCCCCAGCATGTCTGCTCTCTGCTAACTGAAGGGTTCCTTCTTGCAGTAGAAGCCACAAAATCCTTTTTAGAAACTCAGAATCATTTAGATTCTGACTTTTGAGATCATCAAGGCCAACTGTTATTGCAGGACTGCCAAGTCCGTCACTAAACCATGTCCCTCAGCACTGTGTGTCTTTTAAACACCTCCAGGGACGGTGACTCCACCACCTCCCTGGGCAGCCTGTTCCCATGCTTGACCACCTTTTCTGTGAAGAATTTTTTCCTAACATCCCATCTAAACCTCCCCTGGAGCAGCTTGAGGCCATTTCCTCTTGTCCTGTTAATTAACCCTGTCCGGGTTAATTTTCTTCTTAGCAGCTGGTGCAGTGCTGTGTTCTGGATTTGGTGTGAGAACAATGTTGATAACAGGCTGATGTTTTTGGTTGTTGCTAGGTAGTGTTTGTACTAAGTCAAGGACTTTTCAGTTTCTTGGGGCCTGCCAGCCAGAGGGCTGAAGGGGCAGGGGAAACTGGGAGGGGACACAGCCAGGACAGCTGAGCCAAACTAGCCAAAGAGGTATTCCATACCATATGATGTCATGCTCAGTATATAAGCTGGGGAAAAAGAAGAAGGAAGGGGGGGACATTTGGCATTATGGCATTTGTCTTCCCAAGTAACCGTTACATGTGATGGAGCCCAGCTTTCCTGGAGATGACTGAACACCTGCCTGCCCGTGGAAAGTAGTGAATTAATACTTTGGTTTGCTTTGCTTGCGTGCGTGGCTTTTGCTTGACCTATTAAACTGTCGTTATCTCAACCCACGACTTTTTTTATCTTTACTCTTCCGATTGTCTCCCCCATCCCGCTGTGGGGAGAGTGAGTGAGTGGTCGCATGGTGCATGGTTAAACCACAGCACCATCCAAGCAACGACCGCCCATTTTCTACATGAGAACGCTGTGGGAGACTGTGTCAAAGGTCTTACTAAGGTCCAGATAGGCAACATGCACAACTTTTCCCTCAGCCACTAGGAAGGTCATCTTGTAGAAGGAGACCGGGTTCATCAAGCAGGGCCTGCCTTTCATAACCCCATGCTGGCTGGGCCTGATCCACCCATTGTCCTGCATGTGCCATGTGATGGCACTCAGGACGATGTGCTCCATAACCTTCCTCGGCACTGAGGCTGGGCTGAGAGGCCTGTAGTTTCCTGGATCCTGCTTCCTACCCTTCCTATAGATGGGTGTTACATTGGCTAAGCTCCAGTCTTCTGCGACCACCCTGGTTATCCAAGACAGTTGGTGAATGATGGAGAGTGGCTTGGCAAGCTCCTCCACCAGCCCCTCGGTACCCTTGGGCAGATCCCATCCAGCCCCATAGACTTGTGTGTGTCTGAGTGGAGCAGCAGGTCACTGGCCGTTTCCTCCTGGACTGTGAAAGGAGCCTGAGAAATGTCAGCTATCCAAAAGGATTTCCCTCCTGTTGGAGACCAGCAAGCACCTTTCTAGTGCAAGAAGGAGAAAAGATCTGGTTGCAGGGCGACTGCTGAAGGGCTCTGGGGAAGCTGGCGGAGAGCTGGAAGGCTGAGTCAAAGAATGATGGTGACCAAAGCATGAAGGAAATCCCGTGGGGTGGCTGTCCAGACTTGAACAACCCTCTGTGCTTCAGGCAAACTACAGGTTGTCTGACGGTGTGTGCATGAAGCGCCTTCCTGATATAGGAGTTAATGTGGCGTTGTAGTGTTAACGTGGTTAATACTGACATAGGAGTTAATGTGGCATGCACACCGCATGGCAAGGTTTTGTGGGGGGGGGGGGGGGCTACAGGAGAGGCTTCTGAGAGAAAATGCCAGAAGCTTCTCCCACATCCAACAGAGCCAATGCCAGCTGGCTCTGAGACAGAGCTGCCACTGGCCAAGGCTGAGTTAATCGGTGGTGGTGGTAGCACCTCTGATAACTGACTGAAGGTCTTTTTTTCTGATTTGAATGGTAATAAATTAAACTATTTTTCCCCAAGACAAGTCTGTTTTGCCTGTGACAGTAACGGTGGAGTGATCCCCCTGTCGTTATCTGGACCCACAAGCCTTTTGTTAGATTTTCTCTACCCTGTCTGGTTGAGGAGGGGAGTGATAGAGTGGCTTTGGTGGGCACCTGGCATTCAGCCGGGGTGAACCCACCGCAGGCCTGAAAGTTGATTCATTAAAGCAGGGAGCAGCTGTCCTCTCCGAGGAAGTCAGGAGAACCTGGGAGACCTGATGGGCTTTTCTGCCAACAGAGAGGCAACGAGGAAGGAAAGGAGGTCCAAAAGAGAACTCCCTGGCCACACTTTATCCTTCTATTCTTGACTGCTGTGACCAGCAAGACATGAGGTCTAGGTATGGCCAGAACTGACAGCGCTCTGCAGGGACACTGCGACGTAAATGCCGAGGCACGCCTGAGCAACGGAGTGCAGATGCAGCTGGCCAAAGAGCTGTGGTCGTGCAACGCCTCGCTGTGAGCAAAGGTGCATGTTCCCTGGCACCGTTCACCTCTGTTGGCATGTAGCTAATGGAGCTCTGTGTTGCCCTGGTGTCAGAAGACTGCTCGAAACCTCAGAAAGCCTGGTGGGAAGGAAACCCTGAGCACGAGTTTGGCTTGGAAGGTGGCTGGTAGAAGAGGATGGCCTCTGCTCACTCTCAGCAGTGTCAGCCGGCTAGTATTTAGTATTGTAGAAGGGCTTCTTGGGGTTTCAGGTTTCTGTTTGGTCCTGTATTTCACTTTGGCCCTGGATTCCCCAAGACTGGGTTTTGCATTCCTTTCTTTCCACTCGGGTTTTACCTGAGACATTGTCTGGTTTTTGGCCTAGCAGTTTCCAGCGTGGACTCAGTGGTGCTGGGCAAGGAAATGTCCCTGCTGCCTGGGTGCTCATCTGAGCCGGCAGCTTGAACCGACTTCCCTTGGGAACTCCTCCTGCCTCTGGACCGAAGCTTGTCCTGCAGCACCATTGCCAAAGACCCCTGGGGACTGATGAAACAGCTCGGCTGCATGTAGCTAGCCTGTGTACGGTAAGGTTCTGAAGCTAAATGGTGCCTCTGCTCTACACTTCCCTTGTGTGGTTTGGGTTTTTTTCTCCACGAGATGTCCTCATAGGCATTCAAGGCAGCAGCTAGCAAGAGGAGGTTTCAGTCTTCCCCACCCTACCTGCTCCTTCCTAGGCTCTTGCAGAATCTTTCCTTCGCAGGGATGGGAAGCGCAGGTGTATTAGGAGACGACTGTGAGCATTGGTAGAGGCAAATGGTCAGCAACTGAGAGGCATGTGCAAGTCTCTCCCACTGAGAATCCCTTGTTGTTTCTTTCAGGTAAACCAGAGCTTTAATGGCAAGTCAGTGACTGGAGACATACACCACTGAGATAAGGAAGATTAAATCTGTCTTGTCTTGATAGGGACAAGTTAGGGGACAACTTGAGAAGATCAAAAAGCAAATAACCAAAGTACTGAGTAGATAATGAAGAAAACCCGTACTTTTTCTGAACTTCTGTTCTTCTTGTTTTCTTCTCTGTGCCTTCTGAATTCTGAGTCCTGTTTTCATTTTGTTTTTTTTCCCCCGTCTTCAGAATTCATTTTGCATTATAGAAGTTTGAGAACAGATATAACAAGTTTTCTTTAATTTCACATATTCTTTGGCAAACATGAATAGGTAAGTTTATAGGTAACAGGCTTTATCTTTGAAAGCCATGAGATCAGACTCAGTTTTTAAAAATGTTGTATCATGCTGCTTTGTGAAGATCTTATATTGAACTGGTTTTTGTGGTGCATGATACTTTCTCTTTCTGAAGCTACGAGGTCCTTTTAGTTGTAATAAGTGCTACACTTAGCATGGCTTACTACTTCTGCTCTTTTTTTTTCTCCTAAGAATTATTGTAGCGTTGATTTTCTAATGTGCTGCTCTCCTGTGATCCAGAGGTTCATAACTGTTAACTGCTAGACAGTGCATCATAGCATGAAGAGACCTAATGACATACTATTTACAGCAGTATAGGGTTTCGGTCAAGACTGATCTTTTCAGGCCGCTTTGATGGGCATTAAACTAAGAAACAGGTACATCAGGGCCCCAAATTAGCAAAGGAATAAAAGTGCTGCACACCTGCGAGCAGCCCTTCTGACTTACTAGATTTTGTACAGCTGCACATTTCAGCCTGCATGGATTTTCTTGTAGGATAGCTCGAGAAGATGAAGGAGCACTACACTAAATTCTCTTCGACTTTTACCATAACAAGGAACATGTTTGCATCGGTTTGTCAGGAGAGAGTATATTATGCAGTAGCACATTACTAGAAAATGCTCTTTCTAGTAGAACTGCACTAATGCATGGATCAGCATTGATGCTTACACAAAATGGCTGGCTTGTTTTGCTAATGATCAATGCTTTCCTGCCATCTAGTCATTCAAATTACTCAAGTCCCTGGAATATTTTCTCAATAAAAATTGCTGTGTCAAATCACTTTATTAAATTGATATGACTGGCCAAAGAATACCTGACTGCTTTTAAAAAGATTTTTACATGTTTGAAAAATTATGAAGGTGGTACATTTTGTTGTCTTAAAATATAGTAAGGGTTTTTTTTTGTAATACTGTTTCATCTGTCACATTTGAGGATATTGCAGACATGAAAGTTTAGCATCTTTGTTCAGTCTTCCCTTTCAGCCCTCTGTCTTTTGACGTATCTTTTCTTTCCCTACAGTTCTGTGGTTTCCCCTGCGGTTTTTTAAGTCAGGTGTTTGGAATCAGATACATAGTTATGCTGGTGGCTTGATGTATTGAAAACGCGAAACGTTTCACTGGAAACGCCCGGTCTGCCAGCAGCAGCGTGCCCGTAGCGCCGGCCGGCGGCGGGAGGCGCGTTGCCCGGCCAGAGCTGTCTCGGCGGCGCTAGCGCAGTTTCTTCCTGGCGGTGGCATCAGCTGGGCAGGTTTTGTCGTGCTGCAGACAGGAGGGGGGTGCACAGTCCCGGGGAAGATGGGGGGGAAGGAGGAAGGGGTCGCAAACGCAACGTTCTGCATCATCCCAGTCGTCCTCTCGCTGGCGTGCGTCTTTCTTTTTCGGCAGGGCTGTGTTTATTGATCTTTTAGTTTCTGCTTAGCTCTGTATTGTCTGCTCCAATGCATGCAGGTGGGTTTTTTTCTTCTGGTGATTCTGCCGCATGTATCACAGGGCAGCCAGTTCCACACCGTGGCAGTCTGCTTACACCGTTCTGTAGGCGATACAATGTGCCTACCTTTCAGCAAACTGTGTAGTTATTAGGTCTGCATGCACACAAGGTAAGGAACTACCTTGCTTAGCTGACGGTTGTGTTTTTCTGAACCTGAGTTGTATGTATCAGCTAGCTGATACTAACTACATCAAAGCCCAAAAGACACCCCTGCTGCCTTCCCTGCTATTTGTTTGTTCCAGCTGTTCAGTTGATAGCATGTTGTGTGTGCTTTCAGACCTTGCAGTGCAGGGGGCAGGGTGTGAAAGATGGTGACTAAACAAGGAGGAAAAAGGAGAAACTAGTCGCTTCCAGGAGCAAAAACCACCTCTCTGCCATGTAATAGCTGTTTTCTTTCCCTCCCCCACCCGAAGTCACTCTTCCGTGTGCATGCTCCACCCTTCTCTTCCCCAGACAGCTTGATGCATGGAACACCTTTGAAAAATGGTTTGAGAAGCACAGCACTTCAGGAGCAACTGTGGAAGCCATCAGTAGCCATCTCTGCTTGAAGACAGGTGCTGTTGTAAACCAGCATTTCATTGCTGCAGGTATATTGGCATTCATTTCTCATAACCCAAAAATAGCTTGTCCAGCTTGGGAGTGAGGACATTCTCCCTAAAGGTCCTAGGAGCCTGAGGCTATGGCTGTGTTATGTTCAGAAGGCCTATCACCAGTTAGCTTTAATCCAGCTGGACTGAGTACAACAGTACTCAAATAGTAACACAAGCTCAGTGTGGGCTAGCTAGCTGAGCAAGTGTCCGGGCTTCCCAAGAGGCTTCTAAAACCTGGAGGAGTGAAGCCTGGACCCAGCCTGGCTGCTGCAGCCAGTTTACTGCACCGTAGCGTAGCAATGTAACTTTCTGATGCGACTGCAGAGTGAGATTACCATTCAAATCATTAGGCCATAAATTCTTAAAGGCTTGGTCATGCTACCGAGCGACTTAAATTTTTGTGTACTTGTGTATTCAGCACAGTCGCTGAATGTAGTTGCTGAATGAAACAGCGTGCGGCTTTATTGCCTTGGAAACAGAAAGGTAACATGCATTAGCATAGGACCCCAGTGAAAACTTGGGTTTAGCCCATTTTTGATGCTGACTAACAGCCTACGTGCTGTTGGCAGCTGTTGAATTCGCTGTGCTTTAATGGTAGTGATGTCGTCCTGTGTCCAAGCCCTAGGCATGTATGTTACCTTTGAAAAGACAAAAGTGTGATCCGGCTGCTTCTGATGATATTGTTATATTTAAAAGAACAGATACTTGTTGGAAGAGATGCTCATGAGCATGTGCATGTTGTTACCCTGTGTCTAATGTAAGATAATGTGGTAAATCTTAACCACAAAAGTGGTTTAAGGTAATTCATTTTACATTGCGCCATCGGTTTCCATGATTCAGCTGACAAGTGGTAATCCTGCATAACTTGCTAACTTGTTTTCATCCAGGGCAGGTAAGTGTTGAAATGCTGGAGTGGAGCAGTGCCTTAAAAAGAAAAAAAAACCTCCCCCCCCCCCTTCTTGTGATGGTGGTTAACAGTCTGGTCTCTGCAAAAACTTAGTGCTGCGGACTGGACTAAGAAAGAAGACTGCAGTTGTCTTACAGGTATTATGTTTTGATTAAGATGCAGCTGAGAAAAAATGAAGAATCATTCTTGTTTAATTTGCTTACGCATTAATATATTTGGATTTGATCCATTTGCCCTGGAGAACAGCAGTCTCAGACTCAGAGGTAACACGGTCTGATACAAATCCCTAAGAATTCCTACCAGGAAACTTTGGCTTTATTTTTACTAGCAATCACGTACTTTCTGAATGCAACTATAGCCAGAATCTCAGTGTAGGGAACTGCTTTGTAGAAGGTCCTTGTCTTAATTGTCTGATCAGGGAAACGGCATCCTCAGCCAGGAGGTTACTACGGCAAGGTTAATACATTCAATCTGCATTTGCATTGTATCCAGAAACTTTTGACATGTTGGCTAATATGATTGGTGGGTTCGTTTGGTTTTTGTTCTGAGAAAAAGTGTGAAAGCATAAATGAAAAACTAATGTGTGTGATAAGCAATAAGCATATAACTGTAATTGTGGAACAAAGTGCATTTTATAGTGTGTTAAAAGTTATGGGGAATACATAGTGAGAAAGAAGAGCAGCTGATCTGTGGTCCAGTGTGGCAGTTACTATGCCGGTTTAAAAATCTGCTTGCCAGCTAGAATCCAGCAGAGACAAAGATCCAGCTGCCTGATTTTTTTATTTTATTTTATTTTTCACCCCCTCCAGCTTGCCTGTAGCAGGCACAAGGAACTACCCACAAGAGAGCTGATGATTTACAGCTCTTTGGAAGGAGAGGCCTGTGCCTTTTCTGCCTGCCGTCTCCTCTGCCATGTATTTGTGGCTTCCAGCTTTCATCTCTGTTACGGAACGAGTAGATGCATTGAGAAGTTTCTCAGTATTTGTCAATATCTTTCCTATTAAAGTTTCATTTTCCCTATGTTTTTAGCAGCAGTATTCACAGTGTTTGAAACAGCTTTGCTAGGAATTACAGCTTTTCCCAACATCAGTTTTATTAGAATATGTGCGATCAGAGTATTTCTGGTTTTCAGCTCTTGAATACTCATTTCAAATGTATGCATTTTGATGTAATTTGGTTTTAAAAAATGATACTCTTTAAGAAAACTTGGACACATCTCCCCTACGATCTTTATTTTTCTACTTCCAAAACATGCCATATTTAACTTTCAGAACATTAAAAACAACGCAGTCTGACTTTTGTCCTCAATTTTATGCTTTGCTGTGTTAAATATAAATGCCGTATAGATAACTGAATGATAGAACTGCTTTCTGAAATGATATCCTGTAGTATTCATCTTCTATGGAAGATAGTCTATTCCCTCATTGTACACTACATCATGAAAAAAGGAGAAAGTGGGGCCTGTCCCTTGCAAGTGTTTTTGGAAAATATTGTCAGTTAAAAAAGCAAAGGCATTTTTGGGGGTGGTTTTCTGTAAAGAAGGAAGAACAAAGAGGTTAAAGAAGTTACAGGCTTGAAAAGATTCTTGCGCTTAAAAAAATAAAAGGGACGATGATGTTAAGACATGCATGAATTGGTTGATGAGAAGACTGAAAGAAGTCTCTGTTTTAAAATACATATGTAGAGCTTGGGTTTGTCTAATTAAATCTTTGGCTTTTTAACCCTGACAGTTATGCCATGTAGTTAAAAAAAAAAAAAAAATATCTCTAACCCTGTTTCTTATGCCCTATTTTTTCTAATTGCTGCTTATACATAATTTAAAAATATTTTTCCCCTTAGAAGTACTTTTTAGCTTCTTTGAGATGAAACTGGCATGTAAGATGCAGTAAGTAATATATTGCTTTAAACCAAGGCACATGCTAGTTGATTAGGGCAGTTCAGAACACACTGAAGTAAGTCTTTCCTAAAGTTAATGTTTAATTAGGTAGCCTATTTATTTTGTTTGCAGTTTGTACTAAGGAATTATAAGCCAGTATTTTCACAGTGTGAGCCAGAAGGACTCACAGGCTAAAACAGGCTTTACATTAGGAAGCTCAAAATCAGCAGCGAGGCAAGGACCTCAGCAAGCGGCTGGATGAAGATTGTTCTGTAAGAAGTTATTCTTATGAGGCCAAGCATTGTACTGACTGCCTAGGCAGTATGTAGAGGGATGGACGTGCCTGTTGCTGGGATATACTTCTCTGGGCAAAAGTAGACAATAGCCCATAAATACTTCTTGGGAAGGAAAGAAATCCCTCATGAGTTAAAGATGACTTTCTTGTTTTTTAAAGGCAGTTGTGGATTAATTCTTATATGTGAATTTAAAGTTGGGCTTCCATTCCCTGGAGGAGATATCCCTTCCTTTTTATATTTCATTCTACTTCTCCGCCCCCACCACAGGGCGCTTAACCACAACTTAAATGAGAGGGTGTGACCGTACTGTTTAATTAAATGATGGTATTGACATGAAAACAATTGTGACTTCATTCATGGTGCTTCTTACAGAAGCAAACACTGGGCCAAGATATTACAGCAAAGAAATCGAGGTGAAGTTACTTGTTCAAAAGAGTAGGGAAATAATTGTGCATCTGTCAAATACAATCACTTCTTTATAAAATTCTCATCCAAAATAAATAATTTGAAGAAATACTGATACGTTTGATATTAATAATAATGTCATCACAGCACTGAATTTTAGGGAGTGGACCAATTACTCTATTATTGTTGAAATGTGATATCAATAGCTCTGTTCTTCAGTTCCACGTTCATAACTGGATTCTGCCTTCCGAGGTGCATGAATTTCTTCGGTCATAGGGCAGTTTGCTGCCATTGCCAGCCCGTGCAGCTGTGGCCACCTGACTGTGCTGGGACGCAGCCAAGGCATGTGCCAGCATTCGGCTCCGAGTGCCCTGTGGGTGCGGGGAGGAGGCAGAAGGGTTAGGTGCAACTGCCTCGCGGATTTGCTGTTCGTGTATGCCACCACCTTTTGACTGTTTCGTTTTTTCCTATTGGTAGAGTTCAAGCCACACTTTATGCACAAATACAGCTTCCAAGGAAATAAAATTCTGTTGGGTATTTTGCACTAGGCAGAACTGCAGATTTCAGCTTGCTGGTAACGTGTTTGTACATGCAATTATTTATTTGATGGATCTAATGTGTATTGTTGCAAAATGCCAAAAGTGCACATCTTAGAATTTTCATGTGTGACTGACTCCTGTGATGAAGAACTCATGACTTCTTGGCCAGTTACTTTTTGTAATGGGCCAAGAATTTTCCTATTCGCCACAAATTAATCAGGTTTAGTGTTGGAGATTGAAGTCCCACTTACTGCTGAAATCTGCATGGAAGGTCTTTCACATGAATGCTGTTTTTGAAGATGACACCTGAAGCTGTAACAATTGTGCTATTGATGGACCTGAATTAATCAGAAAGCCTTATTAATTTGTTCTTTTTAGTTATACGTGGAAGATTTTCACAGCAGCTTGGCCCGTTAATTGGGATCATTTGCTTTAATATTACTTTTTTTCATGATCGAGGTGTACCACTGAATCCATGGCCCACTCAGGGCTTGCTCAAGCAGGTCAGTTCTCAGAACTCTGAAGTCGTTCATTTTACTAAGTTTCTGGGTTTTATTCCCAGGTTGACATTACTTTGCATTATAATAGGAGCTGAAGCAGTGGTTTGTTAGCTTCTCCACTCCGCGTCTTAAAGCAGCTGGTATTTTTGGTCACTTTTCCCTGGGCTAGGGCACGCCCTTGATTTCTGATGAAAAGAGTTAATGCTGGGGCAGGTGACATTTTTAGACCCTCAGGTACAGTCTTGTCAGTGCTGATTTTAATACACAGATCACACAAAAAGGGAAAACTTTTTTTTTTCCTCCATTAAAAAAAAACCCCAAACATTTAAGGGTATCTTAATTGTAAAGCCATGGCTTGTTTTCTTTTACGAGGGGGTTTAATTTGCTTTCTGCTTTCAGTTCAGTAACTTTGGAAATTGTCTCACCTTGGTCTCTCTGCTTTCCTTCTTACAATGATCATGCAGTTTTAAAAGATTTTTATCAGACAATACACCAGCAGAAATTTGAGCCGTGTTCTGTTGCTTTGGAAACAAGAACTAATATAACAAAAGTTTGCACGGCCTCACATGAAACGTCTATAGGCTATGGCTTTCTGCCCATACACCGCTTAATTTCAGGGAGGTATAGGTTCTCAGGCAAGCTTGTTACTTCTCCCGGTGGCTTGAGGGGGACTGTCACTGGGTGTCGTAATGCGGTCCGGCTCGCCATGCTGCTGTTAGCGGGGGCTTCTGACGTGTGGTAGCAGCAGGCAGAGTCCGTGTAGCAACAGCTCTCCCCGCCAATCCGCAGAGATGCTCGATCAAGTGGAAGCGTTTGTAGCACTTCCTCTGCTTTTATTTTTAATTTGCTCTTTCCTCATCCCCCCCTCCACTGCAGCTATAAGGTGACGTCCTGAAGCTTCCACTCTGTT